>NC_133648.1:116990035-117590035 GCF_009905375.1 Apium graveolens
TATATATATAAACTTTGTATATGTACTGCACGCTGTGGTTTTCTGTACTCTGCAGCACGGAAGCAAAGGTACGGCTGTACTGTTGTGATAGTCAGGCACGGGAATCGAGGAATCTGTCCGGCAGCTGCTGAAAAAGAAACAAAAAAAAAATAAAAAAAAATAATAGGGGTGTCACGCATTCTGGGAATGCGTTACACACCTGTGACGCATTCACGGAATGCGTTACACCCTTAAATGGCTGAAAAGGGGTGTAACGCATCACCGGAATGCGTTACAGGTACTGTAACGCGTTCCTGTAATGCGTTACAGCCCTTCTGTTGATTTTAAAATTGATTTTCTGGGAGTTTCGTAACTCCGTTTTAGGCGTGCAATATATCGTTGGATTCGTTTTTCCGAGACGGATCTAATAGAGTGATCAATTTTAGTTTATATAAAAGTTTGAACTGTTTATATTTCCATGAAGTGTTTTCAAGCTGTTTTTAACTGTTTTAACTGCTTTTAAATGCTTCATGTGATACATAGAGATGTATAATGCTTAGACTAATGTGCTAGATGATATAACATGCCTAACTTGATGTTTATTCATGTTGATATATGTGATATATGCTTAGTTTATCATGCGATGATAGATTTAGGTGAACTTAAATGAACATAAGGCGTTTGTTAGAAAACCTAGTATAGTGAAATTGTTTCATAACCTTAATAACAATATTATGAATACAATCATGAGATTCTTGTGTTTATGAAATACGTAATTGAATATGAATTTTCGATATGAGAGAAAGGATGATTCTGTCAATAACAGATTTATATCTGTAAGAAAGGGTTATTAAGTGACGCCTCTTGACAATGCTCCACCCGATCTGGGAATCATCTGATTATTGATTATTGATTTGAAATATTTAATTTAAAAGGAAGAATCTCTTTATAATATGATTATGATTGTAACGTAATATAATCCCTCTAAAATTAAATAATATCAAGTAGTAATTGGCCAATGACACAACGGGCTTGTGTCGGTCATAGCCTTCCAACATGGTAGAAAGTAGTTCTTATTTTTGAATCATTGTCGTTTCGTGCCACAGCCGAGGGCTTTGATTTCGAAATAAGAAATACTTGTCTATTACATAGAGATGTGTACATTGAATAAGAATCTAAAGGTCGTTACGTGCCACAGCCGTGGGCCTTTGGGGACTGATTCAATTGTACGGAATGTTGGGTTAGACTTGACTTAGAATATTGAGTTTGTTGTGCCAAAGCTGTGACTCAATTATTCAAGAGGCTAAAGTTTAATTAGGGAATAACATTAGATGTAATTGATAAGAGTTGTCTGCCTATTGAACATTATATGGCATTTCGTGCCACATCCGGGGTTATGTAATGGAATGTAGGATCCCTATTCCCACTAGCATTATGAATGCTTAATTTTTCACGTAGGGGGTTGAATAAATTAGATAAACTAGTGGGAGCCACTTATGAATAAAGACCCGATTCATGTAGTGTTTTAAAATGAAATCGAATATTTGCTAAGTGTTGTTATGTGTTTATCATTTACAGATTTACAATATACATTATGTCTTCTGCACTATCATTCAGGAGCATACTAGATGCTCATAAATTGACTGGTCCTAATTATGTTGACTGGCTTCGAAACTTGAGAATTGTTCTCAGGATTGAGAAGCTGGAATACGTGATTGACTCACCTAAGCCTACTGAACCTGCTAGTGATGCACATAATGATGAATATGTTGTGTATCGTAAGTGGTTAGATGATGCAAATGTTGCTCAATGCATCATGCTAGCTTCCATGAACATTGAGCTACAGAAGCAACATGAGCATATGGATGCTCACACTATCCTTGTGCATCTACAAGAGTTGTATGATGTGGCAGGGAGGACAGCTCGATATGAGATATCGAAGGAGCTGTTCGGTTGTAGGATGTCTGAGGGATCATCTGTGAATGACCATGTACTTAAGATGATCAATTTGATTGAACGTCTTGGACAACTTGGTTTTGCCATGGATGGGGAGCTGAGCCAAGACTTGGTCTTGCAATCGCTTCCGAGTTCGTTCTCGCAGTTTGTTGTGAACTTTCACATGAATAAGTTGGATGTCAGCCTGCCTGAACTCCACAACATGTTGAAGACTGCGGAATTGAATTTTCCCCCTAAGAAGAGTTTTGTTCTTCTAATTGGTGAAGGTTCCAATCCTAAGAAAAGGAAGAGGAACTCTTCCAAGAAGAAGAAAGTAGGTGAGAAAACGCCGGTTCCACCAAAAGCTGAAGACCCCAAGAGCAAAGTTGTTTGCTTTCACTGTAACAAGGTGGGGCACTGGAAGAGGAACTGCAAGGTTTACCTTGCAGAATTGAAGAAGAAGAAGAAGAAGGGTAGTGCGACTACCGCTTCTGATTCAGGTATGTTCATGATAGAAGTGAATATGTCATTAAATCAAATTTCTACTTGGGTATTAGATACCGCATGTGGTTCTCATATCTGCAATTTGTTGCAGGGACCATGGAGAAGTAGGACTCTTGAGGAAGAGGAGGTGATTCTACTGATGGGAAATGGAGCAAGAGTTGCTGTTGTAGATGTAGAATCATTTCATTTACATATGCCTACGGGCAAGACTATTATTTTAAATAATTGTTATTTTGTTCCCTCAATTGTGAGGAATATTATTCCCATGTTAGACTTGGATGGATTTTCATTTATTATTGAGAATAATGAATGTTCTATTCTTAGAGATAATATTCTTTATGGACGTGGTACTTTAAATAATGGTCTGTATAAATGTGACATGATTTACTTCAGATTGAACAAACTAAGAAAAGAAAAGGGATGATGAAAATCTCACTTCATAGTGGCACTGCAGTCTCCATTTAGTAGACATGGAGAGAGGACTGCAAATTTGCTAGGAATGGTACACACAGATGTATGTGGACCAATGTCTAAGCAAGCCATGGGTGGATTTTCATACTTCATTACTTTCATAGATAATAGATCTGGATTCGGATATGTGTTTGATGAAACACAAGTCTGAGGCCTTTGAAAGGTTCAAAGAATATAAGTATGAAGTGGAGAAACAACCAAACATAGTATTATAACTCTTCGATCAGATCGAGGTGGTGAATACTTTAATGGAGTGTTTCTAGATTATCTCAAAGTAAATGGTATAGTCTCCTAGTGGACTCCTCCAGATTGGTATCTGAAATTAGAAATCGAACTTTGTTAGACATAGTTCGGTCCATGATGAGCTATGCAAATCTTCCAGTATTCCTATGGGGTTATGCATTGGAAACCTCAGCATATTTACTGAATAAGGTGCCTTCTAAATCTGTTCCTCAAACTTCGTATGAGATATGGAAAGAAAGGAAACCGAGTCTTAAACACGTTAAGATTTGGGGATGTCCAGCTTATGTCAAGTAAGTTGACCCAGATAAGCTGGAATATCGATCCGTAAAATGTAGTTTTGTGGGATATCCTAAAGAGACTTTAGGGTATTACTTTTACACCGATCATCGGGTGTTTGTATCCAAACATGCTACCTTCTTGGAAAAGGAGTTTATCCTTGAAGGAAACAATGGGAGCAAAATTGAACTTATTGAAGTTCAAGAAGCACAAACTACTACGGTTCAAGTGGAAACACCTGTTCTGACTGAACAACCTTTTGTGGAACAGCCCATTCATAGATCAGGGAGAGTGTCTCGCCAACCTGAGAGGTATTATGGCCTTGTCATTGAGAATGACAATGAGTTGTTGATCATTGATGATGACGACCCTGTAACCTATAATGAGGCTATGAGTAGTGTTGACTCAGAGAAATGGCATAGTGCCATGAAATCCAGAATGGAATCTTTGTATACGGTATACGAAAGAATGATTGGAGCAGATGGCCAGGTGGAGACCTTTAAGGCCAGGCTTTTGGCAAAAGGATTCAAACAAAGGCAATGGATTGACTTTAATGAAACCTTTTACCTGTAGCCCTGTTAAAATCAGTTCGGATTTTGCTTGCGATTGCTGCTTACTACGACTATGAGATCTGGCATATAGCCAGATGGTTTTCTTTCCAAGGGAAATGAAAGCCTAGTGTGTAAGCTACTGCGAACCATATGTGGTTTAAAGCAAGCTTCTCGAAAGATGGAACATTCATTTTGATGAGACAATCAAAGAGTTTGATTTTATCAAAAACGCAGATGAACCATGCGTCTACAAAAGGGTTAGTGGGAGCGCGGTAACATTTCTTGTATTGTATTGAATTAGAGTTGACACACATAACAACATAGCAGACCCACTCACAAAGCTACTTTATGAAAGTCACTTTGATCGTCATGAAGACAAGATGGGTATTAGATACCAGAGTGATTGGCTTTAGTACAAGTGGGAGATTGAAAGGAATATGTCCTAAGTCCAATCATGTATTAGGATTAAGGAATAACTTTTATATAATCTATTTTGATTTCATTGATATTAATAAAAGACTTGTTTTGTTTTTATTACGGGCTCTATCTATTTAAGTGTTTAAATAAGATATACCATAGTTTAGAGTAAAGTTTTTTATGGATTATGATGAGATCATAATAGTGAGACCTAAAAAGATGATAACTCTAAACTTAAATAGTTCCTGGTCATAGGATTACTAACTGGTAATTAATAATCCGCAAAGATCGGTACATACTATGCTTGCTTCATTATGAAGGATGTCTGTTCTCATAGACATTTGTGTGGTGACACTATAGCTAGTATGTAGGTGCTTATTATAGAATAAGTTCACTGAACATGACTCGCACAGCTGAACAACTGATGGAGTTCACTCACGTGTCAGCAGTTGTTCACATAGTGATAGTTGTACAAGTATCCTTAGACTTGAGGTCATCATAGTCATCTTGTGTACACTGAACTATGCTTTGGTTTAGTTCTTAGTCTCCAGGGATAATTATTAGGGCTCTTCTGGGTATAGGAATTTGTACACGAAGATAGTGTATGATCAATAAAGGATCTACCCCTTCCAGTGAAGGAAGCGAATGTTCAAGGCTGGTCCACTTATGCTAGTTCAGGAATCTCTGGCCAGAGTGAATGAAATTAGAAAGGAGTTTCTAATTTGCATAGAACTAAGCATAGTAAATGGTAAGCAAATGATTGAATTAGATAGGCTTGACATGAGATCCATGCCTTGTATTTAATTGGGACATTGTAGGGTAGAAGGAGTTTATTGTACGGTAACTATTCACTGAATAGGTTCTTGGTATTCTAAGCAGTGAATTCATATTATCCGGATAGTCGCGATATACTGAGAAGTATCCCTCACGATGTAGAATAAATGTGATTAATTAATTAATCATATTTAATAAATTAGAGAATTTATATAAATAATGATAAAATAGTTTTATTATTATTTATTTCTACTACCGGCTTAATATTGAACCTACAGGGTCACACCATAAAAAGAGAATGATTTAATGGAGGAATTAATTAATAATGGCTAATAATTATTTATTTATGAAATAATTAATTAATTGGCAAATTTAATAATTGATTAAATGAGATTTAATTGATTATAAATTAATTAAGAAAAGTTCTTAATATTATTAATTAAGGATTTAATTTTTGGAAATTATATCGAGAGAGATTTATTTCTAAAGTGTTTAGAAAAAGGATTAATAATTAAAAGGTGTTTTAATTATTAATGAGAATAATAAATGGGATAATAATAATATTATTTATGGGAAAATTTCAGCTGAAAATTTTGCCTATAATACACTATTATAGACCCTATTTTATTCTAACCCCATCGAACCCGAAAACCCAAAAAGTTTGGAAAACCCAATTCTCTCCACCTCCTTCCTCCTCCTTAACATCGTTTTCTTGGTGGATACCGGTGGAGTGCTTCACACTTGATGAGCAACTGCTAAGGATCTCTGATCGTTGTCTCCGAATTATTTTAAAGGTTAGATTCGATCCCTCGAATTTTTATTCACAATTTATATGCTTTTATTTGGATTTAATATGTGTAAAAGTGTTTTGCCATGCCCCCGCTGCGTTTAAAATCCAACATTGGTATCAGAGCATAGGTTGTATGCATATAGATCTGTGGTAAAAAATTCAGAATTTTATGTGCTTGTATGAATTAATTATGATTTTTACAAGTTATATCATGGATTAATTTTGTCTGATGAGAAATCGTTTCTCAGAAGAATTTTGAATATTGATCTGGGTTCTAGAAGTGTTGTAGATCGTCTGGGTATTTTTCTTATAATTTTATGATGTATAGATTTTTTATTATGAATTTTTGAAGTTCTTACAATTAAATTCGTAATTAAATAAAGTCATATATATATATATATAAACTGTTAGTATATATATATTATGTATCTGCACTGCTGTGGTTTCTGTACTCTGCAGCACGGAAGCAAAGGTACGGCTGTACTGTTGTGATAGTCAGGCACGGGAATCGAGGAATCTGTCCGGCGGCTGCTGAAAAAGAAACAAAAAAAAATAAAAAAAAATAATAGGGGTGTCACGCATTCTGGGAAGCCAAATCTGAAGTATTTTCATGTATTTGGATACAAGTGTTTTGTTCTTAAGACTCAACCTGAACAACTTTCCAAATTTGATCTAAAAGCTGATGAAGGAATTTTTGTTGGATATCCACTTTCCACAAAAGCCTTCAGAGTCTACAATTTAAGAACAATGGTTATCATGGAATCTATCAATGTCTCTTTTGATGATAAGAAGATTACAGGACTTGAAGATTTCAATGATCATGATCAGCTGAGATTTGAGAATTAAGTTTTAAATTATGATTTTGTAAATACTGACAGTCTAAATCCTGATACTACAAACTCTGATGGGTTAAACTCTGATGTTGTGGAAACTATGGTAACTACGCCAAAGGAAAATGTACCTGTGCAGGGGGAGCATATTGAAGATACAACCACATCTCAAGAAGCATCAGAACCTAGAACAGGCTCTTCAAGTTCTGATGGGCCAAGTTCTGATAATTCTGAAAACTCAAATTCTGATAATTCTGGTAACTCAAATTCTGATAATTCTGGAAACTCAAATTCTGAAGGATCCAACTCATAGAGCATAATTTCAGGGGGAGCATCAGAAAATGTTGATGGAGACAGCATGGATCATGGGGGAGCATCCAGTTCTAGAGATAATCTTCCATCTGCAAGGAAGTGGACTAAAGCACATACACCTGACTTGATTATGGAGATCCTGAAGCAGGTATAAGAACTAGAACAACAACATCAAATGAATGTCTCTATCACTCTTTTCTTTCTCAGGCTGAACCAAAGAAAGTGAAAGAAGCTCTTCAAGATGCTGATTGGGTGCAAGCAATGCAGAAAGAGTTAAATGAATTTGAAAGAAATAAAGTCTGAATCCTAGTGCCAAGACCAAAGAACATATCTGTTGTTGGTACAAAATGGGTGTTCAGAAACAAAACTAAAAGTGATGGCATAATTACAAGGAATAAAGCAAGGCTGGTTACAAAAGGATACTCTCAATATGAGGGAATTGATTATGATGAAACATTTGCACCAGTTGCTAGATTGGAAGCCATAAGGATATTTTTGGCTTATGGTGCTCACAAAAAGTTTAAAGTCTTTCAAATGGATGTGAAAAGTGCTTTTCTTAATGGAGAATTGGAAGAAGAAGTATATGTTGAACAACCTCCAGGTTTTGTAGATTCAAAATTTCCTCATCATGTCTACAGACTTGATAAAGCACTTTATGGCCTTAAGCAAGCTCCAAGAGCATGGTCTGAGACATTAGCTCAGTTTCTTCTGGAAAGTGGATTTAATAGAGGGACAATTGACAAAACTTTATTCTATCTTAACCATGGAAAGGACTTACTTTTGGTGCAGATCTATGTTGATGATATCATTTTTGGTTCTACAAATGACAAACTGTGTAAATGGTTTGTCAAGCTAATGCAGTCAAGATATCAAATGAGTATGATGGGAGAACTTAGCTATTTTATGGGTCTTCAAGTCAAGCAGAATGAAGAAGGAACTTTTATTTGTCAATCTAAGTACACCAGAAATTTGTTGAAGAAATTTGGAATGCAAGACTGTTCAAGTGCATCCACTCCTGTGGCCACTGCAATAAAATTGGATAAGGATACTGGTATATTAGTAGATATTACTGATTACAAAGGTATGATTGGCTCACTACTCTATCTAACTGCAAGTAGACCTGATATCATGTATGCTACCTGTCTTTGTGCAAGATTTCAAGCAGATCCCAGAGAACCTCACTTAACAGTTGTGAAAAGAATTTTCAAGTACATTAAGGGTACAGCTGATCTGGGATTATGGTATCCTAGAGAATCAGACTTTAAGCTAATAGGTTACTCAGATGCAGATTTTGCAGGATGCAAAATTGACAGGAAAAGCACAAGTGGAAGCTGCCAATTTCTTGGAGGCAGATTGGTTTCTTGGTTTAGCAAGAAACAAAAGTCAATTTCCACATCAACTGCAGAAGCAGAATACATTGCTGCAGGAAGCTGTTGTGCACAAATTCTTTGGATAAAGAATCAGTTACTGGATTGTGGGTTAACATATTCTAAAATCCCTATTTACTGTGATAATCAAAGTGCTATTGCTATGACAGGTAATCCAGTTCAACAGTCAATGACAAAGCACATCAGCATTAGGTACCACTTCATAAGGGAATATGTGATGGAGGGTACAGTGGAATTGCACTTTATTTCAAAAGATCAACAACTAGCAGATATCTTCACAAAACCACTGTTTGAAGCTACTTTTACAAGATTGGTAAATGAACTTGGAATGGCTTCAGGTTCTTTCTCTAGATCTGCTTAGTTTATGTTCTGATACATCAGACTTTATGATCAGTATTTACAGATATTACTATCTTTGTGTATTCTTGTTATTTCTAGAGAACTAACAATGAGATTTACAGAAGGGGGGTTGAATGTAAATCTCA
Source organism: Apium graveolens (assembly GCF_009905375.1). Classification (NCBI taxonomy): domain Eukaryota; kingdom Viridiplantae; phylum Streptophyta; class Magnoliopsida; order Apiales; family Apiaceae; genus Apium; species Apium graveolens. The sequence goes on from NC_133648.1 coordinate 116,998,991, forward strand.
AAACTTTTTCAAGTTTTGAGCAGTTTATAAAGACTGTGTGTTCAAGATGAACAAGTGTGTGAATTGCTTTAAGCTGATACAGACAGATATATATTCAAACACAAATGTAAAGAACACAATAAACCTTTAAAAACTTTTCTGGTGGATTTGTTGTTCCACCAGAGATGGTATTTCAGAAATTCTTTGATCTAAGAATTTGATCACAGCTGCATCCTAGTACAAACTAGATAATTTTTCTCTCAAGATTTTTCTAAACAGCTCTGGAAAAATTCTATTCTAATTACTAGCTACAACTTGGTTTATATACTGCCAAGTTTACAAGTGAACACAAGGATATATAAAATAATAAAGTAAGATCTCCACTTGTTTCTTCTCCAGTTCACTCCAGTACTTTGTTGACTTAATGTCTCTTTATACTAGAGTAGAACGGCTGCTTTTTCTGATGTTCCTGAAATTAGGCTGCCACATTTCAGTTATCTCTGTTCACCCACGTGCCTCTGTTTGTAGGTACAACTACCACTTATCAACGGTTAATCAACAGAACATCCGTTGAAGCTTTCATCCGTTGATGCACTCATCCGTTGAATGATGTTATCCGTTGAAGCTTTAGAGACATCCGTTGAAGCTTAGCTTCTCATCCGTTGAAGGTCTTTAAGTCATCCGTTGATACCACTTCATTTATACAAAATTACAAGGCATGAAATATTTACAATTGGCCTTCCTATCTGCATATCTTCTAGTAGTCAACATGACTCATAGTTTCTCTCAACTTCTAAGAATTACATCTTAAATACAGAGACTGAAATATGCTACAACACTAGACTTATTTCTAAGTAAAGCTACACCATCAACGGATAGCCAAGGTGGTCTTATCCGTTGAGGCTACAGACACTGAATTTCTACTTAAGTGTTTTGTTAAACATATCATCAAACTAATGCACATATATTCCTAACAATCTCCCCCTATTTATGTCTATAAGAATTGTAGGCATAAATTCAGGGTTAACTTGATGATAACAAAACACTTAACAGATATCTGAATTGAAACTAAGTAGAAATTTGAAAATGCTGCAAAAATGTATGTACTAGGAGGAAATTGAAGATTTACAGTATTTCCAAGGATACTCCTTTAGCCTGAGCAAATCATCTTTTTCTTCTTTGTTCCCTGGTTTTCTTTCCTAGCCCTTTGTCATTTTCCTCAATTTGGAGTTGGAGTTGTCTGAAGAATTCAGCTTCATCTTCAACACTGATATCCAACTTAGATTGCATTTCCTTGAGAGTTTCATTGCTGGCAATCTTGAGTTGGTCTTCAAGTCTGAAAAATCTTCTGACTCCTTTATCATCTCTAAATTCCATCAACCAATGAGGTGATTTGTGAATTGTAATTCCCCTTTCTTGAATGAGTAAAGTCCTGGGTAAAGCATTGGGCTCCCTCCAAGTTTTCCTTATATTGGCAATCTTGTTGAGAATTTCAGTCTTGGCAGTTCTGGTAAAGCCAGAATCCTTTTGTATAGCTGAAAAGACTCTAATCAAGGTAGAGTAGCCTTCATTCAGAATCCTGTGGAGAGGCCATGTTCTTTCCCCAGCTCCTTTGTATCTGAACACTAATCTCTCTGGTAGCTGTCTGTAAGCAACTATTCCTCTTACATCCTCCAGCTCATCCAGATAGAGTTCAATGTCAGAAATTTCTTTTATGTCATAGATGTGAACATAATCATCTTTATAAATGGATGGCTTAGGCTTAGGCTTTTGTTTTTGAGTGAATTTCTTAGAGGTTATGGGAGGTGTAGATTTGGGTTTTCTTTTCTGTTTCTTTGGTAGTGGAAGAGTGGTTAGAAAGGTAGGCAATTTGATGGTGTCCCAATCAATAGGTTCCTCTTTTGGAATGATTGGTTCACCATGGATGTTTATAGTGGGATTAGCAATAAGAGGTTCAGGTATGGAAGGTAGTGGTTTAGATATAGATTTGGTTACTTCAGTATTATCTTCACTCCTTCTATGTGCCTTGACCTTTCTTCTATTTCCCTTCTGCCATTCCTCTCTTTCTTCCATACTCTCACCAAATATACTCCCAAAAACCTCATCTAGGTTTGCAATCTTGTCTTCACCCCTGACTTCAATTCCTTTCTCTTCTTCAACTTGACTTGACTTTAGCTGTTGTTCAAGCTTTGCTTGTGCTCTTTTGTCAGCCTTTAATTGCTTGTCTTCTTCCTTCTTGGCTATTGAGAATTTGGGATGTCCTTGCATCACACATATGCTCTTTCCCTCTCTAGAGATAATAGCCCTATTTCTCCTTACAGCCTCATCCATTGTCTCTTTGAGATAAGCAATACTCCTACCTAAAAGCTTGTTCTCATCAGCTTTTGGAGGAGGAAAGTCCACTTCTTTTAAAGAATTCTTTGTAGAGTCCTTATTGGATCTTTTATTGGGCTTGAGAATTATAGCTTGTAGTTCTTTGGAAGAAGCTTCTACATCCTTATGTCTCCCTACTGGCTTGAGCTCCATGTTGATTGGTTCAATCTTTGTGCTATATTTCACAGATGTTGATTTATCTTGTGTAGAGCCAAACAACAGTTGCAACCTTTCATCAATTCTCCTCCTTTGCTCTTTCACTTGAATTTCAGCTGCTGCTAGCTGAATCAAATCAATTCCATCAGGCTTTCCTTTGATTTGAATGATTGGAGAAGTAGTGATGGCAGGAACTAGCACTTTAGATATTTTGATTTTTGTAGATGGCTCTCCTTCCCCTTCCCTTTTACTCTCCCCCTTTTTGTTATCATCAAGGAGAGGGGTCAAGCCTTGTGCTTTTGCCAGCTGCATTAGGAGACTGGTTTGAGATTGTTGGTTGTGAAGAATGGTGGCCACAGAATCTTCAATAACTTGAACTCTGTCTTCCAACTTGGCCAGCCTTTTCTCAGTAACTGATTCCTTTTTCAATCTCAAAACCAAGTCCTGCAATGTACCATAGGGCATGACTGAATCCAATTTTTCAGAACTGTAGGATTTCAAGTCAGCAATATCCTTCCTGAGATCATCCATACTCAGATTCTGCTTTACTTGCTGCAACTTCATGAGATGCAGTGAGTCCAGGTGAGCTTGAAGGATAGCCTTAATACTTGCATGTGAAGTGTTCTGAATGGCCTGTTGAATAGTGTTGATTTGTTTGACTAAGGAGACATTGAATTCCCCTGATCTATACTCCTTTGTCAAAGCCCATTCAGGTAGATTTGGAATTGAACTAGGGCCTTCATCTCCCCCTAAGTTCATGCTTCCATCAAAAGAAACAGAGTCATCATCATCAGAATTTACTCCAAATTCCTCAGATGGCTCACCAGCTGTAGAAGGCATTTTGTTAATAGCAGCTTTATCCCTTTGAAGAGATTCTGTTGTGTGTACTAGATGTAGTGTCTTTTCTGCCTCCTCATTGCCCTGAGCAGCCAACATTTGATAGGCTGACACAGGATGAGTAAAAGTGTCAGCATCCAAGGAAATGTTATCAATTACAGCTTTGTAATGTTGCTGAAATTGTCTTTCCTTTTCAGCATCATCCACAATCATTGACTCACTAGCAATGGCTGGTTCCACCCTTATATCTACTGTACCTGCTTTTATCTCTTTTTCTCTATTTTCTTGCATCAGGGGCTCCCCCTGGCTCACACAACTCACTCCCTCACCTTCACCTACTAAGGTGGTACTCCTCTCACTTACTTTTGCCATGCTGGAAGAAATAGCATGCATTTTTGAGCTCTCAATCTCTCCTTTTGCCTGGGAGCAACCCAGCCTCTCACTCAAATTTTCACACCCTTCCCTCAATCCTAAGAGTGATTACACAGTATTCATGTCTTCTACACTTGGAATTGATTCAGTTATGTGTGGAGAGACTATCAACGGATGTGGAATATCCGTTGAAGATGAAACTGATGTTATCAACGGATAACTGCTGTTAAGCTTATCCGTTGAAGAGCAACCACTTGTCAAAGGATGAGTGATATCCGTTGAAGAAGGAAAAGAAGTTGAAATTGAAAGTGATATAACTGTTGAATCTGTGTAGATTGATTTGAGATGTGGTGACACAGATCCTTCAATTATATCTGAAAGAATTTGCGGGTGATCCAACAAATCATCTAAGAGATGATGATCACCTGTATTTGAGTGGGGCTCCTCCCTGAGTTGTAAAGAGGGAGAATCAGGAATTGATGGGAATAACATATCCACATCCAGAGATGGTGATGAAGTGTTTGGTGATTGATGTGTGATTATTGTGAGAGAATGGGGCTGTGACTCCACATTTATTGGAGCCACATCAAACTGAGTTTGAGAAGGCATAGATACAGATGGATGTATCTATGCAGTGTGTGCACCCTGTGTAGAAGATTGGGTTCTAGCCTTCTTTCTTCTAATAAAAGCTTTTGTTGGTGAGTGTTTGGCTTCAGTGTCCCTCCCTCGTTTGTTCTGTGTTCCTGGTTGGGAACTATTTTCAATAGTAACATCCTTTTGGGAGGATGCAACTAGGGATATGCTAGATACCTTTTCAACCACCACAGCTTTTTGAGAAACTGTGGCTTGGCTAGCTTGGGAAGCACTTAACTCTCCTTCCTTATCCTGGGGGTTTCTTTGATGTTCACCCCTCCCCTCACCACTCACACCCTGTTCACTCCCCTCAGGGTTAATGGTTGGTGTTACAACTATTGTCTTTTGAGAAACAACAGAGGTGGTTTTCTTTGTCTTTGATTTTGAAAGTTTAGTTTTGGTGACCTTGGTAGAAATCTGTTGGGGCATTGTCACAGATTTCATGGCCGCACTAGAAGATAAAGAGATAGAGGGATTGGAAGAAGTAGGAGTTGTAGAAGCAATTACCTCACCTACCTGAGGTGCATTCATGATTGGTAAATATACCAATGGCACACTGCTGTTGAGATCCATTCTCAATAAATCTGCAAGAACTCTTTTCTCTTGTGCCCAACACTTGAGTTTATTATTCTCATTGATTATGACCAAACCTTCAGCAACATGGTTAGCCAATAATATAAAGAATCTAGCATAATAGATGTTATTAGGTCTATTAGCTTTGTTACCTAATCTAGTACCCAATTCTAGCATCACATAGTTGCTAAGGTTAAAATACCTATCAGAAACAAGCATATAGAGCATATTAACAAGAGATGAAGTTATGGCATCAAAATTACTAATTTTCCCAGAGAAAACCTTTATAAAGGCATCCCCAAGAAAACTCCATTCTTTCCTAAGGCCTTTTCTTCTAATACTCCCTAAACTAGCAGAGTTAAGAGAATAACCTATGGAATCTAACATGCTGGATACATCATTATCAGTGTGTGGTGTCATGGCATTGTTCTCAGGTAATTTAAAACATGCTTGTAAATCATCACAGTTAATACAGTGATTTTTACCTTTGAGAGTGAAGGAGATAGTCATATCTATGGAGTTGAACTCAGCAGTTGTCCAAATCTCCTCAACTACTTCACAGTAAATCGTTGGGGCTTCCAGCATTGCATAGCTAAGTTTACAGTTTTTGATGAAGTCCATCATTTTGTGATAGTCTGAATGGGCTTCATTCTTTTCTACCAAAGCTATGAAATTGTTCTTCTCATAGATGAACCCAGATTGAGACATAATTTTCACGACTGGTGCCATTGTTGTGAGTAGAAATTGCAGAGAATAACTTGAAGGTTTTGCAGAGAGAAAATGGTAAATGCTTGAAATTTTAAGAAAGCGTAAAGTAAAAATGAAAAATCAGAAGGGCTTATATGCTTTCAAAAAAAAATTAGTAAAAGATTAATCAATAAGTATATGTTAGTGAATTTCAGCCGTTTAAGAATAAACTGTAAGTATTCTAACAACTACCCTTAAAACCAATACATACAGATGTATGTATGAGTATCAACGGTTAAGAAAATAGAATCAACGGCTGTGAAACACCTGAATCGACTGATGTGACATTTCAACGGATAAGGCAAATTATCATCCGTTGAAAGGTACTTCAGTTTTATCCGTTGACGGATAAAAATTCCAGAAATGTATTTGTCTTTCAACGGATAATGAATATCCGTTGATAGAGCAATTTTGACTTTCAACGGATAGGAAACATCCATTGATGGTATAAACTTTGTTAAAAGTCAAATTTGTTCTAGCAACTAATATATTTCAGGCTTCAATTCAAATTGCAATAAGGACATGAATTTTAAGAGTAATTAAGCATACCTAGCTCACTTACTAATCTTGTGAATGTTGATTCATCAAGTGGCTTGGTAAATATGTCTGCAATTTGTTGTTCACTTGGAACAAAATGTAGTTCCACTGTACCATTCATGACATGCTCCCTAATGAAGTGGTACTTGATATCAATGTGCTTGGTTCTTGAGTGCTGTACAGGATTCTCTGTTATGGCTATGGCACTTGTGTTGTCACAAAAGATAGGAATTCTATCAACATGAAGTCCATAGTCAAGGAGTTGATTTCTCATCCATAACACTTGAGAGCAGCAACTTCCAGCAGCAATGTATTCAGCCTCAGCTGTAGAAGTAGAGACTGAATTTTGCTTTTTGCTAAACCATGATACAAGCTTGTTTCCCAGGAATTGGCAGGAGCCTGTTGTACTTTTCCTGTCTATTTTGCAACCTGCATAGTCTGCATCTGAATAACCAGTTAGATCAAAGCCAGATTCTCTAGGATACCAAATACCTAAATTTGGTGTACCCTTGAGATATCTGAAAATCCTTTTGATAGCTATTAAGTGAGACTCTCTAGGATCAGCTTGAAATCTAGCACACAGACATGTAGCAAACATTATATCTGGTCTGCTAGCAGTTAAATATAAAAGTGAACCAACCATGCCTCTATAACTTGTAATGTCCACAGACCTTTCAGTCTTATTTAATTCAAGTTTGGTGGCAGTGGCCATGGGAGTTTTTGCAGATGAACATTCCATTAAGTCAAACTTCTTTAAAAGATCATGAATATATTTAGTTTGACTAATGAAAATTCCATTAGTAACTTGTTTAATTTGTAAACCAAGAAAATAGGTTAGTTCTCCCATAAGGCTCATTTCATAATTACTTTGCATTAGCTTAGCAAACTTTTTACAAAGTTTATCATCTTTAGAACCAAATATTATGTCGTCTACATAAATTTGAACAAGTATACTAGAGCCATTAACATTCCTAAAGAAGAGAGTTTTATCAACAGTACCTCTAGTGAAGTGATTCTCCAAAAGAAATTTTGATAAGGTTTCATACCAGGCTCTAGGTGCTTGCTTCAGTCCATAGAGTGCTTTCAACAGATAATATACATAGTCTGGAAAATTTGGATCTTCAAATCCTGGAGGTTGACTTACATAGACTTCTTCCTCTAATTTCCCATTTAGAAATGCACTCTTGACATCCATTTGATAGACTTTGAAATTGGCATGAGCTGCATAGGCTAGAAAAATTCTGATGGCTTCAAGTCTTGCAACAGGAGCATATGTCTCATCAAAATCTATTCCCTCTTGCTGAGAATAGCCTTTAGCAACCAATCTGGCTTTATTCCTTATGATAATGCCATTTTCATCCATCTTGTTTCTGAATACCCATTTTGTGTCAATAGGACTCTTGTTCTTTGGTTTGGGTACCAGCTTCCAAACTTGGTTTCTCTCAAATTGGTTTAGCTCTTCCTGCATAGCTAATATCCAATCTGGATCCAATAAGGCTTCTTCCACTTTCTTAGGTTCCTCCTGAGATAGAAAACTACTATACAGACATTCATCTTGAGTAGCTCTTCTTGTTTGCACTTTAGATGATGCATCACCAATGATCAGTTCAAAGGGATGATTCTTGGTCCATTTCCTTTGAAGTGGAAGATGTGCTCTAGATGAGGTGGCCTCAGTATTGTCATGATGTGAGACAGAGTGTTGACTAGTTGAAACTCCCCCTGAGTTGTTGGTCCTTTGCAGGGAACTTGGAGTTCTATCAACTGATGATGTAAATCGATTATCCGTTGATAAACTATGATCAACGGATGCTTCATTTAGTACTTCAACGGATGATACACCATTTCTTTCAACGGATACTGCATTGCCTCTATCAACGGATGCAGAATTCTGACTTTCAACGGATGCAGTATTTTGTGCATTATCCAAGGGCATGTTTTGAATCCCTTCTGAAGTGTTATCTCCATCAGTCTCTTCTTCACTATCATCACAATATATCTCAATGTTGTCAAATTTGAGTCTCTCATATTGTCCCTCATCTGTTAGTCCATCAATCTTTTTATCATCAAACACAACATGCACAGATTCCATAACAATGTTGGTTCTTAGATTGTAGACCCTATAAGATTTTCCAGCTGAATAACCAACAAATATCCCTTCATCAGCCTTTGCATCAAACTTCCCTTTATGGTCAAATTGATTCCTTAGTATAAAGCATTTACATCCAAAGACATGAAGAAAGTTTAGAGTTGGTTTTCTTCTCTTGAACAACTGATAAGGAGTCATGCCTTTAGCTTGATTGATCAAAGAGATATTTTGAGTGAAACAGGCACAATTAACAGCTTCAGCCCAGAAATATGTTGGTAACTTTGATTCTTCAAGCATTGTTCTGGCAGCCTCAATTAAAGATCTGTTCTTTCTTTCAACTACCCCATTTTGCTGAGGTGTTCTTGGAGCTGAGAACTCATGCATGATTCCATTTTCTTCACAGAACAGCCTCATTGATAAATTCTTGAACTCAGTTCCATTGTCACTCCTGATATTCCTAACCTTCAGGTCAGGATGATTATTGACTTGCCTGATGTGATTGATAATGATTTCACTTGCTTCATTCTTTGATCCAAGAAAATAGACCCATGAAAACTTTGAGAAATCATCTACAATCACTAAGCAATATCTTTTTCTTGCAATTGACAATACATTGACTGGTCCAAACAAATCCATATGTAGCAGCTGTAATGGTTCATCAATTGTTGTTTCAAGCTTCTTTTTGAATGATGCTTTCCTTTGTTTCCCTTTCTGACAAGCATCACACAACCCATCCCTTGAGAATTCAACAAGAGGAATTCCTCTTACTAGGTCCTTTTTGACTAGATCATTCATTGTCTTGAAATTCAAATGGGATAGCTTCTTGTGCCATAGCCAACTCTCAACTGAACTTGCTTTGCTGAAGAGACAAGTAATAGATTCTGCATTTGCAGAGTTGAAGTCAGCTAAGTACACATTTCCTTTTCTAACTCCAGTTAGAACCACTTTGTTGTCTTTCTTACTAGTGACAACACATGCTTCAGAATTGAAGGAAACTGTATTCCCTTTATCACATAGTTGACTGATGCTCAGTAAGTTATGTTTGAGACCATTAACTAATGCAACTTCATCAATGATGACATTCCTTGTTGAAATCAAGCCATATCCCATAGTAAACCCTTTGCTGTCATCTCCAAAGGTTATGCTAGGGCCAGCTCTTTCCTTAAACTCTGTGAGCAGGGAGAAATCTCCTGTCATGTGTCTTGAACAGCCACTGTCCAAGTACCATAGATTTCTTCTATTTTCCTGCACACCATAAAATCAATCAATTTGATTTTGGTACCCAAGTTTCCTTGGGTCCATTCTTGTTAGCCTTTCTCCTAGACTTCATTCCTCCTGCATCTCTAGACTTAGGTAACTTTGAGTCAACCTTGGTCTTGGATGTAGTTGGTTGAGGTGTAGGGTTAGTCACAGAATCATTTAGCACATTTGGAATATGATAAGGCATGGATTGTGCATACATGTTATTCCACATAGGCATATTGTATGGCATACTAAATGCAGCAAGATAAGGATTGTTAAAATATGGCATGTTTGCAAAATGTGCATAAGGATTCTGTTGAGACATAGTAGGCATAGCATGTAGAGATGATGCAGACATGTTAGGCATGGAAGAGGGTACAGTTATGGGGGTTTTCTTAATAGATTTGCAATTAGCAGATAGATGATTAACACTACTACAATGCACACAGCTTTTTCTAGGAGCATACCTATCAGGTGTGTAATTGTTATGTTTGTTAACACCTACCTTCCCATTTCTATTAGATTTTCTTTTAGTTTCCTTTTTATCCTCAACCATCTTGAGCCTATTATTTAACTGTTCTAAGGTCATGTGCCCTATATTCACCTTACTGACATCTTTGGATGTGCTTGCTTCTTCTTTAACAAAGTTCTTGGAAGTTGAACCAAACTTTTTGTTGAGTTTCTTTAGATTTTCACTATTAGAAACATCTGCCTGTTTTACTTGAGGAACCTTCAACGGATGCTCATTTTCTTCCTTCAACGGATAACCTTCATCATCCGTTGATTCCACATCCGTTGATAGCCCATCAATTAATTCCAGTTTCTTTTTGTTTTTATCCCAGGCAGTTTCACAGAATGATTCAATTCCTTGGACCTTGGCAATTTGAGCACTAACATCCCTAGATGTTTTCCAGGCTTTAATCACCTCTTGCTCTCTCTTTAATTGATTAGAAAGTATTTCTACTTTCTTAATAGATTCAGCTAGTTCATTCTCAACAGATATACAATGCAGCTTGGTTTTCTCTAGGTCAATCAACTTATCTTCTAACATAGCATTTCTATTACTTAAAAACAGATTGTTCTCTTTAATCCTACTATTTTCTTTAGCAAGAGATTTAAGAGACACACGCAAATGATACAATTCAGTAGACATGTCATTAAAAGCATCATTGCACTCTTCTTTAGTAAGTTGTGTTACATCAGTAGTGATTACCTGTGTTGTTACCCGATTGCTTGATGAACTAACTTCATTTTCCTCAGAATCAGCCATGAGAGCTAAGTTGACATACTCCACATCTTCATTCTCTTCCTCTCCATCAGCTGCCCAATCTTTTTCTTGAGTAATGAAAGCCCTTTCCTTTTGCTTGAGCAGATCAAAATATTTCTTCTTGTAATCTACTTGGTCAAATTTCTTCTTTTCAGAGGTTGGCTTTCTGCACTCACTTGCAAAGTGTCCACTTATACCACAATTGAAACACTTGAACTTTGATTTGTCCACCATGTTCTTATGAGGTTTAGTGGCTCTAGTGTTTTTCTTAAACTTCATCTTTGCAAATCTCCTGGACAGAAATGCAAGATGCTCATCAACACTATCAGAGTCATCTTGACTGAAGTTGTCTTCATTCTCAGCAACTTGCTCTTTTCCTTTGCTTGATTCCTGATATCTTGTACCATCTTTGGAGTTTGATGTAGATCTCACAGTTTCTTGTCTGCATTCCCTCTCATTTTCAGCTACCAATGCAACTGAACTTCCTTTCTTTCTCCCCTTTTCCAATACCTCATCCTGTTCCAACTCTAGTTCATAAGTCTTCAAGATTCCATATAATCTTTCAAGAGTGAAGTCCTTATAATCCTGAGAGTTTCTTAAGGAGACAGTCATGGGTTTCCATTCCTTTGGTAAGGATCTTAAGAATTTAAGATTTGAATCCTTCACGTGGTACACTCTACCATACAGCTTCAATCCATTCAACAGCTTTTGGAATCTGTTAAATGTGTCATTTAAAGATTCATTTTCTTCAAAATGAAAATACTCATACTGTTGAATGAGAAGCTGCATCTTGTTCTCTTTTACTTGTTCTGTACCTTCACACAGCAGCTGAACTGTGTCCCAAACCTCTTTGGCAGTTGAGCAATTTATCACATTATCAAACATATCCTTGTCAAGACCATTAAATAAAATGTTCATAGCCTTCTTATCCTTGTGGACTTCTTCTGTGTCTTCCATTGTCCATTCTGCTCTAGGTTTTGGAATGGATTGACCAACAGCAATTGTGGCCGTAGCAACTGTGGCTACTTTCTGGGGAATGTGAGGACCATTCTCAATACAGTTTACATAACCTTCATCTTGGGAGAGTAGATGAAGGTGCATTTTCACCTTCCAGTGGTGATAATTGTCTCTGTCAAGAACTGGGATTTTTACTCCAATATCCTTCTTACTCATCTTTATTAGATTCCAAGATCTTTAAACTCTTTGTTTGTCAAGAGCCTGCTCTGATACCAATTGTTATTTCTAGAGAACTAACAATGAGATTTACAGAAGGGGGGTTGAATGTAAATCTCAAAACTTTTTCAAGTTTTGAGCAGTTTATAAAGACTGTGTGTTCAAGATGAACAAGTGTGTGAATTGCTTTAAGCTGATACAGACAGATATATATTCAAACACAAATGTAAAGAACACAATAAACCTTTAAAAACTTTTCTGGTGGATTTGTTGTTCCACCAGAGATGGTATTTCAGAAATTCTGTGATCTAAGAATTTGATCACAGCTGCATCCTAGTACAAACTAGATAATTTTTCTCTCAAGATTTTTCTAAACAGCTCTGGAAAAATTCTATTCTAATTACTAGCTACAACTTGGTTTATATACTGCCAAGTTTACAAGTGAACACAAGGATATATAAAATAATAAAGTAAGATCTCCACTTGTTTCTTCTCCAGTTCACTCCAGTACTTTGTTGACTTAATGTCTCTTTATACTAGAGTAGAACGGCTGCTTTTTCTGATGTTCCTGAAATTAGGCTGCCACATTTCAGTTATCTCTGTTCACCCACGTGCCTCTGTTTGTAGGTACAACTACCACTTATCAACGGTTAATCAACAGAACATCCGTTGAAGCTTTCATCCGTTGATGCACTCATCCGTTGAAGGATGTTATCCGTTGAAGCTTTAGAGACATCCGTTGAAGCTTAGCTTCTCATCCGTTGAAGGTCTTTAAGTCATCCGTTGATACCACTTCATTTATACAAAATTACAAGGCATGAAATATTTACAATTGGCCTTCCTATCTGCATATCTTCTAGTAGTCAACATGACTCATAGTTTCTCTCAACTTCTAAGAATTACATCTTAAATACAGAGACTGAAATATGCTACAACACTAGACTTATTTCTAAGTAAAGCTACACCATCAACGGATAGCCAAGGTGGTCTTATCCGTTGAGGCTACAGACACTGAATTTCTACTTAAGTGTTTTGTTAAACATATCATCAAACTAATGCACATATATTCCTAACAATTCTGTGCTTAAATTGAAATTTTCTAAGTGCTGATTGTTGTCTGATGTGAATTTCTAAACTCTGATAGTGATATGAATGTTTCTGTGACTATTCAATCCAATGAGGATAAATGTGCTAGATGCTGACCTAGTAGTATTGAATATACTAAAGATCCCATGTTTGAAGTAATTGTTTATGTGGAAATTTTTTAACACAAGCAAATTCTGATATTGAGCTTGGTTAGGTTTACTTTGTGTATCTTATTACTAAGTCAAAAACTAGAATAGTGCTTCTTATCTGTTAAGTTCTGATGTTGGTAAATCTTATGGATGTACTAAGTGCTGATAAACCTCACTTATCAAAAGAAAAAGAAAAAGAAAAGAAATAAAAATCAGGTACTCCTTTGAGATCTAGAGAAAAATACATGTGGAAGGGAAGACCCAAGTGCATTGCTGGTATTAAGTAATATGCATTAGAAAAGCACAATAAATTTTCTTGGTGACTTTTCACATTCTCTGATTACTGGAGAAATACTCTTATAATAGCATAAATTTTGATAAGCATTTGTGACTCACTTACACTGAGAAGCCACTATAAAAAGGAATTTCAAAAGATGCATAAAATGAGCACAAAACAGTTGAGGTGGACTCATGCATGAACTCACTCTATAGTATACTTCAGAATAATGACAGATTTTGAGCAAAGTTCTTAGTTATGCCTTATTTCTAAGATGTACTGAAGTGAATCAGACTTTACTCTTTGTCTGATATTTAGCTTAATGCACACACTTACACTCCATATGAATGATGAAAATTACTGTGGTGATCAATGTTGTTTTAGATGAACAGTCTAAGTGTCAGTTGCATAAATTCTAAGGACAAGTTCTGATGGAAGTTCTGATGATTAAGTTCTGTTGAAACCAAATCAGTATTTGTGTGAAGAATTACATGAATAAACATTCACTTTTCGAGTTCAGAAGTCATATTCTGATGACTTTTAAATTCTAATAATAATCAAGTTCTGATGCTGACGTGGCAGTATTTATTTACTTGGTTTACTTTTAAGTCGATACTTGAATGGTTATATTGTTCAGAATATTGGACTATGTGAGATAAAGCAGTAATAATCATTCGTTTAGTGGGAACAGTTTCTTTTTGAAAAACTGAACGTGCAAAGTAATCATTACTTATTTACCGTGCCCATTAACTCTTGTCTTAACTGCTGCATGGCTGACAGGTGTAAGGTCTGTTCTACTTCTCAATAACTGTTGTCACGTGGGTTGTCTAAGTAAAAGAGGTAAAAGATTTTCAACTCTTTTATTCACATTTCTATTCTATTCACTCTCTCTCTTTTTCTTATTCTCTCACATTTTCTGACGGTTTTCTATACAGACATTTTCTCAAACACCTTTCAGGCACTCTAACTTCTCACTTATTTTTTATGGCGCCCAAGAATTTAATTATTGATGGAGCCAAGTTTGTACCAAATAACTATGCTGCAATCTTGAATAAGGCTGAAGCTCCATCAGATCTGCACTTTGTGCAAGATTTATTAGCCAATAGTGAGATTGGGTATGCTTTGACCCAACCTCAAACTATTTCAAGCAAACAAGTGTTGACATTTTGGCGAACTGGGCTTTTTGATAATGGTGGTGTTGTTGGTTCACCAAGCATAATTTTCACATCAGGAGATGTCGAGCATGTGGTTACTCCAGGAGCAGTTCGTAAAGCTCTCCATTTACCTGAAGGTTGTACATTCTCAACAGTGGAGGATCCTATTTTACAGCAGCTTATAGCCGGTCTGGGCTATGAGAAAAGTTTGGGAAAGCTGGGTCAACTGAAAAGATCAAATATCAGAAAGGAATGGAACTTTTTCTTTGATTGTATCACCAAGGCATTCGCCAATAAATGCTCCAACTTTGATGCTATTCCCATCATGAGTCAGCAAATCGGGTATGCCCTTATCGATCAAACGCATTTTAATTTTGCAAGTGTTGTGCTAGGTTTTATAGGGGATAGGGTGACAGAGGATAGGAATGTAGTATACTTTGCTAGATTCTGTCAGCTTATATATACTTATTGTTGTATTGATGAACCCCAACCAGCCAGTGATTTAATTTCACCCTTTAAGCTTGCAAAAAGGGCCTTTAATGATTTATTAAATGCTGATAATAAGAAACAAGTGTTGAGACCCTTACAGATTCCTCAGTCAGTAAAACAAATCTTGGTAAATGCTGACCCACAAACTTATACATATGTCTATCCTGATGTCCAACCCACCAACTCATCACACCCAACACAGCAGCCATCAGAACATACCATCTCTCACCAACCTCAAACTCAACCACAACCTTCATCACATCCAGTGAAGCCTTCATCTTCAAAACCCAAGAGGACTAAGATTGTGCCTCAGTCTCAGCAGAAGAGAAGGAGAATTATTCTGATAGATGAGTCAGATAATGAGGAACAGGTTCCAATATCAGAACCTGTTGTTGTAAAAGGTGAGAAGATCTCTTCTCAGAAAGATACTGAAACTGGGAGTTCTAGGCCCCTCAAAAGGCTTAGAAAGCTACATTCTGATGATGAATCTCCCAAAGTCTTACTTCAGCAAAGAGACTTAAAAAGCAAAGAGCCAGGAGGGCTGTAAGTGAATCATCACACTCTGAAGAAATCCTGGAAGCAGCAACTAAGGAAGGGGGTCAGGAATCTCTAATTTCAACAGAACCGATCGTAATTGAATTACTTCCCACTACTGAATCAGCTCACAAGTCTCCTATTCAAGAATAAGAGGATATTCCAGAGCAAGTGCCCACACCTCCTGTGTCTCCTATTAATGATCCAGTACATGCTGAAGATCCAGGTACAAGTGATGCAATAGATATTTAAACCTTGGTTGTACCTGATGTTCTGTACTTGGAAACTCCACCCACTCAAGTTACTCTACCAACAACACCACTTCTAGATGCTGATTTCAATGCAGATATTTCAACAACACCAATTCTGAATCTAGATGCTGAAGATCAGATTGTAGGTGGGCATCAAAATTTGGATGTTGATCAGAACTTAGTTGCAGATAGGAATTTAGAGGATGATGTTGAAAACTCTATAGTCTCACATTCTGTTATTCTATCAGAGGATGTTGATACTGCAGGTTCTGTAAGTTCTGATGCTGACAATTCTAAAATTACTGGTGAAGCTGCTACAAATATAGGTGCTGATGCAGCTGGTCCATCTGGATATGCACCTCAACAAGCTCCATGCAAAGCTGATCTAATCAAGAAGTTTGTTAGAGAGGATGCACCAGTACCTTGGAGTGAAACTCCTAGAGGAAAGGAGTGGACTAAGGAGTGGAACAAAGTTAATTTTGTTCCTACTGAAAAAATTCTTGTTGAGCACCTGGCCAAAGCTGATAAAATGCTAATAAATGATGATTTCAAGGCACAGTTGAGAGTTACTGCATTTAGTACAAGGTACCTTCAAGGTCAACACTTAATAAATCATGACAAGGTGAACAAAATTCAAGAATCACTGATCCAGCAAGATATAAATGTAAAATTGGAAAAGAACAGATTTTTTAAGCCAGCGTTTGACCGAATTGGGTATATTGAAAAGACTCAGGAGAAGCAACAAGATCAGATTTCTGAAATTCTAAAGAATCAAGCTTCTCAACAAACCCAACTCAATGAAATCCAATCCTTAGTGGAATTGCTTACCTCTCTTCTTCTACCTGTTGATACCAAAAAAGGGGGAGAAAGTGATTAAGTCCAAATGCAAATCTAGTCAAGTACTGAAGGGTAAGGATGATGGAAATGATGACCAGGGAAACTCTGAAAAGGGTAGAGGTCATGGTCAAGGAAAAGGGTCTTCATCAAGGACAGCTGAAACTTCTACACAGAGATCAAGCTCTAATGCTGATAAAAGAATAAGTTCTGGTAAACAAGTTCTGACAAAGCCTGATGTTCCTATACAGGGTGAAAGTTAAGAATCACATAAGTTTATGTAGACATTGAAGCTTAAGGGGAAGGAAACAATAGTTTACTATCAAGACCCTAAGGTTACAGAAGCTGGATGAAGAAATTTCAAAGAGATTATTTCTTAAAGAAAATCCAGGAATGGACTTTGAAAGTCTAAAGGAAGAAGAAGCCAGACTTAAAGCAGAAAATGTCAAATCCAAGTCTAAAGCTTCTATTGTTGAAAAGAAACTTCCAAAGCCTAAGGGTATTGTGATTAAGGAGAAGACAAATTCTGAGGCAACCAAAGCCAAATCACAAGTGGAGGTAGATCCAAGATCCAAGGGTAAAGCAAAAATTGATGAACCTGTAAAGGTATACATGCCAATCATGGATGAAGAAATAATTAATGGTGAAGATACTAGTCTGATTTTGAAGAAAAGGGATATTCAAACAACCTCTGACAGAGCTCATGTTGTTCAAGATCAGGACTTAGTAAAATCTGATATTACAGTGAAGCAAGCAACCTCTGACATAGCTCAAGTTGGCTTGATATTAGAAGATAAAGAAAAGGAAACCTCTGACAATGCTCATGTTAAACCTTCAAAGATGCTACTACCAGGATTCACAAAAGCTCAACAGGCTCAACCTTTGAAGACTGCATCAAGTGGTTTGAAGCAAGAGTTGTTCAAGGAAAGGAAGCAAGAGACAAATCAGGATTGGGTAATTCTGTTGAAAGAAGAATACACAACACTACCAATGATCCAACTTCCTTAAGTGAACCAGGAGTAGGAGCAACTCCTGAAAGATTGAATCAACTTGAATCTGTACAAATGGTTTACCACTCTGTTTTGAAAGAAGATATCATGTTATACTTTATGAAATATGGGAGGGTATTCCAGATCAGGAAGAATGCTATTACATTGAAGTATTTTGAAGAACTGGAACATGTTCTATTTCTACTTCAAGTGAAAAACAGATCAACAGATGGTGCTACAGGTTATTAAAAATCAAATATTCAAAGACAGAAGAGGCTTAACTCTTTAAAGTCTGACAACCCTTACTGTCCTAAGTACAAATCTCACAGTGGAGATATTGTTGAAATGAAGCCTAATACTGCTAAAATCATCACTACATTTTCTGGTATTAAGGGACTTGAATTCAATCTAGAGTCTGATAAAGCCTATATCATCAGACTGGATCAGGATATAAGAAAAGCTAAAATAAATTATCTCAGGGCTGCTATCTTTCAAACTGGTGAAGATACAGTTGAACTGAAAAATGCTAAAAGGAGGATGGTCAATGAACTTGAATATGCTGAGAGAACACTTTTGAAGAACTATCTCAGAATAATTCCTAACATCAAAGAGATCAGAAATTGAAGCCAAGTCAAAGATCTACAACTGCTTAAATTCTGAAGTGTATACAGACTGAAGCTGATATCAAACTTTAAGGATGGTAAAGCTATAAGGACTGTAAGTTGTAGTTATCTAGTCAAATTCTCATGCATTTGCACTTGATGTTTTTGACATCATCAAATATCTGTTAAACTTGTATATTATGCTAATTTACAAGTTAGGGGAGATTGTTAGATATATTTGTGATGTCATGTCTAATGATGATTTATGTTTAGTTTTCAGATCTTACTTAACAGGACAAATCAGTACTTAACTGGAAATCAGTACTTATACTGAAGTCGGAACTTAAGATATCAGAACTTAAGTTTTCAGAACTTAAGTTGTCAGAAGATATTTATCAGGAGATAATATCAGGACGTAAGGAGACTTTCAGATAAGGAAGACGGTTGATTGAAAGGAAAGAAGATCAAGACAAACATAAAAAGAGATATGCGCGGAGAAGAATTCTATGAAGTATAGAATACTTGGAAGAAAAGATAATTGATTGATATATTTTAGGATACAAAATTATATAAAATATCAATTAGAACTTATGTTGTAAATGTGTGTCTATATAAACACAGCATAGGGTTTACACTATGTGTGTTATCTTAATCGAGAATATTATTCATTGTAACCTTAGCAGCTCTTGTGATATTTGTTCATTACTGAGAGAGGACGGTTCCATTGTAATACTGTTTTATTAATAAGATTATTTTGTGTTTCATACTTGTGTTCTTAATTCGATTTGATTATGCTAGACACTGTATTCAACCCCCTTCTACAGTGTGTGTGACCTAACACGTTATCCAAGATCCAATTAAATAAAGTGCAATTAATCGGATAACTCGTGAATTTGATTCGTCTTTAAATTGAACGGATAATTACGAAGTATTTATAGATCGATTTATAATCCCCACTGAACACTAAAGATATTAGAAGGGAATATACGATACTTCGTAATAATTTATGTGCATGCTATTTGTTAACCAAGATCCAAATAAATAAAGTGCGAGTAATTGGCTAACTCGTGAACTTAATCCGTTTTGATATTTGACAAATTACGAAGTGTTTATAGATCAATTTATAATCCCCCAAAACACTAAAGATGGTAGAATGGATTATACGATACTTCATAATATTTTATGTGCACGATATTTGTTAGCCAAGATCCAAATAAATAAAGTGCGAGTAATTGGATAACTCGTTAACTTATGTCAAATATAATCTCACCCTTGGAGATTAAGTACTTTTCTTTATAGATCTTCTTTTTAAAATGATTTTTTGAAGATCAAGTACTTATTCAAATTTCGAGTTTGAATCCTAGTTCTCTTTTTATTTGAGAAGTTTCTTTATAAGAGATCTTATATTAGAGCTTAAGATGAAGTAGAGAAGTTAAGTACAAAGCTCAAATAAAAAGAACTCAAATAAGAAGCTAAAAGTTACCACTTTTGAGAAACGGTTGGAAACGTTTGCCGGAAAAATTCGTCGGAGGTTCGGCCGGATTTTGGAACTTTGGTCAAACTTGGAAAGCTCTTCGGGAGGCCGGAAAGTGGTAGTGGATGAGCTCACTTAATGGGATGAAGCTTGGTTGGGTGAAGCTAAGCTTGGATTTGAAAAACCTTATATATGTATATATATCTAAGAGATAGAAGGTTTTTGAGAAAAAAGTATGTGTTTAGAATTTGAAAGAGATGAAGAAAGGATAGTTCTTGAAAAATTCCAGAAACTTTGTGGCTCTTTAGCTTGTAAGAAAATGGGTTGGGGTGGTGGTTTATTTATAAGAGAAGTTGTGTGGATTGAATGGTGGAGATTTAAGGAGAATGAATGGTGGATGATGTAAGTTGTATGGATTGATGACATGGAAAGCAAAGTGTGTTAGTTGTGTTTCTTTGACACTTGACATATGAGACAAACAAGTTTACGGAGCTTCAAATCTCAGATGATTTATAAATATAATAATATATATTTTCCTTTTTCTTTTAATCATCGTTTAATCACTTAATTAATTATTAAACATTAAACACCAATATTTGTGACCACCTTAAAATCTCCTATACCATAAAAATATGATAAATATTAAAATATTATAAAATGATGTCCTGAAAATTTTGGTCAACCTTGGTCAATGTTAACTAGGTCAAACGTGGTCAACTGTGGGACCAACTGCCTCAATTTTTATGCCCGGACAAAAATTCTCGAAATATTACTAACTTTTTACCATACTTATAAAATACCATTTAAATGATCCATGCCAAATTTTAAGTCATTTTATCATGTGAAAGTATTTTATCTAATATTAAAAAGATTTTGTCAGCTTTCTCGTCCGAGTAAAATACCATTGGTCTTGAAATGAAAGAGATGGATCTTTTGACCAAAATTTTGACTTGAATAAATATTTAAAAGATATTTCCTAATATAAAAAATATATTTGGATAGTAGGAAATATTTTTTAGTATTTTTGATTAATTTTATATTTATATCTATAATATAAATTTATTTGAAAATAGTTTTGCTTAATTTGACAATTTGACTTTGATTTGGATCAATTAAATTTATGTCCTAATAAAGAGGATCTACATGTATTTAAATTTTATATTTAATCATATAAATACCAAAAAAAATAACGTATCAAAGATATCATTTCAACGGTAAATATGTTTATGTAATATACAAGTCAGAAGTGTGTGATATTTATATGCATGCGTATGAGAGTGTAAAGGAATTACGATTCTTCTAAGAAACCAGTGAATCGACAATATATTACCAAGAAATAACTCCAGAAGCAACATAAAATACATAAAAAAAGAAAATTTAACCAGAGCCGAATCTGATTATGCGTAGACAGGATGTCAGTGTGCAAGAGAAAGGAGCAGCGAGGAGGAAACTAAATTTTAAAAGTGAAACAGATGAATATACTAGAGGGAACGAGGTCGAGGTTGAGGTAATTCTGACATTTTTATAATTTATCCCTAAGACTGCCTTACCGTTTAACATGTGCATGCTACATCTTCATTTGTATGTAGAGATACATCAATTGTAGTTTAGTCCCCAATCGTTTGCTTGCCCTTAAGATAAAATGATATATTCTAATTATATTTGTTAGAACTCCATAAAAAATGTGACTCTGCTTGTTAGTCACCTAGGCCCTTGAGTTTAAATGTGGTATTGTAAAATTGAGTTCTATATTTATATGGAAAAATATTTTTGATAAGTACAGCTACTTCAGTTCTATATCTGGGCATACACTCTTTTTTCATATCAACCTCTAGATATTCTTTTAATCAATAATTCAAATTAAATTCCAACGCTTCTTAAGTAACCCCAATTACACAAAATGGCTATGAAAAGATTCGCTATCAAAACTTAATAAAGAAACCATCAAGAGTACTCTTGTGTTTTAAACTCGATAACTAAACAGTTTGCTAAAATAACACTGATAAGCATTTTATGCTCCAGTCTATAGTGAAATTTACTATCTTAATAAAATTTCTCATTTATTGTATAATTGTTTGCATTTTCCACCATCACCCTTGTCAACGTTGATGATGTATGAATTTGATAGACTTAAGCGTATGCAAGAAAATGATGCAGTTTGTAAGTTTTACGGGGTGCCATCATTAGTTAATAGTTTGAAAAAGGGTCAACAAGAAAAAAAGGCCAAAGTTCCTGATTCCGGGGGATGCGATGAATATCTTCCGAAAATCGAGGGTGAAGATGAAAGTAATGATTCCGATGAGGTACATAAAAATAACTTGTGTATCACTTATTTTTTTCGCTTTATACACATAAAACATTTTAAACAAAATCCTGATCTTTTACTAATTTATAGATGGTCAAAACTTCTACGTCAAAGAAACCTCTACCTGGACCGAAAACTCGTTCGCGAGCCACTGCAGGCACTGTAAATGAGAAGAATCTGACACACAGTTCCACTGTCATCGAGAAATAATCGAAAAAAACTAGCACTACAAGTGCATATTTTCAACCTGTTGTAAAACCAATTTGTACCAAGATATTTAAACAAGCATCCAATTGTGAAGCTGGTACAGTCACTGCTTTTTTAGAAATTAGTGAGCGTCAGAAGCAGAATGTTGCAGCTCCAACAGAGGAAAACATTGCCGAATTGAACGTGGAAGAGACTGCAGATGAAGAAGTCGAAGCGGATAAAATTTGTGGTTATCTTTTCACTTATTTTTGTATGGTAACAATTGTAGTACTTTTCTTGTTTCATATTCGAACTTGGACGGTTGAGATAGAATAATCATGCATCTTTTATTTTAATGCTTACTAGAGGAAAAATGCAATTATAGTAGATAATTGTAAAGGTATCCATGAAACTGTTTAGACTTATTTTTAATTAGGTATCATAAAGCTTCTTTTGTTCATCATTTATTTTCATTTTCCAATAATGGCTAATAATTTCCTTCTTCATTTTGTTTGAACCTGGTATATAAAGTGCAAGCTCCAAGAAAATTTAGAGGGCGGTCAAAAATGAGCAAGGTTCATGCAAGGGGTCCCGACGATAAAGTAGTCATTACCTTGAATAAAAATTTTCAGATAATTTCTGATGATCAAAAAGTCATTACAGAGTTAGGTAATTTTCTCGGAACACTGGCTAAGGACGATGTGTCTCTCACTTACGTCAACTAGCAAATTGCCTGCCCAATTAAAGAAGCCAATGTGGGAGGACACATTGGTAAATCCATCACCCTAAACTATAAGTCAGGTGAATTCCCATATTTATATTTTTAGTAGTTCAATTTACTTATTTAATTGTATGTTTCATGAAATGTAGGCTAGGTATATTATTCCGGATGAGGGGTACAAGTGGGTCATGCATACGATAAATGAGTCTTGGAAGCAGTTCAAGTGTCGTGTGAAAACAAAGTATTATAAGAAGTACAAAATTGATGAGGAAAAACTTGAGAGAAAACCTAAAACAGTTCCGCTTGAGGATTTTAAAATGCTTTTGAGTTATTGGGGCGATGAGTCGGTTCAGAACTGATTAAATGCCACTCATAAGTAAATAAAAATTGTAGAATGCTAATTTAGTATTTATGTGAGACATATTAAAAGAGAAATAAATTAATTGATGATAACCAAATAATTTATGCTGAAGAAATTGACGTGCTTTAGTTAACTATAGTGCACATGAAATATTTTGTTTATTCTTGACCTTGTTTCGTAATTTGGCAGGCCCTAGCCGACGATAATGTGGCGCACCTAAATACAATAACTGAGACATGCACAAGCTAAAGAAAACTTGTATGTGTTTTTTGCTGCATAAGTAATATTTGTTTTATTCAATTAAATTTGTCCACACGTATATGCATTATATTTTATAGTATTTTCCCAATGTGTAGTAATTAGATTGGTGAATTATTAAGATTGCAAACTAAATTTGTGTAAATTTTTTATAGAATTTTTAATATTGTTTTATTCTATCGTCCATTTTTCTCCTTTTCATAATTCTAATACGGGACAAAAAAAACTGGACCCACATATAGTCGAGCCAGTTGATGCTGAAATTTATCTGGAAACCTGTAAGAGAAAACCGGGCAGAAAGTACAAAACAGATGTGGAGGAACAGAATACCAAATATGTAAGGAAATTTTATTAGATATATATTGAAGGAATCTGAATATATGTATAATTTTAAAAACTTGATGTCGTCATTTCTTGTAGATGAAGATAAAGGAACAGGTAGATTCAGGAAATATTGTTGAGGCAAATGCAATAGTTTCTGGTGGAAAGAAGCATGTGAGGACCTGGCTTGTAGGAAGGAAAGGTCAAAAGTCTGCAAAAAAATATACTCTTGTTGGAAAAGACAATTATATGTTGGAGATGACCTCAAAAATTAGGCAGGAACTTGAGGCTGATTTGGAAGCCAAGGTAAACCTAAAAGTAAGGGAAAACATGTCATGGTTAATCCAAAAGCTTGGGGAAGCTAATCCAGGTCTTAGATTTTATATTGGTGAATTTTGCGCAACCTTATCAAGTGATCAAGATGACAACGATACTCTAATGACTCAAGGAGGCACCGATGTTTAGCATTATCATTATGTAAATGTCCTTAATGTCTAAACTTCTTCAATTTGTAAATTTGAATATTAGATTTATCGTAAGTGCTGGGAATTGGCAAATTAGTATATTTGGTAGTGGTACTTATGATAGTTGAATGTTGAATGTTGTTGGTTGTGGGATTTTGTTGGCTGGTCTGGTTATTTTGAAAGGGTTATAGGAGACTTTGGTTTGGATAACTGGATGCATTATGATTTGCAAGGGTTTTATATATGTAACAGACAAATATTGCAAAAAAATTATTTAAAGCGTTGCATTTATCTTTAAGAGTGTTGCATCTTAAAGGAACTGTATTGCATTATAAACTATAATGGTGTTGCATTATTGAATATAGTGTTGCCTTAAAAAGAATAAACAAGAAATGCAAGGTGTTGCATTATGCATATGGATCCCACAATTGACGTGGCATGTGTGACCCTGTGCTGACATGGACATTGTGGGGCCCCTTGCTAACGTGGCAGTGTGGGATCACATGCTACCATTGCATGTGCGACCCACTGCTGACGTGACTTGTGGGTCCATTCTGACGTGGTTATGGGACCCATTGTTGATGTGGACTGTGGTCCCTGTCTGGCGTGGCGTTGGTGGGTCCCACTACTAATATGTCCTTTTATTTTATTTTTCAATTCTAATGCAACACTTCTGATGTTGCTTTTACTTGCTAATATTGTTATATTATATTCATAGAGCAATACCTTACTTGTGTTGCATTAGATGGACAAAAGTGTTGCCTTATACCACCCCTTTTATGTTGCCTTTTTGGAAAATTAGGCTAATGCAACACCATATGGCCTACAACAATAATAAAAAAGCATTGTATATGAGCATTTATGGCATAGTGTGTAAATGTAGAGTTGGCTACGTTGGTGTTATGCCCAAAATTTGTTACAATCATTACTCGAGTCAAAAGCGGGTCAATTAATAAAGTTAAGACATTAATGTCTAAAATCAAGGAAAGATAAAGGCGAGCCATCTAGTCTTATACATGTAAGGGTGCGCCTCTATGAGGAAAGTTAAGACATTAATGCCTAACATATTTATTGCATGTACTCTATAAAAGAACTCATTTCTGTAATGCAACCACAGAAAGGCGGTGTCTGTGGTCAGAGACCTCCAGGGGTTTGCCTGGAAAGAAGGCCTCCTCATGTAGTCAATGAGTGTCCTCATTGGGGATGTGGGGTGAATGTTTGTGTGTGCTTTGGGAGCTCTGTCTCTATATTCAACGGTTGTCCTCATTTGGAGACTTCAGAGTATCCTGCATTTTGCCCCTAAAAGCTTGGGATCACTTGTCCTGTAATCTGGTAGGGGCTCCCTATCCCGGGGACAAGGATGCGTCCAACATTTTGGGTGAACCACGGCTATACTTACATCCAAAAATTAGAGAAACACGTGGTAGCGGAGGGTTATCCTTGACCAGGGAGATGCCTTATCCGTGAAGTTTTGAAGCTGTGGATGAGCCTTGGGCCTTTGTGGTTGGGGCTCATCGGCGGACATTCCTAAAACTAGTAGAAGACGGTTTCCCACTAGGTTTCCTACTGGGCCTCGGGATGAGAAATCTAAGCCCATTAGGTTTCTTGTTCCCCAAGAACTATGTTGGCTTGATTCCTTATAAATAGGGATACGTAGGCAAATTGCAAAGCGTCAGAAGTTGAGAGCGCAAAGGAGTCACCACTAACCCTAAGCAATCTCAGCCACTATTATTAAAACCACCAAACAATCGTGTTCACGTTTTTCGACAAATAACCACCGTCACAGATCTTGTTTATGGCTACAAATCTCGAATTTTTTTGTCAGCAAATTCCTCCTTCCAACGGTCGGAAGCTGATGTAACTTGGGACATTGTTCCTTAACCTCTCACTAACAAATCCTTTGGGTGCAAATGACTTTATAAGATAATTAATATATATCTGATGGTTAAATTGGCAGGTTCAAGGCTCGTTTAGCTACTATTTTGAAAATTTTACACCGTTGCTAAAAATATTATATCCGGGTTGCTACTTTTTAGGGCGCTATGCGGGATTAGGATTAGCATCTAACTCAATTATGTCACAAATCCCTTTCTCAATGACATTCTTGATAAGAAGTGTATATGGCCTTCCCATATGGATACACTAATCATAATTACATTTTAATAAATATGCAGGAAAAAAGATGGTATGTAGACTTGTCAAATTTTTGTATGACTTAAGACAAGCTCAAAGGCAGTGATTTATTATCATTTTCCACGAGTGTGCCAACTAAAGTGACATGTGCACAAGTGTGGCAGTTGTGAAGCCACATGTGTACATGAATGCCAGTTGTTAACTCAACAGATTTTTCATCAAAAAGTTAGTTACAGGGGCTTATAAAATGGGTGAACTTGTGATGTATAGGAGGAGCCGACTATAATCTGTAATACTTGATGAACATAAATACATTATAGTTTATCCATGCATACCCTATTTTTATATAGATATTAGTGTGGATCATCTTCTTCTTTTTTATCGTAGATAACCCGCAGCCACTACCCTTTGGATGCGCACTGGGTAAACCCTACGGGCTCACGCAATAGCCTGCAAACCACGTGAACCAAGGTAAACCGCATTTAAGCGACAGGCTCTGACTCAGGAGGCATAATCATAAATTCTCCTCTCGTGGAAATCGAACTTGTGACCAAGAGGATAGTTATCCCCTTTTTAACCAGTTGAGCCAACCCTTGCGGGTTAGTGTGGATCATCTTCTTCATCAATAAAGAAAAGAAAATTTTCATAATGTTATTAATGGAATTTAAATTTCTTTTTAATTATCGTATGAGTTTTAACAGTATTAATCTTAACTGAAATCTCAATAAAATTAAAGATCTTAATTAAAAAAGTTTAGAAAGTTCGCAGTTGATATTTTAGCTTAAATCTTGATTAACCTTAAAAACATTTATAAACAAATGTTTCCCGTTAATATGGGGGAAAGTTCTCATGTAAGCAAAATTAAACCTAATATTTCCAGGTATATGTATTGATAAGAGGGAAAAAATAAATAATTATACTCTTTTCGGCAATGACACGCTTATTTAAAATGATGTTCGGTTAAATATGTGCAAACTAGAGATGCACAAAAAGTCCGGACCCGAAAATCTAGACCAGCCTGATCCGGTCAAAACCCGGTCAAACCCGGCCCGGTCAAAACCTAATCCGGACTAGGACCTCGACGGGCCCTATATTTTTAGGAAAAGCTCGGCCCGACCCGGTTAAAAGCCCGGGTTTCGGCCCGGCCTGATTAAAAGCCCGGTTAAAATTTGATTATTATAATATATTTTCTTATATATGTATGAATTCACATTTAATATAAATATAAATAATACTTTAAACACAAATATATTTATATATTTGTGATTAATAATATTATTTATATACTTTATTGCATATATAATGGAAGAAGATATAGTAAATACACTATATATTTGGATAACAATGATAAAACATATTATTCTATAAACAAGTTTATTTTTTGCCGAACTTAAATGTTTTAAATGAAGTAATGTTTTCATAAAATATTTCATGTAAACTAATACATTTTTACGTTGATCTAGTTGCTTACATATGTAGTCTTCGGAATCTCTAATGAAACTCGATCCATTTTAAATTAGAAAAAACTCGGCCCGATCCGATCCGGCCCGAAAAAAAGCCAGTTTAGGCCCGCCTCGAGGGCCTAAACGGTCTCTAACATTTTCAAAAAGCGCGGCCCGGTCCGGCCCGGTCAAAGTCAAAGCCCGAAAAGCCCCGCCCAGTCAAAGCCCGGACTTTTTAAGGACTAATCAAAGCCCGGCCCGATGGGCCTTTTGTGCATCTCTAGTGCAGACATATTCACTCGTCTATGCTTGTTATATTTATATTTTAAATTTCCATGACCATATATTCATATGTAATACTACCATCAAAAGAAAAAGTAGAGTTAAAAATATTTGTCACAAGAGTAATGTTTGGTTCCGTTATCAAATTTTTTTATGAAAGAGTGCCACTAATAATAATTTGTAGTGAAGTTGCGTGACACATGAAAAGACAAAAAATTTTGAATAACCTCCATTTCTGTTATCAGAATTTCAGGGTCACAATTAACTAGGGCGGTTCACGAATCGAATTGTTTGTGAACAATTTCGAGCTCGACTCGTTAAGAGCTCGTTCGGCTCAACTCATTAACGAACTCGAGCTCGAACTCGAACAACCAAATGTGTTCGTTAAATGGAACGAGCTCGAGCCGAGTTTTGAGTTGTTCGGCTAGAGCTCGTCTCGAACTCGCCTCAACTCGAGCTCACTCGTTAAACCTTGAAAAAATTATAATATATCCTTAATATTTTTATATATGTATGATTTTTTTTTTAAAAATCCGACTTCACTGTATTTTTTCATCTTCAAACGATCATTTTGCAAACCATATGTTTGATATATTTGAGATGTCATGTCTAATATGTTTCATGTTTAGTTTTCAGATCTTAACTAACAGGAAATATCAGTTCTTACTGAAATCAGGACTTACTGGAAGTCAAGACTTAAGGATACCAGGACTTAGATAATCAGAAGATAATATCAGAAGATCGATATCAAAACTTAAGTACTGGAGGACTAATAGTTAATGAAGGAAGTTGATTTAGAGGAAATAAGATCAAAACTAATACGGAATAAGATATGCATTGAAAGAGTTCGAGGACTAGAAAAATTATATAAGATATCTGGTTGATATATTTTAGGAGACAGAATTATATTCCATATCAACTAGAAGTTATCTTGTAACTCTGTGTCTATATAAACACATACATAAGTTTACTCTATAAGAGTTACGATCATCGAGAAGATCATATATTGTAACCTAGCAGCTCTCGTGATATTTGTTCATCACTGAGAGAGAACAGTTCAATTGTAACAGAGTTTGTTATATCGAATACATCTATTTTCTGTTACTTGTGCTTTTAATCAATTTGATTGTATTCTACACTGTATTCAACCCCCTTCTACAGTGTTGTGTGACCTAACAAGTGATATCAGAGCTTATCTGTTAATACACATACAGTAAAGATCCAAAACAATCATGTCTGAAGAAGTAGAAAATCCAACCAAGCCCGCCAAAACTGAAGAAACTCCAAAGACTCAAACCCATAGTCGATATGAGACTATTAGGGTTCCCATGTTGAGACCGTTTGAGTATCCCATATGGAAAGTGAAGATGAGTATGTTTCTGGAAGCTACAGATCCAGAATACCTTGACAGAATTTATGAAGGACCGCATAAGCCAACCAAGCTCTCTGTTGCAATTGCAGATCAGCCAGCACAGACCATACCGAAGGAGAAGGAGAAAAGTGAATACACAGCTGAAGATATCTCATCTATTGCCAAGGATGCAAAGGTAAGGCATTTGCTGCATAGTGCCATTGATAATGTCATGTCAAATAGGGTAATTTAATGCAAGACTGCAAAGGAGATATGGGATGCTTTGGAGACAAGGTGTCAGGGAACTGATGCAATCAAGAAAAACAGGAGGACTATACTCACTCAAGAGTACGAGCACTT
This sequence comes from Apium graveolens, assembly GCF_009905375.1. NCBI lineage: Eukaryota > Viridiplantae > Streptophyta > Magnoliopsida > Apiales > Apiaceae > Apium > Apium graveolens. Next base: position 117,028,989 of record NC_133648.1, read on the forward strand.
TGACTCAAAAAGTGATGAGTCATTAACTGACTTATATGACAGGTTTGTCAAACTCTTGAATGATCTATCACTGGTGGACAAGGAATATGACATTGAAGATTCAAATCTAAAATTCCTTTTAGCTCTTCCTGAAAGTTGGGATTTGAAAGCTACTATTATAAGAGATAACTATGCTCTTGATGAAACTACTCTTGATGAAATTTATGGAATGCTCAAGACTTATGAACTTGAGATGGATCAAAGAAGCAAGAGACATGGGAGAAAGCCAAGAACAGTTGCTCTTAATGCTGAGGAGGAATCCTCCAAAGTGGCTGTCTCAAAGAAAGGAAAAGGAAAGGCTCTCATCATAAAGTCTGATTCAGAATCATCAAGTTCTGATGATGATGATTCAGAAACTAAAAGTCTACCTGAAGTAGATGCTGATAAAGAGATGATGAAGCTGTGTGCTCTTATGGTGAAGGGTATCACAAAGATAGCCTACAGGAAATTCAGAAGGAGAAAGAAGTTTTCCAAGAAAGGAAGAAGTTCTGATAGGAAGGGTTTCAGAAAATCTGAAGGCAAAGGAGGAAAGTCTGACAGAGGAGATTACTCAAATGTCAAATGCTACAACTGTGGTGAGAAAGGCCACATATCTCCTGATTGCAAGAAAGGAAAGAGTGACAAAGGCAAGGCAATTGTCATAAAGAAGAAAAGCTGGACAGACACCTCAGATTCTGAATATGAGGAGAACTATGCCTTGATGGCAAATGTTGATAGCAGTTCTGATGCTGCTGAGTTAAAGGTACCTCAAACAACTTATGCCTTTCATAGTGATGATATTACTGAGTTGAGATTATATCTTAAAACCATGTTTATTAGCTATAGAGATCAAACTTTAACATGTGAAAGATTAACTTCTGAAAATCTTGCTTTTAAAAAGAGGAATGATTATTTAGAAAAAGAGTTAGTTATCTTCCATCAAACTCAGAAAACTTTAACATGTGATAGAGATGATGCTTTCTATGTGAGAGATGAAGTGCTAAAAATGAATAAATCTCTAAAAACTGAGTTAGAAAAGAAGAGAGAGATTATCAGGACTTGGACTAACTCTGGAAGAACAACTCAGAATATACTAAGTAGTGAGAACTGGAAAGAGGGCTTAGGTTATGGAGATGAGAAAAGTGAAAAAGGAACTGAACAAGTTAAGTCAATTATTGTTAAACAGACTACTAAGACAAAGGTAAATCCTGTTAAATTTTTAACTGAAACTGTAAAGTCTGATTCTGAAAAGATGAAAGATGTTGAGACAGAAGTGATAGTAGAGTCAACTTCTGACAAATTAGAACAGGATAAACCAATTGAAGTTAACATAGGCTTAATGACAAAGAAGTAGCTTAAACATAAGCTGAAAGAGATTACCAGTGTAAACAAGGTAAAGGAAGCTAGGAAAAATAGGAATGGAAAGGAAGGTGTGAATAAATGCAATAATTATATGCATGTTCCTAATGATCCTAGAAAGAAATGCTATAACTATGGAAATTCTAACAATCTGGCTTCTTTTTGCAGGAAGAATAAGAATATAAACTCCTTACCTTCTAAGTCAGGAGTTAAGAGTCAGTCTGTTAGGTTTAAGCCACAAAATCCTTGTTTTTATTGTGGTAGTGTGTGGCATTCCATTTATATTTATAAGGAATATCATAGTTTGTACTATAATTATTATCAAATAAAACCTTCTTTGAAGAAAGTTACTTTAATTCCTTCTAGTGTAAAGTATAATGTAAAGTCTGATAATGTTAATACTGATAAGAAAATTGTTAGCATAAACTCTGATGTTAAATCCGCTGTAAATGTTAACAAACTAAAAAGGCCAAAGGATCCAAGCAAGTCTGGGTCCTTAAAACTAACCTTTAGTGGTCTTTGTGATTACAGGGCAACAGGAAGAACATCCTAGTTCTGGACAGTGGATGTTCAGGACATATGACTGGAAATAAAGCCCTGCTATCAGACTTTGTGGAGAAAGCTGGCCCAGGAGTTTCTTATGGAGATGTCAACATTGGGAAAACTCTGGGATATGTCAAGATCAATCTTGGGAATGTCATCATTGAATCAGTAGCTCTAGTCTCAGGACTTAAACACAATATGTTGAGTATAAGTCAAATCTGTGACAGAGGTTATCATGTGGATTTCTTTGAAGAACACTGTGAAGTTATAAGTAATTCAACAGGCAAAGTGGTTCTGAAAGAATATAGGCATGGTATCATTTATGAAGCCAGACTTTCAACAAGTACTGATAGTTCTGCAATCTGTTTGCTGAGTAGAGCATCAATTAAAGAAAGTTGGAATTGGCACAAGAAACTCTCTCATTTAAATTTCAACAATATAAATGAGCTTGTAAAGAAAGATATTGTGAGAGGACTGCCAAAAATAGTATTTGCTCCTGATGGCCTTTGTGATTCATGTCAGAAGGCAAAATAAAGAAATTCTTCTTTCAAGAGAAAAACTGAGTCATTAATTCTTGAGCCTTATCACCTACTGCATGTTGATCTATTTGGTCCAGTCAATGTCATGTCTATTGCAAAGAAGAAATTTGTTATGGGTATAGTGGATGAGTTCACAAGGTACACATGGGTGTACTTCTTGCACAAGAAGACTGAAATTGCATCTACCCTAACTGATCATGTCAGACAGCTGGATAAATTGATCAAAGATTCTGTTAAAATCATAAGGAGTGATAATGGCACTGAGTTCAAGAATTCAATCATGGAAGAGTTCTACAAAGTTCATGGAATCAAACAGGAATTTTCTGCACCTGGAACTCCACAGCAAAATGAAGTTATAGAAAGAAAGAACAGGACTCTCATTGAAGCTGCACGAACAATGCTTGATGAAGCAAAGCTACCAACATATTTTTGGGTTGAAGCTGTGCATACTGCTTGTTTTACACAAAATGCAACACTCATAAACAAGCATGGAAAAACACCATATGAAATGGTGAAGAAGAAGAAGCCAAATCTGAAATAGTTTCATGTATTTGGTTGCAAGTGTTTTGTTCTTAAAACTCATACTGACCAGCTGTCAAAATTTGATCTAAAAGCTGATGAAGGAATTTTTGTTGGATACCCGCTTTCCACAAAAGCCTTCAGAGTCTACAATTTAAGAACAAGAGTTGTCATGGAATCTATCAATGTCTCTTTTAATGATAAGAAGATTACTGGACTTAAAGATTTTGATGATCATGATCAGCTGAGATTTGAGAATAAAGATTTAAATTCTGATTCTGAAAATTCTGATCATATAAGTTCTGATGGATTAAGTTCTGATGTCATTGAAACTGTGGTAACAACTCCAAAGGAAAATGCACCTGTCCAGGGGGAGCAAGCTGAAGATCCTACCACATCTCAAGACTCTCGAGAAGTATCAAAACCTGTCACTGGCTCTTCAAGTTTTGATTCATCTAGTTCTGATAATCCAAAGTATGATAATTTTGGAAGCTTTGATTCTTCAACTTCTGAAAAATCAAATTCATATTCTGAAGTCTCAGAGAGCATAACTGCAGGGGGAGCATCAGAAAATGCTGATGGAGACAGCATGGATCATGGGGGAGGATTTAGTTCTAGAGATCAACTTCCATCTGCAAAGAAATGGACTAAAGCACATACACCTGATTTAATCATTGGAGATCCTGAAGCAGGTGTCAGAACTAGAACTGCAACTTCAAATGAATGTCTCTATCATTCTTTTCTATCTTAGACTGAACCAAAGAAAGTGGAAGAAGCTCTTCAAGATGATGATTGGGTGCAAGCAATGCAGGAAAAGTTAATTGAATTTGAAAGAAATAAAGTCTGGACCCTAGTGCCAAGACCAAAGAACAGATCAGTTGTTGGTACAAAATGGGTGTTCAGAAACAAAACTGACAGTGATGGCATAATTACAAGGAATAAAACAAGACTGGATGCTAAAGGTTACTCTCAGCAGAAGGGTATTGATTATGATGAAACATTTGCACCAGTTGCTAGATTAGAAGCCATAAGGATCTTTTTAGCTTATGCCGCTCACAAGAAGTTTAAAGTCTTTCAAATGGATGTGAAAAGTGCTTTTCTCAATGGAGAATCTGAAGAAGAGGTATATGTTGAACAACCTCCAGGCTTTGTAGATCGTAAATTTCCCAATCATGTCTACAGGTTTGACAAAGCACTTTATGGCCTTAAGCAAGCTCCAAGAGCATGGTATGAGACTTTAGCTCAATTCCTTCTGGAAAGTGGATTTCACAGAGGCACAATTGACAAGACTTTATTCTACCTCAACCATGGAAAGGACTTACTTTTAGTACAGATATATGTTGATGATATCATATTTGGTTCTACTAATTTCAAACTGTGTGAGAAGTTTGCAAAGCTAATGCAGTCAAGATATCAAATGAGTATGATGGGAGAACTCAGCTATTTTCTGGGCCTTCAAGTCAAGCAAACTGAAGAAGGCATTTTTATCTGTCAATCCAAGTATACCAGAAATTTACTGAAGAAATTTGGAATGCAAGATTGTTCAACTGCATTCACTCCCATGGCCACTGCAACCAAGTTAGATAAGGATACTGGTAAATCAGTAGATATTACTAACTACAGAGGTATGATTGGCACATTACTCTATCTAACTGCAAGTAGACCTGATATCATGTATACTACCTGTCTTTGTGCAAGATTTCAGGCTGATCCAAGAGAACCTCACTTATTAGCTGTGAAAAGAATTTTCAAGTACCTTAAGGGTATAGCTGATCTAGGATTTTGGTATCCTAGGGAATCAGATTTTAAGCTAATTGGTTACTCAGATACAGATTTTGCAGGATGTAAAATAGACAGGAAAAGCACTAGTGGAAGCTGCCAATTTCTTGGAGGCAGATTGGTTTCTTAGTTTAGCAAGAAATAAAAGTCAATTTCCACATCAACTGCAGAAGCAGAATATATTGCTGCAGGAAGCTGTTGTGCACATATTCTTTGGATGAAGAATCAGTTACTGGACTATGGGTTAGAATTTTCTAAAATCCCTATTTACTGTGATAATCAAAGTGCTATTGCTATGACAGGTAATCCAGTTCAACACTCAATGACAAAGCACATCAGCATTAGGTACCATTTCATAAGGGAACATGTTGATGAAAGTACCGTGGAATTGCATTTTGTTCCAACAGATCAACATCTAGCAGATATCTTCACAAAACCACTATGTGAAGCTACTTTTATAAGATTGGTAAATGAACTTTGAATGGTTTCAGGTTCTTTCTCTAAATCTCCTTAGTTTTTGTTCTCATGCATCAGACTTTATGATCAGTGTTTACAGACTATATTATCTATATGTAATATGTGCTTAATTTGAAAATTTATTAAATGCTGATTATCATCTGATGTGGATTTATATACTCTGATAAGTGTTTTGAATGTTCTATGACTATTCAATCCAATGAGGATAACTGTGCTAGATGCTGACCTAGTAGTCTTTAACATACTAGAAATCCCATGTTTGAATTAGTTATTTATGTGGAAACTCATTAACACAAGCAGATTTTGAATTAGTTATTTGAATGTATCTTATTACTAAGTCACAAACTAGATTCATGTTTCTTATCTGTCAAATTCTGGTGTCAGTAAATCTTAAGAATGAACTAAGTTCTGATAAGCCTCACTTATCAAAAAAAAGAAAAGAAAAGAATAAAAGTCAGGTACTCCTTTGAGATCTAGAGTAAAAATGTGGAAGGAAGACCCAAGTGCATTGCTGGTATTAAGTAATATGCATTAGAAAAGCAAAAAAAATTCTTGGTGACTTTTCACACTCTATGATTACTGGAGAAATACTCTGATGACAGCATAAATTCTGATAAGCAGTCGTGACTCACTTACACTGAGAAGCCACTGTAAAAAGAAATTTCAAAAGATGCATAAAATGAGCATAAACAGTTGAGGTGGACTCTTGCATAAATTCTTTCTATAGTAGACATCATGACTGATGACAGATTTTAAGCATTTTTCTTAGTTATGCCTTATTTCTAAGATGTACTGAAGTTGATCAGACTTTATTCCTTATCTAATATTTTGCTGAATGCACATACTTTCAATCCATATGAATGATGAAAATTACTGTGGTGATTAAGTTGTTTTTGACAAACAGTTAAGTGTCATTTGCATAAATTCTGAGGACAAGTTCTGATGAAAGTTCTGATGATTAAACTCTGAAGAAAACAAGTCAGTATTTGTATGAAGAATAACAGAAAAAGATATTCACTATTTGAGTACAGAAGCCATGTTTTGATGACTATTAAAATCTGATATGAGTTAAGTTCTGATATTAAATCCTGATGGAATTTTTGATGCTTGCGTGCATTTTTCTTTACTAGACTTATTTCTGGTAAAATCTGAAACAGTCATATTTAAATCAGAATAAATTTGGGTAAGTTAAAAACAGTCATAATCATTATGGGTTAATGGTTAACGTGTTGGTTTTGAATAACTGCATGTGCACGATAATTATTGCCTATTTTACGTGTTGGTTTTGAATAATTACATGTAATTGATAAATTTCATGAAATGTATTCATCTGATATATTAATGAAATTTCCTTTAATTGCAAGATTTGTTCTTTGTTTCTCAAATTATATGACTGTGCATGTTTTAATTACAATTTGTTAATCTTTACTTCATTGTTTTTAACTTTATCCTGTGATGAATGTTTTGATTTAATAATGGTCAATAATAAATTTTGATGATTTGAGGAAACAATTGATGCACGAGTTCATGCATCTGAACCTGTGATAGTTGAAGCTGAGAATGTTACTTCTCACAAAGAAATAGCAGCTCAAAGTTCTGATACTTTGAAAAGGAAATTTGTAAATTCTGATGATGCTAAAGCAACTCCTTCATTGGCAAGGAGATTGAAGAAAATGAAGGCAAGGAGGTATTTGGCTAAGGCTATATCAGAAGATACTGAAGAAGCTGAGGAAGGGGATCAGGAATCTCTGATCTCACAAGAACCAATTATTATTGCAGCCCTTCCAGCTCAAGCCAAAGACACTGCTAATGACACAGTTCTTACCCCTCATGTCTCTCCTATTAAAGCTACAGATGATGCTAAAGAACAAACTGATAATTCTGAAATAGATATTCATAATTTGAATATACCTGAAGTTCTTTATCTGGAAGCTCCATCTACATCAAAGACACCAGCTCTGGAGATAAACTATGCTGATCAAAATTTAGATGATGTAATTCCTGAATCTCCAGTTGCTTCACACACTGTTAAGCTCTCAGAACAGAATGAGTCTTCCTCAAGTTCTGATGACAGTGTTTCTGCTGAGACTCCGGTACCTATTCTGGGAAAGGAAGAATTGGTGAAGAAATTTGTTGAAGAGGAAGCACCTATTCCTTGGGAGGATACTCACAGAGATGTTGAGTGGACCAAGAAGTGGAATGAATCAGATTTTATTTCATGTTCTAAAATTCTGACAGAGCATATTGCAAAAGCTGATGAGTTGCTCATAAATGCTGATTTCAAGACACAACTCAAGATCACAGCTCTGTCTACAAAACATCTTCAAGGTCTACATACTGCTACTCATGAAAAGGTTGATACACTCAGATAACAAGCTGATAAGCTCGATCAGGTGCTCAAGCTTGACAAAAACAGGTATATCAGACCCATTTCTGAAAAAGTTACAACCATTGAGAAAACTCAAGAGAAGCAACAGGCCCAAATTGCTGAGGTTTTGGTTAATCAAGCTTCTCAGAATGCTCAACTGGATGAAATCCAATCTTCAGTTGAACTTTTTCTTTCTCTCTTACTTCTTGATGATGCCAAAAAGAGGGAGAAGGTAGTTAAGTCCAAATGCTCACCTACTCAAGAACTGAAGAAAAAGGATGATAAAGGTGATGACCAGGGAAACTCTGAAAAGAGCAGAGGTCAAAGAAAAGTTCAAGGAAAATCTTCTATTCAGACAAGTCAAGTTCTGATGTTGTGAATGCTCAAAGACTGAAGTCAAGTGGTGATAAGCAAAGTCTGATGTCAAGTTCTGATATTCTGATTCAGTCAGGATCTGAAGACTCTCAGAAGTTCTTGCAAACTCTGAAGTTAAAGGGGAAGCAGACTACTATTTATTACAAAGATCCTAAAATCCAAACACTTGATGAGGAGATAGCAAGAAGATTATTTCTGAAACACAATCCAGGAATGGATTTAGAAACTCTCAAGGAGGAAGAAGCTAGATTTGCAGCTGAGAAGACAAATCCTAAGTCTAAAGCTTCTGATGCAAATAAACCTCCAAGGCCAAGGAAAAGGGCATTGTGATCAAGGAAAAGTCAAATTCTGAAACTTCAAAGTTCAGAACTAGATCACAGACTGAGAGTAATCCCAAAGACAAAGGGAAAGGAAAAATTGATGAACCAACCAAGTCGCTGGACTTGAAAACTTCTCAAGATCTGATGAAACCAGTGTGTAAAATGGTTCAAGTATCTGATGATAATCTTGTTGAAGATGAAACTGTTCAAATTCTGAAAACAAGAAAGATAAGTGAAGATTCTAAAACAACCTCTGACACTGCTCAGGTTGTTATTCAAAATAAAGGACAGGAAGGTACAGAAGAAACAACAAATTCTGATCAAGCTATCAAAACATCAACTGCTGACAATGCTCAAGTTGATTTGAATAAATTGACAATTGCTGATAAGAAGAAGCTATTATGGAAGAAAGCTACTCTAGTTGAACCAAAATCCAATCTCATGATTAATCAACTTGCTACATTTGGGTTGAAAGCCAAGCAACCTAGAGATAGAGCTGGATTAGGTTCTGACGAAGAGAAGATTCAAACAGGAGTAGAGGTTACTCTAAGAGATCCTTTCATATTGACAGACAAACCATATGAACAAATCAAACAAAGGCACCTTGACAAGGTATTGTCTGCTCAAGTTGTGATAGATGCTCATGATAAGGAGAATCTGAAAGAGAAATTAATCTTATTTCTCAATGATGGAGGGACTTATAGATTAGCTGATTCTGATGTATTAAAGAAGTCTATCAGAGAACTTCAACATATTCATTATCTTCTGGAAGTAAAATCTGATGTTACAAGAAGATGGTCAGAATATATTTTGAAGGCTATAAGAGATCTATTCAGAATCTCTGGTACAAAGACTTCTTATTACAGTCCAATGATTACTGAAGGTGATGGAAGAGAAATTCCTATGCTAAAGAATTCTGCTAAGGTGGAAGTTATTCTGAAAGGAAGATGCTTATGTTATAATGAAAACTCTTCACATCCTAAGGTTATCAGACTTGGTGATGGACTTGAAAGAACATCCATTCAAGCTCTCAGAACAGCCATTTATCAAATTGGTGACAGTAAAGAAGAAGAACTGATGCAGGTCAAAGCACAGTTAGCTGAAGTTCTGAAGAAAGCTGAAGATAATCTGATAAATGATTTTGTTAAGAATCATTATGGATTCAGATTGATTCAGTGATGTTGGTAAAACTGGATGTTTTATAAGTTGTAATTTATAGTCTTATTAAACTCTTATTACATTTGAACTTAAGTGTTTTTGACATCATCAAATCTATTAACTTGTATATTCTTGCATAATTTACAAGTTGGGGGAGATTGTTGGATATATTTGAGATATCATGTATAATATATTTCATGTTTAGTTTTCAGATCTTAACTAACAGGAAATATCAGTTCTTACTGAAATCAGGACTTACTGGAAGTCAGGACTTAAGGATGTCAGGACTTAGATTATCAAAAGATAATATCAGAAGATGGATATCAGAACTTAAGTACTAGATGACTAACAGTAAAGGAAGGAAGCTGATTTATAGGAAAGAAGATCAAAACTAATACGGAATAAGATATGCATGGAAAGAGTTCGAGTACTAGAAAAATTATATAAGATATCTGGTTGATATATTTTAGGAGACAGAATTATATTCCATATCAACTAGAAGTTATCTTGTAACTGTATGTCTATATAAACACAGACATAGGTTTACTCTATACGAGTTACAATCATCGAGAAGATCATATATTGTAACCTAGCAGCTCTCGTGATATTTGTTCATCACTGAGAGAGAACGGTTCCATTGTAACAGAGTTTGTTATATCGAATACATCTGTTTTCTGTTACTTGTGCTTTAAATCGATTTGATTGTATTCTACACTGTATTCAACCCCCTTCTAAAGTGTTGTGTGACGTAACACCATATGTGATATATTTTGACATGATTTAGAAATTTTTTTGTTTTAGTTTCTAATTTTAAAATCTGGCCTCATAATAATATTTTAGTTAAGATTTTTTTTTAAAATAGTTTTCATCGATCCAACCGTATGGATTTCATAAAATATATATTTTAATGATATAACCAAAGTTTCAAATCAAAACAATTTTATTTGATTTTCTATTTTAACGGTCAAGTATTAGTTTGACTAGTAACACTAACTAGTGTTTAGTCCGAATTTGTTATTTCGATTATTTAAAAAATACTTTATATCGATCCAACCATATGAATGTCATAAAATATATATTTTATTGATATAACCAAAGTTTCAGATCAAAATTTTTTATTTGATTTGCTATTTTAACAGTCAAACATTAGTTTGACTAGTACTAGTAATTAGTGTTTAGTCCTGTATTGGTGTCTCGACTTATTTAAAATTATTTCTAATTAATTCAAGCGTATGGATGTCAAACTAAATATATTTTAATGATATAACCAAAGTTCCAAATCAAGATAATTTTATTTGGTTTGTTATTTAAAAAGTCAAGTATTAGTTTGACTATTACTACTAACTTGTGTTTAGTCATGAATTGATGTTTCGATTTTTTTAAAAATATTTTCCATCGATCCAACCTTATGGATGTCAAGGTATATATATATATATATATATATATATATATTAGTGATATAATCAAAGTTTCAAAAAAATATTTGATAAGTTATTTTCGCAGTCAAATAGCGGTTGACCTGATTTTTTTCTGGCTCGTCTCGGCTTGTTTATGTTCGCAAACAAGTTTGTGTTCGACTCGTTAGTTAATGAGCTCGAGCTCGAGCTCGAATACGATTTTTGTTCGATAAGAAAGCTCGACTCGGATCGATTCGTCAGGAAAAAAAATAAAACTCGGCTCTGTTTGATCTAAACTCAGCTCGGCTGGTGAACGACCATGCAACTAACCCAATGTGACTGCATTTAGAAAGTACGAAATCTTAATTAGTATGCTTGCGTGTATAGAATATAGATGCAGATAATCATCAATAAATATGGACTGCATATTTATGAAAAGATATATATGGTGTAACTTTCCATCTCACTTTATCGGGGGCTAGATATAAGCGGACAAACTAGTATTTTTTAAGTTTTACTACGAAATCCTAATTACTCATGTTCTTCACTTATCGGCGGCTCTCTTCATGTCATACTCGTATTGCGTTTACAGATGCTCGCCTACGCGGCCAATTAATCGCCTAGTGCCCTGCCAATGTCAAATGTGCCAATTTTGTATATTTAATGTTCCTCCCATTTTATTTTATTCAAAAATCTTGGCTATCTTATTTTATGCTATATTATTCTTTTTTTATAACTATAAAATTGCTATAAAGTTTCTTTGCATGATAATAAATTTGAACTAAATTGAAAAGTATCATATTTAAATGGTCACATATTTTATATATAAAATCAAAATTTTTAAAACTTAATATTTGGATTAATATAATGAAAAAAAAAGAATTTTTAGCTTTCATACTAACTTCTTTTTTGCAAGCAGAAATGACACAAAAGATAAAATTGTTATTACTGGTCTTTAAAATAGTTAAATACAATTCATTTGATTTGGAAAAGAAACTAACATAAAAATTAGATATGCTCATACCCATAAAGTTCCAATTCCAAATTTAACTTTAATGAGCAGAAGAATAACGTCAACATTTAATTTGCTAAATGGGGACTGTCTCCGACTATGACTAATCAACTGGGAGGCATCAGATTCACGGAGTCTCCGTTGTCAACTTCTGTACATACATAGAATACCTGTGTATCTGCTCCAAGTATATATATTCATGCACCCGGCCGGCTCTATCAACTTACATGTCAAATATTTAATTAACTCAGTTTTTTTTATCTAATTTTTCTTCAACACGAGATTTCCAACTCTAAATTACGTTATTTGTAGCCCAAAAACTTTAACTTACCTACTTAGTGAAAATTAGTATAATCACGTTAGGCTATCAGCTACCAATCTTCCTTTTAACTGCCACCACCGCAATTTAGTCTTTTACTTGATGATAAAACTTGAGGGTTTTGAAGTTGTCTATATGTTTATGTGCCAATTATATATGCTGTCACATTTTATACCGCATCCACATATATGTACACGTAATATTCCAGATTCTTGCCGACGAAAATATCCTCCATTTTCTCTCAATAATTACTGGGATGCGCATATATGTTGCTAGATAAGCATAATATCCGAACCATTTTTTTAAAATGTTTATGGTTCTTCGCTAGGCTTGTCTGACCTTTTTGGGTGAGTGCCTTAATTTATACATTCTAATTGATTTTTGGGGGAGAAATAACCTAAAACAGGAATGAAGATGATAAAGCATAAGTTAGAATCTAAATTTTATAAATGATAAATATATGAATGAAGCTGATCTTCAAGATTTATTTGATCATTGTACTACTTGTTCTTCTATTTAAGATCATCTAATGAGACTACAAGAAATCTTAGTTATTCATTTTTAGCTTTAAGATTTTTGTCCTTGATAACCAGTCTAGATTTTTAGTTTCATATGATATGAGACTTGTATAAAAATCAACAGTTCTACACTAAGATCATGAATACCAAATGAGATGATTTCTCTGAAGAGTCTTCCATTAGTACAAGGTTTTCAAACTCATATTTTATCTGAATCAGTGGCAACCCAGAGTTTACCCTCACCAATATAAGCTCTTTCTTTGGGCTTTGTAATCATTGCATTTAGCTTCTGTTTCTGCTTCTTATTATGTTTCTTAAGATTTTCATACATTTGTTTTTTTCATAGGATTCTTTGGTATTCTTACTTATTTATCCTGGCTTGTTTAGGCTTCTTGCAGTCAGTGGTAAAATGCCCTAATTTATTACAGTTGTAATACATGTACTTACTGGTTAATCCGATTTGGCTCGTATCTTTCTCCTGAACCATATTCTGAAGAACAGCTTCCCTTATGAAATCTACCTGCTATACCCTTAAACTTGAACCTTTTGAACTTGATGTGATTAAACCTAGTTGCCATGTAAGCAACTAGGGTCAACTAATTCACATGGTTCAGCTTCAATGATCTCAGTTCTAGTTTTAGGGGTTCCAACCTTAATCTCTGAAGTTTCATGTTCAAGTACTGTCGCAAGTGCAGTGATTTTTGAAGTACCAGTCTCTAGTTTTTAGGCAATATTAATTATAGCTCTATGTCCTTACTCCAGCTCACATGTGTTCAACTTTTCCTGAATAAATAAAATAATCATTTTCTTGATATACTTATTTCGTGTACTATTCTCGTTCCATTAATTATAACTCCACGTCTCTTCAACTTTCCCTAAATAAATAAAATAATCATTTTCTTGATATACTATTATTTCGTATCCTATTTTCGTTCACAAACAACTTGTATTGAGTTAAATTATCTTATACTCATATAGGACACCAATACCTGAACTTTCACACAATTTTTTTATCACCAAAAGTCTTTTATTTTTTATTTTTCAAATAGTCTTGAACATACTAATGAAGTATGTTTTCTATGTGGCTTTTCTTCACACTTTGAACTTAATTTCATGTTTTAAATTTTTGTATTTTATCCAACTTTCTGTTCTTTTGAATTTATGTGCTTCATATTAATATTATTAACTATCTTCTATCTCAGATTGTGTTATGATAATTATCTTCTATCTCAGGTTGCTGACGTTACATTATAATTTAAATATCAGATTGACTAGTCAACGTGTAACTTCTTGATATGACTTTCTGATTTTGCTACGGGGCGATTCCACAATACTGGGGACTTCAGTGCTACACATTATTAAGCACTTCACAACATAGTTATTTTGATTTCAGAAATTTCTTCAGCTCTGCAAATCCATCGTTCTTAATTTTCTTCCTTCACCTTGTACATGATCAAATCTGATTTTATACTATGATTCATTTTGTAGCATAATTACATTAGTACTTATACATAACATGAAATTTTAATCCAAGTAAAAATGACACTACAGTTAATGCATACAATGGACAAAAAGTTCCTCGAAGTGAAAGAATATAGCAGGTCATTTAATTAATGGCATAACATTGATACATGTATCGCCTATGTGCCTAACAAACCTTAAGATTTTGGAGAGTTGTTGGTACCGGATTTTCACCCGTCAGGACATGAAGATCACTAAACATGACGACTGCAGCATAAAGAGTTTCTGCTGATACAAAAAGAACCTACGGGAACAGTCGACATCAACTGCAGTCGATACGTTGGGAGCGGGGCAGACGGATGGGAACGGAACAACAGCTTAACTAAGTCAAATAAAAACCCTTAAAAATAGGAAGGTAGTTAACTAATTTACCTATTCTACAACAACATTGTGGGCTTCTGGCATAACAATAGCAACGGATGGATAAAGTTGATAAGGAGGATATATGAAGAAAAAGGGTGATAGGAAGAAAAATAACACAACAAATACATACAATCTCCACCATCTTAAAAACTCTCCACCCTGACCATTCGAAGAAAAGAGAGGAGGGAGCCAATTGATCAGCATCATACCCACACCAAGATCACAAAATATACACACTTATAAGGAGATTAGAATTCTACTTCATCTTCTACACCCACTCTCTTCATTAATCACATCTTATATATAATCTCTATACATCATCCACATATATCCATAACATATACACTTCTACTTACACAGAAACATTACTAAACACTACTACTCTCTCTACTACCTTTGTATACGTAATATCACTTCATAATGATTCATTAGCCAATTTACATTCGCATGCACTTCATCATTTGTACCCATTCACTTCATTACTCACATATCCAATAAATCATGTGTATTATTATTTATAAGTCATACATTATCTACAATACACAGTCCTATAATACCTATAAAAAATACAACACTTCCAATATTCAGCCTCTATATATATACACAATAATATGCCATATAAATAATTTTCTCCTCAGCCGACGAGCCGACGAGTAGACTGCACAGTCGACGAGTACAAACGGCCCACTCGACACGTCCAGCCGCACACTCTGCACGTCCAGACTGCATGTTCCAAGAGGGAGATTTCAGCCACGTTTTATTATTATCTCACTGATTGTAATCCTTGTAATCATCTTAACATCATTATAGTGGAATCATTTCGGTTGGGTATCATCCCACCCGCGGTTTTTACCCTTTCACGGGGGTTTTCCGCATCACCATTTGCTTGTGTCGATTACTTTTATCGTTCTTATTCTTACTATCTTACTTTAATTACTTAAACACTAAATCATATTAGACTTGGCTTTTAACCCACAAATTTTGGTAAAAACAATTGGCGCCGTCTGTGGGAAATTAGCAAAGAGTCTATATGATTTTCAACAAGGATGATAATTATACACATTAAGGTATGACGACAAATCAGCGTGATGACGTGGGTATGAATTGGGCCATGGTTTCATATATTGACGACTAGACGTTAACGACATCTACTATGTCGAAAAATAAATCATAAGGCGGAAACTTTTATTATCTACCTTGAGGTTCCTAAGTTACAAAAAATGAGATTACAAAAAAAGAATTAAAACAATGAAAAGATATGCAAGCCATTGTTATTGTACAAATCTGATTTGAAGAAGACAGACATGAAGATCCTGAAAATTACTATCATTTTAGTAAGAAGTCGACGACACACAAGTTGAAAGGCTGTTGTCTTTCGTGAGTATGGGCGTGAGGCTACTTTAGCGATAAACGATAAGAGGAAAACGTCAATTTTCTACAAAGACATGCGTATTTTTATGACATGTCCATATACCGACATGATGTACACCCGATGATGGTGTCCGACTTCATCAGCTTGACAGAATTACATATTGTCATGAAGATCAATATGACGACAGTGTATAAGTTGGTGACATTTTTGGAGATGTCCAACGGTTCTAACCTGAGTCGAATACAAACTTTACACAAAAAAATACGACGACAAGAGTCAAAACACCCACTGGTCATGACGACGATTCTAGAAAACTTGGTGAAATTCAGCTTGATGATAGGGGACATAAATGTCGTTATTGGACAGGACGTGACACCAAAGATAGAGTTTAACTTGATTGATTTTCTGACGAAAATAATGGACGCCTTCGTTTGGGAACATGGCGACATGAAGGGTACCAACAGCGACGTGATCACACACTAGTTTAATGACAAGTCAAATGATGTACATGTCAAATAGGAACTGAACATAGATTAATTAGTAAATGAAGTTATAGATCACACAGACTTGACATTATGATCAATGTGATAGTTGGACATGAGATCTTGACATGATGATCGACATGACGGCTAGACACGAACTCTTGACATGATGATTAACACGACGGCTGGATACAAACTCTTGACATTTTCTGGATGCATAAATGGTTATAACTAGATTCAATTCCATCCTCCAAGAGAAGAAAAGACAACTTTCATAACGGATAGGGGCATCTATTGCTACTTGACCTTGGTATTTGGTCTAACAAGTTTCGATACGAGATTTTAACGTCTTGTCAACAAGATGCTTAAAGCTCAAATGAGATATACAATGGAACAACTCCTAGAAATTTGGAAATTATACACATTGAAGAAAATTATGGTGTCCTACTCATTTTGATCGATGATGTCACTGGATGGGAAGCCTACAAGTTGTCCAAACTTGACAGCATAGATTCCGAAGGGTTGGATTGTTCTCCATTTGAAAGCGTACTACAAGTAATCTCTTTTCATGCTTCTCTGTCATTTCTTTGTTATTCCGGTTACTTTTAAATAAATCATTAGAATATTAGGCTAGCTGTCTTCACTCTCCTGAACTTGCTTTTAAATGTTATCTTTTACGTTGAATTAAATAAAATAGATTTGATACCTATAATATCATCATGTTGTTGTGTTGATGAATTTTATTAGATGTTTGGTTGACGTTTGCCATGATACATTGATTCATATTTCACTAGTGTAAAGTGGGAAAATCATTATTCTCTCTTGGAATGATATCATTCACGTACTTATTAATTATATGTAGATCTTTCATTTATGCATGTGATTCACATATCATGATGCCATGTTGATTCTTGTTATTTTCATTCAAACTTCACAAACATGTATTAAACTCTTAGATTAAGCATGACATAGCGAGACATAAATATGTATATCTAATATGCATCAATTTTAACTTAGATTCACAAGTAGTTGTTATACTGTCATGGCTTCGTCATATGATCACAATTTCTTGTCATCACGTCATAACTATTGAATGTTGTCGTATTAATCAATCAACACCTTGTGGCCAAACATAAATTAGTTTGTGCGTGACGAATCAAAGTAATTTCTGATTGAACATATTTCGTGTCCGGATGTTATTTTTATTCTTATTTTCGTTATTTTTGTTATGTCATATTGAAATGTACTGATTTTACGATCAATGAATGATACTTTTGTCACGAGTAATATGCTTCTAAATATAAATTGTTTTGTAACGAATTCATCATGATATCTTCGTACATAATTATTGCATCAACAATATCGACTACTTAAATAGAATACATGTGAGAAAGTATGAGTCGGATGTGTGTGATGTCACTTAAGAGTGATAACCCACGAGCCTACGCAAAATTAGAACTATAATATTACTTTCAAGATTACTGTGAAGACAAGACACATGAATGCGCAACATTGAGGAGGGAAATTCAAGTACTCTTCAAGAAGGCTACATGACAGAGAACATGTCGAGATGTGAGGACGAGTACGATAAGGGGGAGACGACACCTCCGAAACGACTACCCCTACCTTCACGGAACTCTAGAAACATGGTTGATCATGTCAAACACATGACTAAATCTTTGGAGTTAACATCTCCAACATCATTCAAATACGTCTAAATATTGACATGATGACTAACTTCTTGGAAAAAAATCATTTCATATTCATTAGGTAAGTGCAGAATGTTCCATGACATACTACAACGAAATAAAAGATTCTATTGAATGGAGTAACATGAAGAAGCCTTCACAACTAAAGGCATACTTGACGACTATGATCTCACAAGCCCTAGTGATTTTGTGTCTGATTTCAATCCAAGTCTTTTGACACAACTGAACGGAAATGTGAAGCAATACATGACAACTCCAAATATCAATGGACATGATTGGGACTTGTCTTAAAATCTCCACAAGGGGACACAAAAGCATACTCTATATGTCGTGACTTTAAGAACAAGTACTACAAGAGACATGGAATATGATTCAAATGATTTATGATGCTCTAAAGTCCTTAAAAGAGACAACACCGACATTGTTATGATCTGTTATGATCGACGTTTTCAGTATGTAGTATGCAAGTAGTTGACAGTTTGAGAAGGCGACAAGCGATTTGTATCGCATTGTCCAATATTTTAGAGAACATCTACAAAAGTACTCGTGCGGATTCAACAACGAGAAGATGACCATACACAATTGTGACACGACCACGACCATATAGGCATTTGAATGAAGACCAACAAAAGATTCACACCTCAACAATGAATTGATAAAGTAAAACTGCAAGACAGTGAATGACATACACCCTAAATCCATGATACAAATCAGACTTGAATAAGATAGACATGAAGATTCTAACAATGGCTATCACTTTGGTATGAAGTCGACGACACGAAATTAAAGAGACTAAAAAGTCGGGGCAAACGAGGAGGGAAATACTTCAATTCTATGTTAAGGCGCACGACATGTTCACATATTGACAAGACATACATATATAGAGATAGAGTAAAAACTCGCTAGCTTATTGACAGATCTACATATTCACACGATGGACAATACAACACATGAGCACGAATTGTTGACACTTCTGGAAGCATCCACCGGCTTCACTTGATTTGTATACAACATGTGTACAAAAAGAAGGCAACAACCGTATCACAGAAAGATGCATAAATCTGAATGATGACGTGAACTCTGAAAAATGGTTAAACATATCGAACACATCACAAAAGATTTTGAGCTAACATCTTTGAGACATCTCCAAACGAGTTCCCGAAAGTTGGAACGTAATCCAGTTAAAGGCTTATCATATGTAACGTCCTTGTGCAATTTCAATATTACGGTGTGTTCCTCTATGAACTACTTTCCTCTTTGCTATTTATTTCAAAAAGTATGCAATGTGTTTGCCTTCAATAATACATGATATCTTCTTTGCAACCTAAATATTTTATGTGAGATTATTTCATTATACATGTTTAAAACAACATATCTCATATATGCTTATCTATAATGCTTTATTCGCAATGTCTTTATAGAAATGCTAGACCTAAAGTGTCTTATTTATGTCTTGCATTTCATTAAGTCATATGCATTGCATATCATACATAATGTAAATACATGACGGATATGACGCACGGGGAAGTACCCTCCGCAGTAGATGAAGGGCTGAGTATCCTGACTCTACTACTTTGAAAGGACTGATCATCTTACTACGATATATCGACAAGGGAAAACCCTTCCCTACATAAAATATAATGAGGGACATAACATCTTGATTTATTTATTTTTAATATAGAAACTACGAATAATAGGCGAGCTTCAAGAGGGAAAGGCCTCTTGGCCACTCTACGGGTGCATGCACCAACGTAAGACGACGAAACGCCAATGAAAAATGACGAAATATTAACGAAAAATGACGAAATATTAACGAAAGACAACGATATATTAATGAAAAACAACGAAATAATGACGCAAGACAACGAAATATCAACATAAGATGAGAAAGTAATAACGAAAGACGATAGAATAATGACGTATTCTACGAGAAGTCCAAACCTTTTACTTTGCAAAAAATGAACATATTGATACACATTGTATGACGTTCAAACCATTTAGAGAACATCAGCAGCAACATATCATTTTTGGAACAACATGAATTCATTAGCTAAGGTGCTATACTTAGGGAATTGCCAGCAAAGTATGTTGCAAGCGAAAGCAACTTAATATTACCACAAAAGTTCGACTTGAAGAAAATAAAAGCCAAGATCCCCTGCTTGAAAGCGAAACAGGGAGTAAAGTATCACAAAAACCACGACGAGGAACTAAGTTCGAAATTTAGACAGAAAATGAGTCTGGAATACTTAAGCAAAAGGATACGATAAGAATACTAAATCACTTGTCTTCAAGAGCATCATCTCGTGGAGACTTTACTTCATCACCATCACCGTTACCACCAAATTCATCCATACTAAAAGCATCATCTGGGAAAGACTCATTATAGATCTTCACTATTTCAGCAAAATCCCAGGATCTCCATTCCCCTATATATCTTCAAAATTGAAGCAACCTACTTTGGTATTACACGAATCTTCTCAGCATAGTTGGCTTCTTTAGGTTGCAACAATAGTGACATCAGGTTAGCTTCTTCTCTAACTTTTGCACTTTTATATCAAGTACGCTTCATGTTGGACTATTGTTATATGTTTCGCACATTCTCCACACCTTAAGAGCAACGACTTCCTTCAAACGAGATTAATGAACATGGAGAGCAAGTAAAGTATCTTGAATAACATACACATATAAGACAAAAACGAGTACAATTAATCAACAACATCATGAAAACTACAAAAGTGAGGCAACAAGTACAACGCCCCACAAAAATGTGACAAACGAGAATCGAAGAGTACACATATGCTGATTTTACAACATCGCAATACGAAAACAACTTGGATGCAACTTTGTGTAACTCCAAACAACCGAGAATGTTCACATCATGGAGACATATGTACAATGGCTGGACAATTTGTCTATGATAAACTAGATAACAACAAGCACATCTACCTGCAAGTCTACTCGGCAAGATTTGATTACTTCATCGGAATAAAAAGTCAATACGAAGGTACATACTTATCAAGACAGTAACTGCATGACCTAAGAAGATCAAGACATTACAACGATAGATCAAGAAAATGCACATACAACTTGAGCCATAAGCCGAACAGATGAAATATTGGATCAGAACTTCAAGAGAAAACTACTGCAAAAAAGTTAATATATCACTCATGTACACATCAACATGTATAGAAATTGCACGCGTCAACCTGACAGTAACTTGACATATGGTATTTCGAGTCCTAGTTAGACAAGAAACAAATCTACAATCAAATCGATTGAAGTGCGTGTGAGAGCAATTTATTCTTTGAAGATGGTGACATTAAAATCAGAATTGACATGAACAAGGATTAAAGATAATTTCATTGGGTATTGAACACTCCCAATAAAATTAGGGGCAAATGTTGGTACCGGATTTTACCCGTCAGGATATGAAGATTACTAAACATGACGATTGCAGCATAAAGAGTTTCTGCTGACACAAAAGGAATAGACATTAACGGTCGACATCAACTATAGTCGACACGACGGGAGCGGGGAAGACGGACGGGAACGGAACAGCAGCTAAACTAAGTCAAATAACACCCTTAAAAAATAGGAGGGTAGTTAACTAATTTACCTATTCTACAGCAACATTGTGGGATGGTGGTATAATAATAGCAACGGATGGATAAAGTTGATAAGGAGGATATTTGAAGAAAAAGGGTGATAGGCAGAAAAACAACACAACAAATACATACAATCTCCACAATCTTAAAAACTCTCCACCCTGACAATTCGAAGAAAAGAGAGCCCTGACCATTCGAAGAAAAGACAGGAGGGAGCCAATTGATCAACATCATACCCACACCAAGAACACAAAATACATACACTTCTAAGGAGAATAGAATTCTACTTCATTAATTACACCCACTCTCTTCATTAATCACATCTTATATATAATCTCCATACATCATCCACATATATCCATAACATATACACTTCTACTTACACAAAAACACTACTACTCTCTCTACTACCTTTGTATACGTAATATCACTTGATAATGATTCATTAGCCAATTTACATTCACACGCACTTCATCAATTATACTCATTCACTTCATTACTCACATATCCAATAAATCATGTTTATTATTATTTATAAGTCATACATTATCTACAACACATAATCCTATAATACCTATAAAAACTACAACACTTCCAATATTCAGCCTCTATTTATATACACAATAATATGCCATATAGATAATTTTCTCCTCAGCAGACGAGCCGACGAGTAGACTGCACGGTCGACGAGTACAAACGGCACACTCGACACGTCCAGTCGCACTCTCGACACGTCCAAACTGCATGTTCGAAGAGGTAGATTTCAACCATGTTTTATTATTATCTCACTGATTGTAATCACTTGTAATCATCTTAACATCCTTATAGTAAAATCATTTCGGTTGGGTATCGTCACACCCACGATTTTTACCCTTTCACGGGGGTTTTCCGCGTAACCATTTGCTTTTGTGGATTACTTTTATCGTTCTTATTCTTACTTTCTTACCTTACTTACTTAAACACTAAACCATATAAGACTTAATTTTTGACCCACAAATTTTGGTAAAAACATGAGTATTTCTCACTTTGGTAGTTAGGTATCAATCAGTTCCATGGAACATGTATACGTGCCCTGTTTTTCAGAGATCATCAAGCCTGACATTAATTTACGGAGAGTAAGAAATCTACTTAAGTTAGGTTTATCTGCCGGTTAATCCGCTGGTTTGGGTGGTGAAACCTTTACATCAGAAACTTCTAGAATATAACAAAATTTTCAGACGTGGAATTAAGTAATTGAACTTCTAATTTGTGGTCGGAGGCAACATTTACAAGATTCTTACTAGAATTCCTGAGAAGGTAATTACTAATTACTTGTTCAGATACTACTCCCCTGATTGGGCGATTCCACATTCTTCTTCTCCTAATTGTGAGGTCTCTACTGTTCAGAATGTGATTAGATCTCCAGCATCCTTGTACCGATTGATTAGGGACAATATGTTTAACATACTTATAAGCAGTCCAGAATAAACGAATTTATACATCATACCATTAGACAAGTCTCCCTAGCTAAAACAAACCTCCCAAATTCACACAATTTGCTGATTTTAAACTCATTTCCTTCAACTCGTAAATTTGATCTTTGGCTTGCTGGAAGTTGTTTCATTTCAGAGCTCAATTCCTAGCTTCCTTCTATCCAACAGTATTTTCACCTCTGCTGAACTCTAATCCACATTCGATTTTGATTGCTGACATGAGCTCAGGCGAGATAACGGTATTTAATTTCTTGTCTTGGCCTCTTGGAGTGGTCCCAGACTCTATAGTTTTATTTTCCATGCTCTGGCCAGGCCCAGGCTTATCTCCCCCACCCCAACCCCTATGGAGTATGACTTTGCTGGGTTCCTGAGAAACTAGAACCGCACCTGTGGCCCGCTCCAATTCTAGCACCACCTCCTGGATTGAAGTCCCTTTCGCTCTTCCTTTAATATTAACTATTGCAAGAGGATGCTTCTGAAAGTGAGTCTTGATTGTTTTAGCAACCCCTGAGACGATATTGTTCTTTCCTACGGCAAGAACTGGGCGTTTTTTAGCTCCAAGCGCTTGCTTACGCAGAAGAAGCCTTTCTCTGTTAGACAGGCGTGCAGCTTTAAAAGGAACATCTCCTGAACAAACTTCCAAATCTTTATGAACTAATCCTTCACTTTTTGATGAATTAAGAGAGGACACTTTCAGAGACTCGGTATATTTAAAGTCTGAAAAGTGACCCTGTGACTTATCAGTATTATGACTGGCTGCAACCACAGACTCAGCATGTACAACTTCACCATTCATGTTCTTTAATCTATCGGTGTCTTCAATTGCTAATGCAGAGACACTTATAATAAGCTTCTCTCTATCCTTGAAATCATCCTCTGTAGATAATCCTGTCCACATGTCTTCTGGAGTGGCTCGTAGATCTTCCCTAGAGCTCTCAACACCATCATTTGTGTTGGTAACAGAGAATTTAGCTTTATCACTATCTATTACCTCTACATTTTCCTGGTGAAAGGAAGCATTTTCTGAACAATTAGAAAGGACAGCATAAGACTTTTCAACTATTTTTGAATGACACCTGTCCAATTCATCCTTTTTTTCAGTCTGAACTATCAAATCTTTGGCCAACTGCATATTAATTCTCTGTTGGTCTCGAGCTAACTTATGCTGCAATTCATCTACATCTCTGTCAAGCTTCAAAACATGTAGCTTCAAAGACTCACGACGCTGAGCCTCAATAGAACGTTTCATAGCTTCTCTTTTATTTAAGAGTGTCTGAGGCCTTAATGAAGAAGGGCGCTTGTAGTTCTTTCCACGGTATACAATGATTGCATAACCCTTACTGACTCTCTCCACTGCGACTAGAATTCCGCCACTTTCTGCCTCTAATGTTCGCGCTCTTGCATGAACCTCTTCAATGCTTCTCTCACCACAAATTATTTTCACGAGTTCCCTGTATTTCCAGTGAAGATGCATGTTTTCAACTGTTCCATCAAACACTCCACGCCTACCTAATAAGAGAAATGGCTTCATTCTCAACCCAACCTTCCTCAGCATATATCTTTCTTCTTCAGTGATGCCTTCTTTATCTATTTCACTTGGTTGTAGGATCTCTTCTTTTTCCAGCTCTGTTAGAAGAGTCTCTGCCCTGGCTTTCTTTGCTAAAGCCAGCGATAACTTTGAGTTAGTTCTAGTAACAGCTTCTTCAATGGACCTTAGCTTCCTTTGTTCAGACAAAACTTTTTCTTTTTGGTGAACATAATTCTCAGCTTCAATAGCAGGGACTACTAAATTATCGCCAATCACACTATCATTAGTTTTCAAGTTGATGTCCACTGTCCCAGGTTTGTGATTTTGCACATCTATAGCTGATGAATTATGATCCCGCCTATCGTTCACTCCGTTAAGTCTCTTCCTTTGCTGTTCTATTGCCACAGAAACTTTGGCTGGAAGGAAATCTTTTCCTCTATAGAGTACAATATATTCCCTATCTCGGGAAAGTAGAACACCCCCTGTTAACCACTTTAACTCTTTAGCGATTAATTCACTGTTTGTATTCTGGACTCCTCTCTTGATTGCAATTTTTGCAATCTCGCATCTTTCCCAGAGCTTTATGATAGAAGCCGCCAAACCTTGAAGTTTTCTATTCCTCCCTAGTGCAAAATGGCATGGTAAAGGCCGGCCCAGTCTTTTTAATGTGTTCATTTCATCATTTGTTAGTATAGGTTTAACTCCATATGGAAGAAGGCGGAAAGGTTTTCTGTATCCTGAAACAACTGCTGGAAGAAGATCCGCATCCACAGGTAAAGGATCATAACCCCACCAATCAGTAAAGCGTGGACCAAGTCCATCCAACAGACTGTCAGATTCTTCTGCAAGCTGCAACTCCCCAGGCAGCTGAAATCGTACTCTATTTGGAGAACCTACACCTTGTATCAGAGGTGGTTTCACAGTTTTGTTTGACAAGGGACTTTCGGAAGATCCAACACTACCCACACGAGATGAGCATATCTCATTTTCACCATCTATCGGATCATCAAACTGTAAGGTTTTATTTGTTTCATTATCTTCATTAAGGAAGTAAGGATACCTGTAATCTGCTCCCCTGTATAAAATCATATTACTCCCAGACCTCCAAATAACCAATCCTCCTGTTTTTCTCTGAGAAAGTCAACCAAAAAAGTAAATATCAACTAATTATGCTTCCCAGTTGTAGTAAATGGGCGGCACAAGCATTTTGGTAAAACCTTAACGTAATTATTAAAAATATATTCAATGTGTGTGTATAACACAATAAGTGTAAATCAATTTGCAACAGAAGAAGCATAATATAAAATTATTCATGGTCTTGTTTGTAATCATTTTGCACTAGAAGCATCATCCTGGAAAAGTATTTAAAGTCTTAATCACAATTAAAATCTATATACTAGTTAATTTGGAAATTTTGAAGATGCAACAGGCACTTGCATGACCAAAAAAATAGATTTTGTGCTAGAAGTGAACCAGGTTCTAAGGTACATAAACAACACACAAGATTCAAAATTTGTCTTCTGTTCCAGCCTTGGTGAGCTCACTAGCACTCCTACTTTTTTGTTAATTTTTAATTTATTTTGGTTGGGTGAGGGGGAGACTAAAGGATGGAAAAAGCATTTGACAATGCCTCTACTTTGTTTATGCTGAACGAACGCCTGAAAACTATTCTGCTAAACAATGTAATTGTTCTAGCTGACTGAGTTAGATTTTCTTTAATTATATAGAATTTGCCTTCACAAGGTCCATTATCATATGAAAGCAACAAAGGAATAATACAGTTACCATAATAAAAGGGAGAAACAAAAAAGAATGTGTACCTCCAACAAGTCATGAGTTCTCTTCATATTCAACCTACAAATATCATCACATTTAATCTTAACAAGTTCTGTATGCCTCCACCTCTCATGAACCCCATTCACAATCCCTTCCGTAACCCCAGCCTTACCAACCTTCAATTTCTGCTTCAACTTAATACCAATACTCCTTAACCGCTTCAACTCTTCCGACGACAACTTCAATTCAGCCAAACTAGGCACATTATTCTCCACCACTTTCCTCCTCTTACCCTTCTCCACCAGCACTTCATTCCTCAAGTGATGATACTGCCTAATAGCCGTCCCTGTCCCAGGTTCAGGCACGGGATTCTCTGGCGTGCTCCAGCTGGAATCAAATGTGTGACCAACGCGGTACTTAGGTATATCAGTAGGTAAAGGCACAAATATTTGGCCCGGAGAATTTGCATTGCTACTTATATTACTATCCTCGTCGTCAGCCAGCGGAGATGGAGCAGTTTGTTTATCATCATGATTATCGAAACCGAGAGTCCGAAGCTTGTCAGCGATTCTTTGAATAGCGGAATGAGGTAGAAGAGGAGTTTGGGTATTATTGACAGAAGCGCGTACCCGGGGAAACCCTGATAATTTTTGATAATTCTTGTTTTGATTTGTTTGGTTGGGGAATAAAAGCAAACATAAAGGGGGTGTTGGTAAAGAAGAGGAAGAGTAGTTGATGTTCGGAATGACGAGAGGGCTTCTGGAGGATTGGTAAGGAAGTAGCAGCAATTCCATCCTGTAGTTACAGCTAACTACATCAATTCATTATCATCGTTTCCTTATCTTCTTCCCTGACTCACCAAATTGTTGGAGCACGACTAAAATTTTACATTTTCATATTGTTATTTGTTAACATAATCTATACTTGATACTATAATTTGGTTCGTTATTCTCTAATTTTAGTTTTTAAAAAAAATAGAGTTATATATCCGTTAAACTACTAAATTGTTAAACAATTAGATATAGTCTACTTATCCTGCTAAATTACGACTATTTTATTATTAAAAAATAAATAAATAGTGTTATATATCCGCTAAACTACTAAAACCACTAGACGGAGTCTACTTATTCTACTAAAGTTATCCATTATTTTTACTATAAATTTATAATTATTATATATTTACAAAAATATTTTCAAAATTTGAATACAACAGGATAAATAAAATTTTAAAATATTAACGAGAACCCGTGCATCGGACGAGAATTAAAGTAGTTTTTATAATAGACAAAGTCTATGTTTTTTCGAAAATAAACGCTACAAAATTTATACTAAGATGATTCCGAAAACAATTTCTTTTTCTTTTTGTGAAAACAAACCATTACAACCGATATATTTGGTTGCTTGGTTTAAAATTTGATTCGTATTAATTTAGCGGTAAACAAATGGATTTTACTTTTTGAAAAATAAAAAATCTAAAACCTTCCCCTTTCAGATTTAATAATATCCTATCAATGGTCAAATGTTAAATACCTATACTTCTATAGTTGAATTATCCTAACAATATCAGAACGTAAAGTAGTGAAAAATATTTTTATTTTATAATTCTAAGTATTTAAGTGCTTTATTATCTATAGTTGAATTATCTATTTTACGGATGAATTTTTATTATAAATGTTGTCTTTTTTTTCATTTTTTTTTGAAAACCAAAGGAGTTGCATTAATTCAAACGATCAAAAGTAAGGGCCTCCAACACGCACGTAGGAGGAGACGTGAATACAATATGATCATTAGCTAAACACGGGAATCTAGCAATCTCATGTGCTACCCTGTTAGCATTTTTCCGAACAAAACGAACTGTTGTCAATAGCATCTCACTGAGCTTCTGTTTGCAGTCCTCTAAAGCTTCTTGCACTTCCAAATTATTTTCTCCTTCTCCTGTAATAGCTGAGACGGTAAGCATGGAGTCAGTATCAACAATAACTCTACCCAAGTGAAATTGCTGGTCCTTGAGCCACGTTAACGCTTCTCTTATCCCTACTGTTTCAGCCTCGAAGACTGACTCAACCTCAGGTAAGCACATGGTCTTCCCAGACAAGAATTCTCCGTTATGCTCTCTTACTACCATTCCAATAGTAAATGTTGGTGCACCAATGAACACAGACGCATCTACATTGATTTTGACAGAACCAAACTCAGGTTTCTTCCATTTAGTTTCGCTCTTAGCTCTTATAGTGCTTGCATGCTGAGTTCTATCAATACCTTTCCTTGCTTCGACCCAATCCAAATACACTTTCAAGCTGTTGTCCATGGCAAACCCTGGGCTAACTACCTTCTCATTCCAGATTTTCTTATTTCGCCAGTGCCAAATACCCCACAACACCATACACACCTTACTTAGGTCCTTAGAATTCAAAGTGGTGATTTTCTCCAGTAGCCAGTCAGGGGCAAACTCAATCTCCTGCCAGTTGAAACTCATGTTTACATGCTCCCAACAAGCAGCAGCAAATGGACAGTCAAAAAATAAATGAGCTAAATGCTCTATGTCGGAAAAACACATGGGGCAGGTGATGGGAACACGCATTCCTTTAGAGCTTAAACGGTTCCTGACTGGAACAGCATTTCGAAAAAAACGCCAGATGAAAACCTTCACTTTATTTGGAATATGTAAGTGCCAAATCTTCTTCCAGCCTACACTATGCGGAGCACCAACAGTCCCGAATTTCATACTATACAAAAAATGATAACCTGTTTTAGCACTATAGATACCATTATTCGAACCCGTCCCTGCTATCCGATCAACTGAATCCCTTTGAGGGATTGGAACTGCCAGGATTACATCAGCATCATGTTGCAGAAAACACCTTCTAACCAGTGTTGTGTTCCTGGTTGTGAAGAAATAGACTTGACACTTTCTCATTTCTTCCGTCATACATAGGATTTCTATCAACACAGAAGCCTGCCTTTTTCCTTAACCAAGGATCTGTAGTTGCAACAATATCATTTCCATTGCCAAGGACGCATCTAAATCCTGACTTCAATTCCTCCTTCGCAGTCCAAATACTCGTCCAGATAAAGCTTGGGTTACATCCTTTTGTTGCTTTCAGTACATGAGTCGTAGGGAAGTATTTAGCTTTAAAGACACGTGAAACAAGAGAATTTGCATTCTGCATGAAGTTCCATATGTGTTTACCCAGGAGTGCAATGTTGAAGCCAAATAGGTTTCGAAAACCCAACCCTCCTTTGCTTTTGGGCACACTCATATTGTTCTAAGACACCCAGTTTAGACCTTTCTGCGACTCTACCCTACCCGACCTCCACCAATAATTGTTAAATATTTGTTCCAGCTCTTGACATAGCGTTTTTGGTATTAGGAAGCATGACATGCTATATGAGGGTATTGATTGTGCTACGTTCCTAATTAACATTGTCTTCCCAGCTTGAGACATAGGCTTAGATTGCCATTTCTGTATGCGTTTACTGGCCTCCTCCTTTAAGTAACCAAAAACCTTATGTTTCGATCTGTCCACAAACGATGGCAGCCCCAAATATTTAGTTTCTGTAATTTCATTATACACTCCCAAAATACCACATATCTCAGCTTGTTTGTCGCGTCTGATGTTCGCACTAAAATAAACTCCAGACTTCATAAGGTTTACAACTTGTCCCGAATGCCTCTCATAATCTTCTAACACCCTTTTAACATTGCCAGCCTCCTCTGCTGTTCCCTGGAAGAAAAGAAAACTGTCGTCTGCAAATAAGAGATATGACACCGATGGTGCTGTTGGTGCTATTCTGCAACCGTGAATTTCACCAAATGCTGATGCTAAATCCAATGCATTTGACAAACCCTCAACACACACCAGAAATAGGTAGGGTGAGAGGGGATCGCCCTTACGCAACCCCTTCCTTGGTATGATAGGCCCAATTAGAGAATCATTGAAGCAGAAATTATAGCTTACTGTTTTAACACATAGCATCATTCAGTCTATCCAAGTATTGCAGAAACCCATACATTGCATTCTTTGTTTCAGAAACGACCAACTTACTCTATCATATGCCTTACTAATATCCAGTTTTAGGGCTACCTCCCTCGTTCCTTGTTGATTTTTCCGCCCCATGTGATGGATTATTTCAAAAGCAACCAAGACGTTATCTGTTATGCTTCTATTCTTTACAAATGCCGACTGATTTTCAGAGATAACTAAAGGGAGAACAACACGGAGTCTGTTTGTTAGGACTTTGGCCAGTATCTTGTACAGAACGTTGCATAATACAATGGGTCTAAAATCCTTCATATTTGATACATTTTCTTTTTTTGGGATAAGAACCACGTTGGTGCTGTTAAGCTCTCCAGGAAAATTAGTATCCTGAAGCCAGTTTGTGCAGAATCTAAAAACTTCATGGCCCAGAATTGACCAAAAATGTTGAAAAAACCCCGGATTGAGTCCATCGGGCCCTGCGGCCTTATCTGGGTGCATCTGTTTGATGGCCAGGGTAAATTTATCAAACGTGAACTCATTCGTTAGCATTTTGTTCTATTCCGTAGTCACCAATCTATGTCCAGTCATCGTAATTTCCTCACTCTGATCCTCGACTGTGAACAATGAGAGAAAGTAATCTCGAACCACTCTGCACATTCCCTCCTGATCCTCTACTTTGGAACCATCATTGTCAATAAAAAATGACACCTTATTAGCCTTCTTTCTTGCCGTAGAAGAAGAGTGGAAAAACTTTGTATTGTCATCGCCTTCCCTGAGCCAAAAAATCTTTGCTCTTTATTTCCAGTAGGTCTCTTCCTGCATTAAAAGTGAATTTAACTTATCTTTCTCATTGATGTATTCCTGAACACTCTCATAATCAGTGTAGTCAACCAGTTTGTCCAAATTCGCCTTGTGATGCTTTATTTTTTCTCTGAACTTATGAAAGAACGTCCTGCCCCAACGAGCCATAAAAGATGACACTTCCAGCAGTTTTGGTAGCAGATGAATAGGGGGAAGTGTATTCCAGATATCAGACACCTTCTTGGTAAACTCGGGTTCTTTTAACCACATATTCTCGAAGCGAAATCTAAATATTTTATTTGACATGTTAACTTTGAATAAGTCCAACGCCAAGGGTTCATGATCAGATACAGATGTATGCACAATTTTTAAATCATGCAATGGAAATGTCTTCCACCAATTAGCAGAAGCAAAACCTCTGTCCAACTTCTCTCTAACCTAGGCTTCAGTACCACGGCTTCGATCCCAGGTAAATTTACCTCCTCCTAGGGGTAACTCAGAAAGATTACAATCATGTATGGTCTTACTGAATCCATCAAAAAGATATTGATGGTGTTGTGATCTACCTTTCTTATCCGCCACGTTCATGAGATCATTAAAGTCTCCCCAGATACACGAAGGGAGCACAAAGATGCTCGCCAACTTGCGAATTAATGCCCACGATTCTCTACGCCTTGTACGTTCAGGGTGTCCATAATAGCAGGAGAGACGCCAAGATTCAACATTATTCTCCAAGAACACAACATCGATATGGTGTTGTGAGTAACCTGAAATTTGGCACTATAGAGGTCATTTCCAAAGTACTGCAAGGCCACAACCTCTCCCAACTCTATCAACTGAGAAACAAAACTCAAAACCAAAACGAACCCTTAACTCTTCAATTTTGCTAGCAACAGAAATTGTTTCAATTAAAAATACAAAAATGGGCTTATGATCTTTGATGAGATCATAAAGAGCACGAACTATCCGAGGGTTCCTAAGCCCCCGGCAGTTCCAACTTAGGTAACTCATTGTTGCTGGCTAGCTTGCTGAGCAAGCTTAGCCAAATAAATCGAACCAGTCTCCACACAATCAGCTTTAGAAAGAGTAGAGTCCTTTAGTATTGTGACATTTGTACTAACCTGAACTGAACGCCCATGGGCCTCGCTACGTTGTCTTTTCCTTTCCTCCAGTTTAATCATTTATAGTTCATCTGTATCCAGCCCATTAATTTCAAACTCATTTGAATTTAAAGTTCCCTCTTTTCCTCCCGAAATATTAGCTCCATTTATAGACTTTCCTTCACTAACAAAATAGTTTGTTGTCTTATCCCTACAATCACGCTTATGCATCTCTGTACGCATGGAATCAGGTGTTTGAAATCCCGAATTTTTCTCCTTATCCTTATCGCTTCCTTCATGCTTTCCCCAATCACCGTCGCCATCTCCCCTGAGCCACTTACTTTTGCCGCCGCCCACCACCCTTCGAGACGGAGCTCTAAGCCACTGTCCCCATTCTTTACTCATAGGAACCTCATTTGCCTCTGGTTTTTTCTTGCAGAACCTCTCTGTATGAGACAGTAAACCACAAATAAAGCAAAAATCACCAAGCTTTTCATACTTGCAGTTAACCATCACTTCTGACTTATCTTTCTTAACAATCTTTTTTCTCCTTTTTAGTGGTTTACGTACATCCAACCTGATTCGAAGCCTCATGAATTCACACCATATACTTGAATTATTTTTTGAATCATACTGCAAAAATGTACCAAAGAAATTACCAAGTTGTTTACCCACCACCTCAGTCATGGATCCCACCGGCAGATCATAAATTTGTATCCAAAAGTCGACTTCAACGAGAGAAACTTTGGTAGGGTCCTCCCCTATTTTGATAACGTTTAATACTAGAAGAACATTATCAAACGTCCATGGCCTATTATTCATCACCCAACTCATATCATCCTTATGGTAGAACTGGAACAGGAACAAACCAGGCCGTATATCCTTGATATTGATGCCCATGACAGGTTTTCACAAGTCCGCTAGCTTCGTTCTCATAGCCCTGCCATTGATGTTTTTCTCCGTCAAGAACCGTCCTACTAGGCATAACTCAAACCTATTTATCTCCTCATCCACCCCATTATCAAAGATCAGCTCCTCATTTTCCTCATTAGCAATATCCAGATCAGCCATTGACATCTAAACATCATCCATAATTGATATGGAGAAACAACCCTCTCATGATCTAGGAAAATAGAAGGGAGAGACAAACTACACAGCTCTCACATAAGGAGAGAAAATTTTATAAACGTTGTCTTATATATGAATTCTAACTCTAACTAAAATACTATCTTTGCTATTTTTTGTCGGTTTTTATGTATAGTATCAAGTTGTATGTAGTCCTTATTTTCATTAGCATCCTTATACTTCAAATATGTTCAGCAATTTTTTAAAAAAATTATATGTTTTTCAATATTATACTTAGAAAATATATGAGACTTGCAGTATTTTACAAAATAGTAATTTTTATACAACATAATTTGTAAATTAATATATTTATAATATTTTAAATACAAAATCCATAAAAGATATGAATTACATAAAACTTAACTACTTGTATAAATAGTTGCTTTAATGAAACCCTCCATTTGAATTGGAGAACCATTATCAAAATTTAATGTCATGTTAAGTTCTATGGAGTTGTTATTAGTTTGTGTGGAGTCTTGCGGTTGATATATAATCTTTTACGTCCGCAAATAAATAGAGTCGTTCGTAAATAAAATTGAGGATTAGCTTATTTAAGTAAATTTCGTTCAGTTTGTTTTTTTAAATAGGTTGATTTTGAACATGAAGATGAGTTCGAATAAGTAAATGAGCCGAGCTAAATTTTTTGTTTGTTCAACTCGAACTCCAATTTAAAATTTCAAAACTTAATAACATTTCAATAACGCCAATTTAAAAAAGTGGTGTGTGATTTAAATTATGAATGTATCTATAATTAAAAATAGAATTGGATAATTTCTTATAACTCGAATTGAAAACTAAAATGATATAAATTAACAAATAAGTGTAGATTGTGATTGTGTATATAATTGTAAGATAAAGACAATTATTTGATCTTGATGTAATTTAGAACATAATAAATTTAATTTTAAGGTTGGTCTAGTAAAAACTGTATGCAAACTATTAGTGAAAAACTCGACTTTATTCGAGTTAGGCTCAAACTCGATTGTTCATAAGCAAACTCGTATTCGGTTTGGGTTCAACTTGTTAATAAATGAGCCGATCTTGAACATCACTTTCTGTTCGATTATTAAACTCCTCTCGGCTCGGTTCGGACATAACTTGGTTCGGCTCTGTTCATTTGCAACTTTATGTTCTACAAGTAAAAAATTGTGAAATATATTATATTGCGAATCATTTAATTTAAATATCACTATTTTAATGAATATCTTGCAAATTTATGACATTTTACATATGGAATACTGCTGAAACTAGATAAAGTTTAAGAAATAAGGAAACATAACAACATGATCATGCTGACGGGCTGCATGACAAAAAGAGGAAAATGTTCTTATAGTTTGAGATTGTGATGCATGAGTATGCTCAAAATTGCATTATCACACTACTTTTAGTTATTCTTTAATATTTATTATGACTTAATTTTTATTTCATTTTAGGGTTTGATATCCATATATAAACATTATTATGATGTAACACATCATCATCTTTGATTGAATTAAAATTCTAAGAGTTTTCTCTTATTTTTCTTGTGAATTTAAGCATTTTTCTTCGTGAATTCGAGCTCTACTTTGTGAATTAAAGATGTTTAAGAATTTCTCGTTTGAGAATTTTTGTGAGGATCAGTGTAACACCCCCTTTTTAAAATAGAAAGGAGATATTACTTAAAATCCAAAAACCTGCAAACAGAGAACTAACATATTTCCTAAATAAAAATTAAACAGTCTAAAGATCTCCAAAGTAATAAATTAAATCTCTGAAAATTTTAAACCAATAATATAAATTCCAAAATCTCTAATAATAATTAAGTCTACATAATAATAGAAGTCTGAAATCCTAAGAACGAAATAAAGGGAAGCTCTGCATCACACAATCCCAGATCCCCCTAAGCACCTGCCAGAAAAAGAATACGACATGAGCCAAACGCCCGGTATGGATTTGGAGTACAGTTTATAAATGAAGAGATCAAAAATAAATAATCATGCAATTTATAATAAAACAATAATTTTAAAAATAAGTAAGCCTGAAGCAACGAATGGTTAAGATATTTCATACTGAGATCAGAACAAATACACTCATTATAGGGTACCTAATGTGTGCAACATAATGGATAACATGTACGACATATACGACGTCATCATAAATCAAATCACAAATCAAACTCTGGGTGCACCCACGTACCCTGAACAAATATCAAATACGCAAAAACTCCTCCCAAGAGCTAACAGAAGGATACGTCGTGACCAATCACACTGTCACATAAATATCATGTCAATGGTGCCGCAATGACATGGCTGTAGTACCCCTACAGCTGGTTAACTCGGTATACCCTATATCGCTCTAAGGGTCAAATAAAAATATTCGCATAAAATTTTAAAATCACCTGAGACAAATATTTCAGATTTTCAAAACATAGAGTGTCATAAATATTTTTTGAAAACTTCATAAACAGATATCTAAAATTTTCAAAATTATTTTTTAAAACAATTTTCGGAAATTAAAATGGTCAAAGAAAATATTAACGGAATTTACAAAATTTTAGATATCTGTTTATGAAGTTTTCAAAAAATATTTATGACACTCTATGTTTTGAACAAATAAATATAATGGACAAGAAGAGTAGCGCTGAATAAAAAGGGGACATAATCTGTAACTCGAATATCGCAAACTCTAACACTAATGGAATCCAAAAACACAACGCTAAATTCCCGGCCCCCGCGATCTAAATAAAAAATTATAATTTACTATTAATATGTATTTTATATAGTAATTTATTAATTAATCATTACTACTTGTAAATTATTTACATAGTTTTTAACCCAATTAGGACACAGCTACTCGTTATTACGACCATAATTTTTAATGGTTGCTAATTAAACAGGTTGATCAAATAAGTCTGAATGTACATACTAATCTACAGGTTGGTGATCTTGCTAATAAAATACTAAAAAAATAAATAATAAACATGATTATGCATACGAAAGTCATGTCCTTGCATAAGTCAAACAAAAGTAAAGTAATAAACAAATATTTAATTAAATAACTTCTCTGTTTGGCTAAACATATACATCTCACAGACATAAGTTTATACTTTAATATATAACAAGCTTACATAGTTTAACCACTCAAAATATATTTATAATTTAATATATTATAATGCAAATAATCGAACATTCCATAAATCACATAATTACTAGTCGTTCATATAAAGTCTAAACAAAGATTATATCTAATTACAAAATAAATTAATTTATCAATATATTTAACACACGAAATCAACAGTTATAGAGGATAAAAAGATACAAGCACCTCCTGTTAAATTACAGAGGTCTCTAAACTGATACACTAAAAAAAGACTTAAACAAATTATGTACATATCCAAATAATCTTGAAACCTTAAAACAAGAATTCATATCCCAACACTTAATAACAGAGACAGTGATTATATTAATAAAATAATGTGTCAATCCAAAATTAAACAAATTGAATATAAAATAATAGAATGCAAAAGAACCTGTTGTCATGTATGCACATAATATAATAATATTAAAACATAAATCATGATTTGACTTACCATATACACACTTCCTATTACATAGATCTCATAAAACACCACTATAACTTTACTTAAATAATTATACAACATTGTAGGAGTAGTACCTTCTCTCGATGATATCGTATAAAACAAAATAGCGCGTAACAAATTATAGTTTCAACTAGACGCCCCTGTTTCTTTGTTTACTTTTCTTTCCTCCTTGCTTTTCTCCTCTGTCGCCGCAAGCCTTGCTTCAAGGTTACTCTCCTCTTTTTTTTACTCGCGTATTGTGTTGTATATATATATATATATAGCACAAGACATCCTCTAAATATTAAAATTAGAATTTTAATAATTAACTGCACATTATTATCACTCCTTTACCTTTTTTAATTTAATCAATATATTTAATAACTTATTCTTATTCAAAATCTAATTCAAAACTTATTGTTATTTTTATTATTATTATTATTATTATTATTATTTTTATATAAAATATGAATTCACATATATCACATATATACCCCCTTAAAAAGGATTGTGTCCCCGAAATATAACGAAACTAAATATTTATACCTGAATCGAATAAATACGGATATTTCTCAAAAATAGATTCTTCTAATTCCCAAGTAGCTTATCTTTCATAATGATCTTTTTACAAAACTTTCACAAACGGAATGGTGTTCTTCCTCAAAACTCGCTCATCTCGAGCTAAGATAGCCTCAGCTTCTTCCTCACAAGAAAGATCCTCTCTAATCTTATGCAATGGATGCCGAACTACGTGTAATGGATGATATTTATAGCCCCTCAAAACATATACATGAAACACATTATGCTCATGAAATAGTTGTGGCGGCAACGCAACTCTATAAGATACTTCCCCAACTTTCTTCACAACATCAAAAGGTCCAACATATCTCGGACTAAGCTTTCCCTTCATACCAAAACGCTTAACACCCTTACAAGGAGACACTTTCAAGAACACATGATCACCTGGCTCAAATCCACCAAATTTAACGTGTTTTTGTAGTGTTTTTGTATTTCAGGAATTTATCAGGAATACAGGTGAATTAACATTGTTTGGATGCTAATATGGTGTTAGGATGGTGTCTAAAAAAAAAGCTCGTGAAAAGACCAGCTCAAACCAACAAGAAAAGAAAGAATTCAGAATCTTGTGACTCTTTATTTTAAGTTGTAACTTTGGATGCTAGTTTTCTTATTCGTGAACCTATACTCTTATTTGGTACTTGGTTTTATTTAAGTATAAAGACTACGTGTGTTATACCATGCTTACATCAGAACCTACGTTGATGATAAGTCCGGTTATGGGCTAATCGTTATCGTGGGGTTCTAACGGATTTATTTATGGATTTCTTAAGTTAATTCGTTTCGATACCTTAGTGTGTGGTGATTGTATGATAACCTAGCATTGGTTGTACTTATTCGTCTTATGACCGTCGCGAACTTATAAGATAGTGTGTTAATCTTTAATGAAGTAAAAGTGAATTTAAGGGTTTAAACTTGCCATGCTAGCATAGGTTCATGTAATTGTTATGCATGATTCGTAGGTAATTTTAACCATCTTACTTGCCCTATGTAATCACAATAGATAACTTGTGTATTAAACCGTTATGTTGTCAAATTCTATAGACATATAGGGTCTCAATATAATTGGTGTATATTCAGCTTCTATCTCTTTTGTGGATATCTGGTAGTATGGTATTCGTACAATGAAAGTTGGCATTTATTAGTTTCATGTTATCTGATTAGTGTCATCGCCATTACATGCTAAGTTTAAGAACGAAAAGTCTATTGAATGAAGTATTTAATTAAGTTAGAATTCCATATTTGTATCATACAATATTCAACTCTCTTTAATCTCCTAGTTTATGTCCTTAGTATAATCTCTTAGTTAATCTTAGTTAAACAACCTGAATTTGTTATTCGTCTTAGCATTGGATAATAACCATACTAGTGTTGCATAAATACATTGATTGAAATTAAACTAAACCAATCCCTGGGGGAACGAACTAGAATTTTTTCTATATTACTTGCGATCACGTATACTTGCGTGAATATTAGCGCATGTTTTAGCCCTAACAAGTTTTTGGCACCGCTGCCGGGGATATCAGTGTTAAATTTTAGTTTATGTGTTTGTAATCATAGGTCGTTAAAGTTTAGTGACTCGGACATTGTTACTTGTTTAATTCCTTGTCGTGTTTCAGGTACTCTAGCGAGCATGCATACGCGTTCTCGGTCTCATAAGAAAACACTGGATCAAGCCAAGGAGCGTTGTTTTCTGCCATCGGGGAAAGATGGTAAGTTGTTGGAGATGGGATGGGTTGTTTTATGCGAGAACCCGCTAATGTGCCCATGAGTGTGGTGTGTGAGTTTTATGCTAATGCTAAGGCGGAGAATAACGCTTTCACGGTGGTGAGGGGGATGACGGTGGACGACGGTGGACGACGGTGGACTACAGTGCAGAGGCGATTCGTAGGGTAATTGAGCAACCCGAGAGGAAGGAGGAGCAGGAGAACTGGAACGAGAAAACTCCGGAGGAGTTTAACTTGGATTTGATTGTTGCTACCATGTGTGTGCCTGAGACTTATTGGAAGTTCAAGAAGGGCATGGATGAGTATGCCATATTCCCTGCTTCGTGCATGAACAGGTTTGCACGTGCATTGAATTTTTTTATTTGTGCTAATATCATGCCATCTTCTCACGTGCATGAGATTATTGTGGAGCGTGCGCGTTTGTTATGGGGTATTCTGCAAGGAGACTATGTGGATTTCGGGATGGTGATCCATCAGGGTATTTTGAGGTTCTTGCGAGGGATTACTACGGGTTCGATACCCTATGTGTCCATTGTGACGAAGTTGTGTATGGCGATTGGCGTTCGTTGGCCCGCACATGAGCAGCTGCAGCTCTCCAATGCTCCGATTGATAGTTCGACATTGTTGAATATGACAGATGGGTATGGTGGGAAGCCCAATCCTAAGGGGCTTGGTTATTCTTATGACCATCTACCAGGTGGAAGGCCAGCGGATCAAACTTATGCTGGTGGGACTTCACAGGCTCGTCGAGCAGCATGGAGAGCTAGGGTGAAAACACGCGCTAATAGTCACGCAAGTATACGCATTTGCAATTAGTATAAGATATAAATCAGATTCGTTCCCACAGAGACTGGTTATGTTAAGTTCAATTTATGCACCTATGCAACAATGTATGGTTATCGCTCAATGCTAAGACAAATAACAAATTGGGTCTTTATTAAACTAAGAGATTATACTAAATAACAGTAACAAAGAGAATTGAGGTTGAATTACTATATATGACAAACATGGAATT
The DNA here is from genome assembly GCF_009905375.1 of Apium graveolens. Classification (NCBI taxonomy): domain Eukaryota; kingdom Viridiplantae; phylum Streptophyta; class Magnoliopsida; order Apiales; family Apiaceae; genus Apium; species Apium graveolens. Next base: position 117,069,401 of record NC_133648.1, read on the forward strand.
CTAACTTCATTACTACTTCATTCCAAGTCATTATTCTTAACCTTAGCATGCGATGGTGATGACACTAATCAGATAACACGAAACTAGTAAATGCCAACTTTCATTGTACGAATACCCTACTACCAAGCATCCACAAAAAAGATAGAAGTTGAATAGACACCAATTATGCTTAGTCCTTATACGTCTATAAGAATTGAAAACATAACGGTTTAATGCACAAGTTATCTATCGTGATTACATAGGGAAAGTAAGATGGTTAAAATTACCTATGAATCATGCATAACAAATACATGAACCTATGCTAGCATGACAAGTTCTAAACCTCTATATTCACTGTCACTTCAATAGAGATTAACACGCTATCTTATATGTTAGCTACACACATAAGACGATAGCCAATACCAGGATATCAATAAATCACCACACACTAAGGTATCGGAACAAATTAACTATAGAAATCCATAAGTAAATCTGTTAGAACCCCATGATAACGATTAGCCCATTATAGAACTCATCGTCACCTTGGGTTCATATGAAAGCATGTTAATAACACAACTATATAAGGCTGAAAAATACTTAATAAATAGTGAAGTACGTCACAAGAGTTTTAAGGTTCAAAGCATAGAGAAAACTAGCATCCACTGTTACAACGTATTAAAAGAATCACGAGATAAACTAATGCTCCCTATTCTTCATTGTTGTGTGCTAAAACGGTCTTCTCAATCTTCTTGCCTTCACTCATGTTGAAGAAAACGTCTTCCCATAAGGTTTATATAGGAGTCCAGGAGTCACTGCGCCAACAGAAGCCCAAATAGAATTGAAAACAAATAAAACCAGAATCTGAAATTTCGCACGCACGCGGTCGCATGCTCCCTCCACGCGGTCGCCTGCTGGCACGCAGTCTCGTGCTCCTAGCACGCGGTGGCGTGTTACCCTTCTGGAAAATTCTTCATTTTTCTCCTGTTTGTGCTTATTTCTTTGCTCATCACCCCTAGACTGATTCCAAGTACTTCCTTAAGCTTTATTTGAAGAAAACCACCTATCTAAGCAAGTTATACCCTAAAATGCAAAAACACTAGAAAACGCGTCAAATACACAAAATACTTGAGTCCAAGACACCAATTCAAGCTGTTATGAGACGCTCTAAGTGGCATAAAATGCCACTATCACACCCCCAAACTTGAATCGATGCTTGTCCTCAAGCATCACAGACTCAAACTCAGAATAAATCATGCATGAATGCAACTATATGAATGTGGTGATCCCCTCGCGATGACTAAACCAACCAACACATGACATATCAATAAATGTAGTTAGGCGACTAAAGATCAATCAAATCACGCAAGCTAACATACAACTAGAAACGTGGTGTGTGCGAATGCTTAACAGATATGCTTCAAAACTAGATCAATCATCATAACTTAATTATCCTCAAGGCAATCACACGCTTGTACGAAGAATATATTCTAGACACAAAATGACTTATAACACTACAAGATTATTGGAGTTTATTACGGATTCATGCTTTTATTCAACACATAAAAATAAATGCTTATTTGATCGTGCAATGAGTGAGGTCCACAAAAGATTTATGCAATGGTACCCATTTAGCGAGCGTTAGGTTAGCGGATCCCATACTATAAAAGCCTTAGGTCACTAGGCACAAAGTCCCCTAAGAACTTAATAACTCGAATACCAAAGTGCCCATTCGTGATCAATTATGCATTAAACCATATATATTTTTTTTCTTTCTCTTTTTCTTTCTCCTTTTTTTCTTTTTCACACATATATATTTTTTCAATTTCTGAGAAAGTGCGTTTCGCTCCATCTTGCTCAACCCTAGACTACTCGGTATATAATACGAGCAGGCTACTAGCCATTTGACGCCTAGCCACAACTAGCAATGAATTCTAATTTTTTATCTCCAATTTTTACCTTTTCATGTCTTTTATCATTAAGAGTCTAGCATGCATTCTAAGTATAAGCAATAGATTAACCTCAAAAATCATCAAACCATGACAATGATCTAGTCCTTAAGCATACTCTAAGACTTAGTGAAATTACAAGTCTTTCTAGCATGCATGTCAACCCAACAAGATTCAATATCACTTTAAGCTATCACTATACTCGCATCAATATCACATATTAATCGGTAAAGCAACACAAAAGGGATCATGGTATATGCATGAAAATACAACTACATGGACTCACATAATAACACAAACAAAAATTCAAACAAATATGTCATAAATGAACAATCATGCAAAAATATGAATGAACTACATCTAAACATGCAATATGAATCTATATAAATCTATATAGACACACACACTACTAATCCTTACATTATTACCCCCAAACTTAAAATTTTCAATGTCCTCATTGAAGCTAATAATTAGGATTTCAGGCATACGTAATTAATGGGAGAATCACCCTCGTCGGGTGGAGGATCAGGTGGCCAATCAATCTCGCCACCAGTGTCTCGAATAACAGTACCGAAAGCGTGTGTCAAATTTTCAGCAAAATATCGGTGGATGACATGCATGGCCTCCATACGCCTAGTCAATCTTCTATACTGTGCATCACCAACACCAGTCCTATCAACTACCTGTTGCACATGAGAAGAACCCTCTATAGGCACGGGAATATCCATCCAGCCACTCTCTACATCATCAAAAATAGATCCCAACCCCTTATCATGGGGTGCACCTAAGAATGAATAACTCAAGTGATCTGGCATTCGGTTGAGCTCAAGTGTGGGAGCTTTTTGAATAAATGGTTCAAAACGCTCCTGAGAAATTTTCAGCTCTGCTAACCCAAGAGAATCAAATGGCATATCCAACTTCCTCATCCATGGAGGTGCATTCAAATCCTGCAATTGTTATGCTCCTTCTTTATCTTCAATAACTGATTCCCCTATTAAGGATCTCTTTAAGGTATCTGACTTTGGCAATTGCTCAGGCTCTGAATTTACTACAGAGTCGACCCACTATACTTTAAAGCACTCCTCTTTAGCTTCGGGTAACTTTATTTCCTTGAACACATTAAAAGTGACCTTTTGATCGTAAACCTTCATCGAAAGCTCTCCTTTTTGCACATCGATCATAGTTCGGCCTGTAGCCAAGAATGGCCTTCCCAAGATAATGGGAATCTTCTTATCTTTCTCGAAATCAAGAATTACAAAGTCAGCAGGGAAGATGAGTTTATCCACCTTGACTAAGACATCCTCCACTATACCTCATGGATAAGCGATGGAACGGTCAGCTAGTTGTAATGACATGTATGTTGGTTTTGGATCAGGCAGACCAAGCTTCTTAAAGATAGATAAGGGCATCAGATTGATGCTAGCTTCTAAATCACATAAACACTTGTCGAACGACAAGTTTCCGATGGTGCAAGGAATAGTGAAGCTTCCAGGATCTTTAAGCTTCGGAGGCAACTTCTGTCACAGCACAGCACTCCATTCTTCCTTTAGAGCAACGGTCTCTAAGTCATCGAGCTTCACTTTTCGAGAGAGAATACCTTTCATAAACCTCGCATAGCTAGGCATCTGTTCAAGAGCTTCAGCGAAAGGTATATTGATACGAAGTTTCTTAAACACCTCCAAAAACTTCTCAAACTGCTTATCCAGCTTTTTCTTCTGCAGCCTCTCAGGAAAAGGAGGTGGAGAATAGATCTGTTTCTCCCCTGTATTACCCTCAAGAGGAGTGTGTTCCACAGTAGTCTTCCTTGGTTCCACCTCTACTTCCTTCTGCACTTCTTCTTCAGCCATAACTGCATTTTCTGAAACTTGAGATTTTTCAGGCTCTTCGCCTTGCTGAATTTGGGGGCTTGCAACCTTTCTAGACCTCAAGGTAATGGCGTTCACCTGTTCTTCAACTTCCCTCTTGCCTGGATTTGTTTTTGTATCACTAGGAAACGTTCCTGGTGGTTAATTCAATAAGATATTAGCAATTTACCCTATTTGGTTCTCCAGAGTCTTGATAGAAATAGCCTGGCTTTGGCATATAAGAGCCTAGTTTTTGCACATAAGCCGCAACTCCTCCAATTCAGATTTTTCATTCGAAGATAGACATACACCATGAGTTTGTTATTTTAGTGTAATTTTTTGCTGAAAACCAGGAAGGTTGAATAGCTTATTTCGAAACTGCTGGAACGGCTGTTGCATCGCATTCTGATTGTTGCTCCAGCTGAAATTAGGATGATTCCAGTTGTCAGGATGATAAGTTTCTGGAACTGGTTGCTCCGATCTCTGAAAGTTGCTCACAAACTGAGCTGAGTCACTAGATATAGCATATTACTCCGTCACATGCGGACCTGCAAACAGCTCACAAACACTAATTATCTGCTTAACACTATAGTTAGCCAGAGAATCGATCTTCATAGACAACGCCTTTAGTTGAGCAGTAATAGCCTTAGCTGTATCCACTTCAAGAACTCCTGCTACCTTGCCCTGTGGACATCTCTGGGTTGGATACTGATATTCATTAACAGCCATCAGTTCAATTAGATCATAAGCTTCCTCATAGCTCTTTGCCCATAATGCTCCGCCTAATGCTGCATCGAGCATGGGTCTGGACTGTGCTCCCAACCCATTGTAAAAAAATTGATGATCATCCAATCAGGCATTCCATGATGAGGACACTTCCTAAGCATCTCCTTGTAGTGCTCCCAAGCTTCACATAGCGATTCTCCCATTTGTTGTGCAAATTGAGTAATAGCATTCCTGAGTGCAGCTGTCTTCACCATATGGAAGAATTTAGTAAGAAACTTCCGAGCAAGATCCTCTCAAGTAGTAATCGAACCAGCTCGAAGAGAGTGTAACCAACTCTTAACCTTGTCCCTCAGAGAGAATGGGAACAGTCTCAGCATCACAGCATTTTCAGAAACACCGTTGAACTTGAAGGTGTCACAGATCTCAATGAAATCCCTAATGTGTATATTGGGATCTTCAGTCGGAGAACCCCCAAACTGGATTGAATTCTGTACCCATTGAATTATGCCAGACTTGATCTCAAAGGTATTGGCTGTGATAGGTGGTCGGACAATGCTAGATTGAATGTCATTCATCTTAGGTTGAGAAAAATCCATCAAGGCTTTCGTTCGTGCTGCTGGATCTCCCATTGTACTGAGTACCTGAAACACAAACACATAAACCGTGAGAGTAAAAGAGTCCGAGTTAGTGAACTTTAACGACCACTGATGACAAGCACATAAACTAAAAATTAACACCGAGTCCTCGGCAGCGGCACCAAAAACTTGTTAGGGTGAAAACACGCGCTAATATTCATGTAAGTATACGCGTTCGCAAGTAGTATAAGATATAAATCAGATTCGTTCCCACAGAGACTGGTTTATGTTAAGTTCAATTTATGCACCTATGCAACAATGTATGGCTATCGTTCAATTCTAAAACAAATAACAATTTGGGTTTTGATTAAACTAAGAAATTATACTAAATAACATTAACTAAGAGAATTGAGGTTGAATTACTATATATGACAAACATGGGATTCTAACTTCATTAAATACTTCATTCAATAGCCTTATTGTTCTTAACCTTAGCATGTGATGGTCATGACACTAATCAGATAACACGAAACTGATAAACGCCAACTTTCGTTATACAAATACCCTATTACCAAGCATCCACAAAAGAGATAAAAGTTGAATAGACACCAATTATGCTTAGTCCTTATATGTCTATAAGAATTGAAAACATAACGGTTCAATGCACAAGTTATGTATCGTGATTACATAGGGCAAGTAAGATGGTTAAAATTACCTACGAATTATACATAACAAATACATGAACCTATGCTAGCATGGCAAGTTCTAAATCTTTATATTCACTGTCGCTTCAATAGAGATTAACACGTTATCTTATATGTTAGCTACGCACATAAGAGGAATAAGCACAACCAATACTAGGATATCAATCAATCACCACACACTAAGGTATCGGAATAAATTAACTATAGAAATCCATAAGTAAATCCGTTAGAACCCCATGATAACGATTAGCCCATAATAAAACTCATCGTCACCATGGGTTCATATAAAAGCAGGTTAATAACACAACTATATAAGGCTGAAAAATACATAATAAATAGTGAAGTACGTCACAAGAGTATTAAGGTTCAAAGCATAGAGAAAACTAGCATCCACTGTTACAACGAATTAAAAGAATCACGAGATAAACTAATGCTCCCTCTTCTTCATTGTTGTGTGCTAAAATGGTCTTCTCAATCTTCTTGCCTTCGCTCCTGTTGAAGAAAACGTCTTCCCATAAGGTTTATATAAGAGTCCAGGAGTCACCGCGCCAACAGAAGCCCAAAAAGAATTGAAAACAAATAAAACCAGAATCTGAAATTCCGCACGCACGCGGTCGCATGCTCCTTCCATGCGGTCGCCTGCTGGCACGCAGTTTCGTGCTCCTAGCACGCGTTCGCTTATTACCCTTCTGGAAAATTCTTCATTTTTCTCCTGTTTGTGCTGATTTCTTTTCTCATCACCCCTAGACTGATTCCAAGTAATTCCTTAAGCTTTATTTGATGAAAACCACCTATCTAAGCAAGTTATACCCTGAAATGCAAAAATGCTAGAAAACGCGTCAAATACACAAAATACTTGAGTCCAAGACACCAATTCAAGCTGTTATGAGATGCTCTAAGTTGTATAAAATTCCACTTATCAGAGCTCAGTTGGGAGATGAGGCTGGTCCTTCGGGATCGCAGCAGCAGGAGGAAGTACAGGGCAGTGCTGGTTTGAGTACGATACAGTATATGCGTTTAGCTAGGAGGATGGATGCGATACATGACATCCATAGCAGGGTTTGCACATGACCTCACCTAGATGTTGGGGACTGCTTATAGAGCCACAGGAGTTGATACCTAGTGGCCAGTATTTGGTAAGGATTTCGTGTATCCGCCTCCAGACACTCCTAATACTCCACTTCTTGAGGGTGATGATCCTGGTTCTGATTAGGTATGCTTGACTCCTTGCTATTACCTTCCTTGATGCTAGTGTAGTGATGTCGTGTTTAGTGATGTTAAGTCTTATCGAGTTGATTTACATGCTCGAGACAATGGTATTTCACTAAGTCTTATAGGTTGCTTGAGGGCTAGATCATGGTCATGGTTTATTTGTTTGTCGAGGTTTAATCACTTGTAAATATTTAGAATTTAGGATATTCTCTTAATAATTAAATAACATGGATATTTAAAAAATTAGAGAAAATTGGATTTCATTTCTAGTTGTTGTGGCTAGGTGTCAAATGGCTAGTAGCCGGCTTATTTTATATGAGTAGTCTAGGGTTGAATGAGATGGAGCGAAACACACTCGTTCAGAAATTTTGTGAAAAGAAAAAGAAAAAAATAGAAAAAAAAGAAAAGAAAAAGAAAAGAAAAAAAAATATGTTTATGCATAATTGATCATGAGTGGGCTCTTTAATGCTCGAGTTATTAAGTTCTTAGGGGACTTTGTGCCTAGTGACCTAAGGCTTTTTATAGTCTGGGATTCACTAACCTAACGCTCGCTATATGGGTATTATTGTATAAGTCTTTTGTGGACCTCACTCATTGCATGATGAACGAAGCATATTTGTGTTGTTTTGTGTTATGAATAAAAGTATGAATCCATGTAAAACTCCGATATAAGAATTGAAGTGTTATAAGTTATTTTGAGTTTAGCTTTTATTCTATTTATAACCTTGCGATTGCTTTGATGAATAGTGAGTCATGATTATTGATCTAGTTGTGATAGTATATATGTAAGCATGTGCACACACACACGTTTTTGGCTTGTAAGTTGATTTGTGGGGCTTGATTGATCTTTGTGCGAATAGCTGCATTTGTTGAGATGTTGCTTGTTGGTTGGTTTATTTATTCTATGGGGACCGTTGCATTCATGCATTTTTATTTCTTGTTCTTTGAGTCTGTTTATGCTTGAGGACAAGCATCGGTTCAAGTTTGGGGGTATGTTGAGTGGCATTTGTGACACTTTATAACGCTCCGTAAAGCTTTGTATTGATGTTTTGTACTCAAGTTGTTCGTGTTATTAACGTATTTTTGTAGTGTTTTTGCATTTCAGGCATTTATCAGGAATACAGGTGAATTAGCATTGTTTGGATGCTAATATGGTGTTAGGATGGTGTCTAGAATAAAAGCTCGTGAAAAGACCAGCTCAAACCAACAAGAAAAGAAAGAAGTCAAAAATTTCTCTAGAGAGACGGCGCGGCCGCGCTGGTCAGCGCGCGGCTGCGCCAGGTCGGGAAAATTAAACCCTGATTCTTTTGGAATTTTGATCCGTTGGACTTCTACTCTACATGGGCAGCTATATATACATAACTTATGTTCGTTTTTCATAAGAAGACGTACCAGAGCTTAAGGAGAAGGCGTAAGAAGATCATAGAGCATAATTCAACTCAGGCGAAGAAGATCTAGTTTATTCTTGTGACTCTTTATTTTAAGTTGTAACTTTGGATTCTAGTTTTCTTATTCGTGAACCTATACTCTTATTTTGTACTTGGTTTTATTTAAGTATAAAGACTACGTGTGTTATACCATGCTTTCATCAGAACCTACATTGATGATAAGTCCGGTTATGGGCTAATCGTTATCGTGGGGTTCTAACGGATTTATTTATGGATTTCTTTATTTAATTCATTTCGATACCTTAGTGTATGGTGATTGTATGATAACCTACCATTGGTTGTACTTATACATCTTATGAGCGTTGCGAACTTATAAGATAGTGTGTTAATCTTTAATGAAGCAAAAGTGAATTTAAGGGTTTAGAACTTATCATGCTAGCATAGGTTCATGTAATTGTTATGCATGATTCGTAGGTAATTTTAACCATCTTACTTGCCCTATGTAATCATAATAGATAACTTGTGCATTAAACTGTTATGTTGTCAAATTCTATAGATATATAGGGTCTCAATATAATTGGTGTCTATTCAGCTACTATCTCTTTTGTGGATGTTTGGTAGTATGGTATTCGTACAACGAAAGTTGGCATTTATTAGTTTCGTATTATCTGATTAGTGTCATCACCATTACATGCTAAAGTTAAGAACGAAAAGGCTATTGAATGAAGTATTTAATGAAGTTAGAATCCCATGTTTGTATCATACATTATTCAACTCTCTTTAATCTCCTAATTTATGTCCTTAGTATAATCTCTTAGTTAATCTTAGTTAAACAACCTCAATTTGTTATTCGTCTTAGCATTGGATAAAAACCATACTAGTGTTGCATAATACATTAATTGAAATTAACCTAAACCAATCCCTGTGGGAACGAACTAGAATTTATTCTATATTACTTACGATCGCGTATACTTGCGTGAATATTAGCGCGTGTTTTACCCCTAACAATCCGCATAACTCTTTTGACGAGATCGAGCTTCCTTCAAACTTTCTTTAACTTTCTCCACCTTCTCATTAGTGATTCTAACTAGCTCTGATCCTTCAATGACTCTCTCTCCAACCTCATCCCAACAAGATGGTGCCCTACACCTTCTACCATACAAAGCCTCAATTGTGGCATACCAATACTCGCGTGCCAACTATTATTATACGCAAACTTAACTAGATACAAGTACTTATCCCAATCACCTGTCCACTCCAACGCACAAGCCCTCAACATTTCCTCCAATGTCTGAATTGTCCTATCTGATTTCCCATCATTTTGCGAATGATAAGCCTCATATCCCTGTCGGAAACTATAGACACATGCACACCATGAAGTCTGACAATATCTCGCTGAAAAATCTCTCCCAACTCATAAATAGGAGTAGTCTCTCAAATAGGCAAGAAGTGAGCGGACTTAGTAAGTCTATCAACCACTACCCATATGACATCATTCTTCTTGAAAGTCCTCTATAAATTAGTCACAAAAGCCATAGCAATGTTTTCCCACTTCCAAACTGGAATATCTAGCTGCTGCAACAATCCACTAGTGTAGCGCCCTCCAAATCCGGGGTTTAGATATGGGAGTTACTTGCTAATCTCCAACATAATACAAACCCGTATAACAATTATGCAAACATATATCTAACCCCTTTACAACTATCCAGGATCTTTTAAGGTTGAGGTGTGAAAACAAGAACAACATACTAAATTTATTACAAACTCAAATATAAAATTTCACATAACTCTCTTTATTACAAACCATTATCTAACCAAGTTTTAAACTAAATTCATTTTATTTAAACACACACCACATCTATCTACACTACACCTGCTCAGGTAGCTCTAAGCTCTCTTCCTGAATCAGAATTAACACTCTTGGTATTAGAGGATCCCGCTGCTTGACACGCTTCTTTACCACGCGAGTCCAGATAGGTTTCATTCTCTTTCTTGACTGAAAACAAACAAGGTGAATAACAACAAATGGAGGGGGTGAGCCATAATTTGCTCAACAAGTCCACAATATAACAACCGTATTATAATAAGCTAAATAAACCGGTAATCTGACTGTATCTGTAAAGATGTAACCTAGCAAGAAAAGAATGAAGTCCAATATTGGAGAGTATCAATAAACTAGACCGAACACAAGTTCGTACCTATATCCTGCTGATCAGTCTGGATACAGTGCAGATCTATACCTCTATGTATAGACCCAGTCGGGTACCCAGGCTCAACAGCCCAAAACAAAGATCCGTTTAATTCCCGGTCCATAGGATCAAGTGTATACCTGATCCTAACCGTCACTATCCAGTCCACAGATGAACAACCGGAATAATCAGTATGCTTTGATGTATCCCAACATCGGAATATATCAGCATATATATATATATGTATAGTTTATTGGAATATGAATAGAGTACTCAGTGAATCAGATTAAATCGAGAATTGAGGTGAAATATAAACAAAAGGACAGTAATGGTGTATCAGTATATGTGAACAGGAATTATCAGTGCTTACTGAGTTGAGAATCTGAATAGGAGGAAACAATTCATTATTCTGAATTTAGAATAGGGGAAAATCTTACCTGTTACGCGATTTACTGCAATTATATCACCGTTCTCTAACACTGGCTCGGTCCGCTGTAATAACTCGAATTTTTGAGACCTTGTAAAACATTTAATGAATAGTAACCCTGACGGGCGGGAAAAACTTTTGAGCCCACACTATGTAGTGCATGAGAAAATGAGTTTCGGAGTTGATATTATGATTATACATACCAAATGAGTGTATGTAAACGCTATTAGTTTTCGAAGAAAACGAACTTTCAAAAACGGCCGTATTTACGACTCATCGAGGATTACGGGAATCACAATATAATTACAAGATTAAAACCATACGTATTTATATTCAAGTATGATAATTCAAAATATAAGGAATAAATACGAAATGAATTACGTCGCGAACCATTTACGAGTAAGTATTACGAAAACGCTTAAGCGACCGAGCGAACGCGTAAATGATTAAATCAACGTAACGCACTAACTAACCATGGTAAGAAAGTAACCATGGTTACTTTATCAAATAGTGAGATAAACTTAGGATGATCAAGTAAGCTAGTGAAATAGTGTGTTAAGGAAGCTAGCACATATAGTTTAGCTTGTAAGCTAGCAAGCTACTTAAGATATGTCCATGGATTTGGCAACAAGGAATAAACCTAGGATTCTATACTAGGAAGAATATCAATTAATAAAAAGATATCACCCATCCCATTTCTTAGAAGCAACCAAAGGAAGCAAGCATAAACCCCCCCTCCCTCCTTCATTCTTCCATTCGGCAATTTCAAGAAAATGGAGGAATTCAAAATCAAAATCTCAAAATCTAGCCATGGTAAAATCAACCCATTAATTCTCAAGCTTCCTAACAACCAAACTAAGGTAAGAAAATTCTTTCATCTCTTTTTATCAAGGTTTGATGGGTGAAATAAAATCAAGAAAGTTACTAGTGAATAGTATGAATATTTACTCTTCTTTGGTTTCTTGATTTCAATGGTGGTTTTAGGTTCCGAAAATCATACCAAGCACTTCCAAGACTCCACCATCCTCAAGAACACATCTAAATCTTTTAAGAAAGGTAAAAATCTTTGGCCCAACTTTATTTAAATTCATTTTTAAGATCTATTTAGTATGTAGTTGTAAACCTAGTTTTAGAACTGGTATTGTTGAAATTTTGATGTTTAGTTAAGTAGATGTAAAGTTGATTGTTGTTGCCTCAAAAACATGATATTTTTAGAGGAGTTTGTGTTTGGATGATGAGATGATGATTGTTGGTGGTTGTGTTAAGAGTTAGGGCGTAAACGAAACCCCGATCGTAAATGTAATTCCGTTAAAACAAACAAATCGTAACTTTAAGTTTCTGCAAAAAGTCTCGAAGATTTAAACTGTAGTTTCCTGAAACCTAACCCTTGATTATAATAGAAAATTTTGAAAATATAAAGGATCGACTTAAAAGTGTTCATAAATCATGAAAATTTTACAGAGAGTAAAATATTGAGTTTCCTAACTTCCATAAAAATTTCAAGTGAAAATAATTATTTATCGATTCTATAAAAACATCGGAGCCGAGACCGCGCGAGTAGAAACCGTAGAATACATAAGCGGAGCCGACAGTGATAATGAAAATGAACCTAAGATACTTAGAGAAATGAAGTGACCATGATGTGAATAAGGACTTAAAGGAATAATAAGTGTAGTACAAGTTGAGAGGGTTCATAATACGTAGCGCATGAATGCGAGTCGCCGTAAATTATAACGGGACCTAACGAATTGTGTTTATGATTAATAGATTTCCAAGCGGAACCTAGAGCATCCTCCACCTCGAGATACCCAGGCAAGTTTACAAACCCATCTCCATTTACTGTTGTGTTGTGAAAGGATTGTTTTATTATCATTGTATAAGTACCATGTTTGCCATTATACATAATTTTTGAATTTTGCATGATATAGCAATGTTGTACGATAAGTATATATCGTGAAATGTTTAATTCCGCTCTAAGCATGACGTATGATTATAAGACCGAGAGTCGGTCAGGATTTTAAGATGAAAACCCGGAAATCATTCCGGTGATATTATAGGACGATTACAAGTCCATAATAGTACGTTTTTTTAGGGGACTCAACGTCCACTTACGAAACATTAAAATACCTCGAACTTTTATTAAAATAACTTCCCAACGATCATATTCCCTCAACTATATTTTAACGTTCGAATAATAAATGTTATATACCTATTCCTTTATTATGGGAGGAGTATACCCCAACGATTATTTATTTTAAACCCGATTAAACATTAAAAATTATTAATTTCATAGACATAAGCTAGTTGAGGAATATTATTTTAAATATTCTTTTGCAAGAGTAAACTCATTCGAGGTTTAATTATTTATCGATTATCATTTAATTAATTATTAATTAGTAAAGGGTTTATTTATGATTTAAAAATCATAGAACCAGATTTAAATTACCTTCCGATTTCAAAAATCATTCGAATAATTTCAGATCGTCGGAGAATATTATCCCGACTTATTTAATATTTTGAATATAGTTTCAAGGAGAAACGTTTCCCCCTTATTTAATTATCTGTTGACAACGGTCAACTCACATCCTTAGTACTTCCTCCAAAAATATTCGGAAGTACATATATATATATATAAAGTAAAGCTACGCCTATCAACAAGCAAAACGCTAGGGGGAACTTCGATGTGGTTCGAGTTCTCGAGCTATGATAGGATCTCCTAAAGGACAAGGGAGGGTTAGGATCTAAGTACTTTGTGTATTGGATAGACTACTGGTACCGTAGGAGACGGTACAATATGTACCTACGGACCTGCGAAGTGTGTGTATACCCGAAATGAGGACACATAGCCCGTATGCGGCAAGGGTGATAACCAGGATACAAAGGTGTCGTCCTTCTACTAGTAGAAAAGGTTACTTTTATTGCAGTACGACTGATCATCGTATGCGGTGGCTCCAACGAATGTCCTAATTCTTCCAATTGGAATTGTGATGCAATACCATAACCCAAGCCTAGGAGCTGGGTTTACTTTTAAGGTATTCGCAGGTTAATAAAATCCATTAAATAATTGTTTTCATAAGAATGTGTGTATCACCAGGGAAAACTAATTTCGAATAAAACATAACTATCATAAATGATGTTTTACGTAACTTATCATACAATTATTCGCATACTGTACATTATTATACTGGGCATTATAGCTCACACTTGTTTTCTTAAATTTACACAACACAACAGTGAATCAAGATGCCTTCCATGAGAACCACAGCCAGGAAACGGGTAGGAAATGGTCAGTTGTTCCATAGATTGTTTGGTGTTGTACCACAGGTAGTCCGAATAAGCTGGATTAGTTTTCAGTTGTTCTTAGTTCGGCTTATTTATAAGTATGACTTATGTAAGGTAATAAACAAGAAACATATATTTGTCCGACGGACTAGCCTTACTTAAAGGTTACTCCCCGGTAAGACTTAATCACTTTTGGGTTGTAATAATTATCACTTGATGGTTGAATTACTCTAGTTATGAATGATTCGTTTCCAAGACAATAACCTGTAAGTTTGTGTGTGTGTGATAAGTGTGGGGTCGTGAAGGGTGAGTATTTATATATTGTAGTGTGAGTTGTATGGTTGTAGTAGTTTATATGGTGTGGCCTCCGAGATTCCTTACCCCGGATTTTGGGGCGCCATAGAAATGGTATCAGAGCCTTAGGTTATCAAATCTTGGAAACAATAGGATATAAAATACGTAGACATAAGAATAATAAAATAATCAATTAGAGCTCAAGTCGAGTTCATCGTCGGGCTACACGGGTAGTCTTGACAGTTTTACCCTCAAGGGAATTTCGACTCTAAGTTAGTAACACCTTGCCTATTGTGTCAGGTACCAGTGGAGCCTATGAGGGAGGTTGACCTTTGTTGAGGATGTTATGGTTCCTGAGCGTGACCCTACTCTCGAGCCAGAGAACCCTCCCATTGATGATTCAGATGATGACCCTATTGAGGATGTCCCAGAGGAGGAGACTAACCTTCCTGTCCCCATAGCTAATGACTTTGAGATAACCCAGGGAGATGGCGTAGGCTGGAGGGATGTAGAGATGTACCCTCACCCGACTATTCGCTCTCCTACCCCACCCCCAGGGATTCAGAGCCCCATGCCCTACACTGATGATAATGATGAGGATGGGATATATGCACAGGTCTACGAGGCTTACGACATATCCTCTAGCGACCCAGACTCACCTCTACCACCCCCGGCGACCATACATGTAGCTGTACACGACTGGATGGTGGCTCAGCTTAACGCTGAGATTACTGCGACATCTGCTCGCATTGCAGAGTTACGCCAGGCATTGACAGCTGAGAGAGCCATCAGACTAGGATACCCAGGGGATTTCAGAGCTGCTTCCCCGGCCATAGCCCGTAGAGAGATTGATGGGATCGAGCTCCGTACCCGGGTTCAAATGAGGATGACAGTGATTGGAGGATATATCCCGGTAGTTGATGCGGGGTTCATGTTGGCAGGAGCGATGAGGAGGGTACGTGACCTCACGTACAGTGATAATGACTTAGGGACTAGTGACTAGAGATGGACCTTGATGAAGGCTGGGTGACTTGTCACCAATTTTGATAGGATTGCTAGTAGTAGATAACATTCATAGACCTTCAGGGTACACGACTTATGTATTTACATTTTAGTATTCAGGACAAGTAGTGATGTATTATAATCAGGCATGCATGAACTCAGCTAGTTGTTTTGTTCCCCAAGATATAAATGGGTGACCTTATGAAATGTATATCTAAGCGGTTATTAAAAAATTGATGTCCATATTATTGCACTTTATAAAAACATGCTAGATAATAAATGACATGCTTACACATGAATAAATTAATCCAACTGTTATAATTACAACTATGTTGACAAATCTTCATTATCAGAACAATGCCACACCGTAGAAGATGAACCAGGGCACATCCCGAAGAATCAGTTAACCAACAACGGAATGAACCTGATCCTGTAGTAAATGAGGAAAGGAAGAGGACCTAGACTATAATGAATATGATGAGAAAGAATATGTAGAAGAAGAGGCTGAGGATACCCATCAGGGAGGGAACCCCATGAATGAATTTATGGAACTGCTAAGAGCAAATCTAAACCAACAGCCTATTACACCACAGCCACATGCTGCCCAATAGACTACAACCACTGCCTTTAGGGCCTTCAAATCTCTCAAACCCCTAGAGTTTCTGGCATCTACCGACCCCGTTGAAATACGGGCCTGGCTCAAAGAGATAGAAAAGTCCTTCGAGATACTATGTGTTGAGGAACGTCATAAGACCATTTTCACTTCTTACATGATGAAAGGAGAAGCTAACTACTGGTGGGAGTCCAAACGAAACATAGAGACTGATGCTGTGATCCCATGGGATAGATTTACCCGACTGTTCTTAGACAAGTACTTCCCTAGGTTTATGGAAACCCAGATGGAGATTAAGTTTTTGGAGTTGAAACATGATAAGATGACTGTGGCAGAATATGAGGCCAAGTTTACTGAGTTGTTGAGATTTGTGCTTGAGTTCATGAATACCGAAGAAAAGAAAGCGCGAAGGTTTCAGCTTGGTCTGAAACAATGTATCCAAAACCGAGTGGCAGTGCTAGAGCTGACAGACTATGCCACCTTAGTGCAGAAAGCCTCGATTATTGAAGCTGGTAGTGAGCAGAGTGTGAAGGAAAAGGTAAATAGGAAGAGGAAGATAGGAAGCCAAGGAATAGGAACCGGGAACAGGAGCCTTCCAAGCAGGTTCGTCAGGGGAGTGGTGTCCCAACCTGCACGAGGCCCCGGGTTCAGAAAGGCCCCAAGCGAGAGTGTCGGCCAGGGCGGCGGACAATCTAGAGCAATATTTCATAGCCAACCACGTGCCCCAATACCATAATGTTAGACATGCGGAAAGAGACACCTTGGGATGTGCACCCAGGAAAGAGCCCCTTTGAAATGTTACAGGTGCGACCAACCTGGACACCTTGCTAACAACTGTCCCCAATATAGCAAGTCATGTTTCCAATGTGGGAAAGTAGGACATATGAGGAAGGATTTCCCAATAATGAAGCCCTCAGTCTCAGGTATGAGCAGAGCTGCATCCAACCGACCCCCAGCTGCTAGGAACTTCAACATGACTGTTCAGGATGCTGTTCGAAACACTAACGTGATAGCAAGTACCCTTTTGTTAAATTCCGAACGTGCAAATGTCCTATTTGATTCTGGAGCAACCAAGTCATTTATATCTCAAGATTTTGCTAAAAAGTTAAAACTTAATTCCATACCCCTTCGTGAGATATTACAAGTGGAAATAGCAAACAAATAAATAATTCATGTAAATCAAGTACACCCTAAGTACAAGTTGAAATTAGAAGGGAAGGTCTTCAAGGTTGACCTAATCCCATTTGCGTTAGGAGAATTTGATGTAATCTTAGGAATGGATTGGTTATCCAGTAACGGAGCGCAAATAGATTGTGAACGGAAGAGATTAAAGATAAGAGTGCAGAATGAAAAAGAAGTAGTGTTTAATGGTCAACGACGGAATGAGAAATTTCTGACCATGCTACAAGCAAAAAGATTGTTAAGGAAGGGAAACGAGGCCTATTTGGCTTATGTGATAGATACCAAGAAGAAGGTCCCTAATATACAGGACATACCCGTAGTAAACAAATTCGAGGATGTATTCCCAGAGAACTTAACAGGGTTGCCACCTGACAGGGAAATAAAATTTGCTTTAGAATTAGAACCAAGAAGGACACCAGTATCCAAGGCCCCATATAGGCTACCCCCAGTTGAGATGAAGGAACTAACTTCTCAACTACAAGAGTTATTAGATAATGGAATGATAAGACCCAGTGTGTCGCCACGGGGAGCGCCAGTACTGTTCATAAAGAAAAAGGACGGCAGTATGAGATTATGCATAGACTATCGAGAGCTGAACAAGCTGACTATTAAGAATATGTACCCTCTCCCCAGGATTCGACCAACTCAAGGAAGCTGTACATTTTTCCAAAATAGATTTGAGAACAGGATATCACCAGTTGAAAATCAAACCGGAAGATATACCGAAGACTGCTTTTCGCACTAGGTATGGGCACTATGAGTTCTTAGTCATGTCGTTTGGGTTAACCAATGCACCCGCAGCCTTTATGGATCTGATGAACAGAATGTTTAAAAAGTACCTGGATATATGTGTGTGATAGTTTTTAGTTGATATTTGTTAGGGCGAAATCACGCACTAATATTCACGCAAGTATACGCGTTCGCAAGTAATATAGAATACTTTCTAGTTCGTTCCCTCAGAGACTCAGACTAAGTTATTATCTAATTAAACTCACTCACCAATGTATGATTACTTCTCAATATTAAGATAATAACACATAAAATTGTTGATTAAATATTAACTATAATTAACGACTTAATTAACCACTTAACTAACACTTCAATTTATCAATAATAAAACACTCATGAGATCACAACTTCATTATTACTTCCTTCTATAGCAATTGTTATTACCTTTAGCATGTGACAGTGATGACATTAATCGAATAACACGAAACTGATAAAAGCCAACTTTCATTGTACTAATACCATTCTACCAAGCATCCACAATTAAGATAGAAGTTGAATAGTCATCAATTATGTTGAGTTCCTATATGTCTACAGAAATTGACAACACAACGATTTAAGCACAAGTTATTCCTTTTGATTACATAGGGCAAATAAAACTGTTAGAGTTACCCACTAATCATGCACAACGTACATGAACCTATGTTAGCATGGCAAGTTCTAAATCTCAAGATCCACCGTCGCTTCACAAGAGATTAACACCCTATCTTATATGTTCGCGATGCACATAAGACGAATACGCACAACCAATACTAGATATCATGCAATCATCACACACTAAAGTATTAAACAATTAACTAAAGAATTCCATAATAAATCCGTTGCAACCCCATGATCACGATTAGCCCATAATAGAACTTATCGCCATCATGGGTTCATATGAAATCATGATAAACAACACAAGAAAATAATAACTAAACTAATTATATTAAAACAGAGTACGTCACAAGAGTAAATAAGTCAAAGCAAGAAAACTAGCATCCAACGTTACAACGAAACAAGAATCACAAGAAAATATGCTTCCCCTTCGCTGCAGTGTGCTAAATCGGTCTTCTTCCTTATCTCCTTCGCTTCTTGCGCAAAAACACAATCTAAAACATAATCTCCTTCTTATTCTCTATGAAAAAGTCTCAAATCTACTTATATAATAGTCCCATAAAACTCAGATTACATAGAAGTTGGAAGCCAAACAGAAGTAGAAGTCTAAAATAATTCAGCTTTTTCCCCGACCCTGCGCGGCCGCTCAGCATTTCTGCGCGGGCGCGCAAGGCTGCTGCGCGGCCGCTCAGCATTACTGCGCGGGCGCGCAGGACCCTACTGGAAAAATTCCAGGTTTGCTTCATTTCTTCGCCGTAATCTGCCCGTTCTTTTCCTCTCTCAATGGTGAACACATGCCAAGGCTTATTCTTGATGATTCCTCCTCCGAAATGCAACTAATACCCTGAAATGCATAAACACTAGAAAAACGCATCAAATACACAAAATACTTGATTTCAAGACACCAATTTAAGCCATTTTAAGACGTTCTAAGTGGTATAAAATGCCACTTATCACACCCCCAAACTTAAATCAATGCTTGTCCTCAAGCGTCACAGACTCAAAACAAATAAAAATATGCATGAATGCAATCTATATGAAAATGCAACGATCCCCCTTACTACAATTAACCAACCAAATTGTCACGTCTCAACGAATGCAGTTAGACACTAAAGATCAATAAACTCATGCAAACGGACATACAGCCAGAAACGTGGTGTGTGCAAATGCTTAACAGATATGCTTCAGAACTAGACCAATTACTATGACTAGACTATCCTCAAGGCAATCCTATGATTATACAAAGAATAAAAATTCTAGGCACAAAGTGATATACAACACTACAAGAACTCTGGAGCTTACTACGGAATCGTGCTTTTTATTTACAACTCAAATGCTTATTTGACCGTGCAATGAGTGAGGTCCACAAAAGACTTATATAATGGTATCCATGTAACGAGCGTTAGGTTAGCGGATCCCAGACTCTAAAAGCCTTAGGTCACTAGGCACAAAGTCCCCTAAGAACTTAATAACTCGAATACCAAAGAGCCCACTCTTGATCAATTATGCAAAAAAAAATTTTAATTTTTTTTTTCTCTGAGCAAGTGCGTTTCGCTCCATCTTGCTCAACCCTAGACTACTCGCATAACATGCGAGCCGGCTACTAGCCATTTGACGCCTAGCCACAACTAGCAACAAATTCCATTTTTACTCCATTTTTTTTTCTTTTTCATGCCTTTACCACTAAGAACCTATTATCAAATTCTAAGCATAATAAATAGATTATCCTCGAAAATAATCAGATCATAACAACAATCTAGCCCTTAAGCATTCTCTAAGACTTAGTGAAAATACAAGTGCTTATAGCATGCATATCAACCTACACAACTTAATAACACTTTAATGCTATCACTACACTCGCATCAATATCACAATTCAGTCGATAAATCATTGCAAAAGGGATCATGGTATATGCATGAGCTATATGATATGACAAACAACTAAAGCTATATAAAAAAACTATATGGCAAAAATCATGCAACTATATGAACTAACTATCATGAATATGCAGCTATATGACACACATAAAATATTCCTTAACTACCACCCCCAAACTTAAAATCTTCACTGTCCCCAGTGAAGGTAGTACAAAGGAACACAGGGTATACCTACTCGGAATCATCATCATCATCACCCTCAGTGGGTGGAGTATCAGGCGGCGGGTATGCAGAGTCCTCACCAAAAACTGGCCACTGGATATCAGCTCCAAGGCCTCGAAAAGCAGTCCCTAACGCAAGGGTGAGCTCCTGAGCAAACCTGCTCTGCGTCTCATACATGGCATCCATCCGCCGTGAAAGCCTCCTATACTGGGCATCACCCATCCCAGCACCCTCCTGAGCTCTCGAAGAACCAGCCTCACCACGCACTGGCCTAGCCATAGTAGCACCTCGTGCTGGACGTCCTCCTGGAAGACGATAACCCAGCCCATGCTCCTCAGGCTCACCACCGGTCCACTCCTGCATCCCATTCAGAGTGCCAGAATCTATCGGAGCTGCTGGCAACTGCAACTGCTCATGAGCCGGCCAGTTCACTCCTACTGCTCGGCATAGCTTCGTAACCGTGGATGCATAAGGGATGTTCATATGCTTTGCTCCCCTCAAAAACTTCAGAATTCCTTGGTAGATAAACTCACCAAGGTCCATATAGTATTCCTCATTCAGAATTCCCCACAACAACTGTGCTCTCTCAACTGTGACCTCGTGTGCATGTGAAGAAGGCAAAATATTAGCACATATAAATGCATTCCATGCACGGGCATACCTGTTCATGGCGATCGCCGGAAAGTGACGTTACTCATTATTGGCTGGACTGCGGTTCCAAACTATGCCCGGTCGACAGAGAGTCGCACAAATCAAATCCAAGTCAAAATCCTCAGCAGTCTTTTCATTCCAGTTCTCCTCCTCGTGCTTTCTCTCTCGCTGTCCAATCACACGGCGAATCGCCGCAGGATGATAATCAACCGTCAGCCCACGAACTACAGAAAACCCATTCTTTTCAGCCTTCGCGTTCGTGTAGAACTCGCGAACAACACCCATCGGTACTGCTTCGGGTGACTCACAAAAAGCTATCCACCCCTTCTCTGCAATCATGGGCAACAACTCACCATCCCTCCCTGATGGTAAAAACCCCCTCTCCTTCAGAATTGGCTTCCCCAACAGCCTAGTGTACTCTTCCTCCGCAGCTCTGTCAGTTAACCGAGGCCTTGCAGCAGTACCCCTTGATGAATCAGCAGTAGGAACTGTGCTGCTGCTGTCAATAGTGCGTGCTCTCTTGGGTGCCATTGATTTGTGAATAAAAGTGTGTAAGAACTGATTTTTGATGTTTATGAGAGGGTTTAAGTGTAGGAAGTTTGTGGGAGATATGTGGGATAGGTGTATGTATATATAGGGTGTGGAGTAGGTTAAATTAGATTAGGAGTGGGGTTGAGGGATAAAATCATGGGGTAATGGGAAAAGAATTCGTGGGATTATGGGCTGTGATGGGTTTTTGTGTTTTTTTGTTTTTTTTTTTTTTGAACTGTAAAAAATTTTCTGGAACTCGACCCCTGCGCGGCCGTTCAGCATTTCTGCGCGGGCGCGCAGAGGGTCTCTGGAAAAAAAAAATTTCAGCCCCTTTTTTCTGATTTTTTTGTGTTTTTGGATAGGTTAGTAACTTCTAAGGGTTCCTGTAACAACAATTCATGGGTTGCCTCCCACGCAGCGCTTCTTTTTCGTCATTAGCTTGACGTTCCGTACCTTTCTCAAGTAGTCAACAAAATGGCACTAACCACCTCTCGGTTTGCCATGTCCCCATAGTAGTGCTTCAACCGCTGACCGTTAACCTTGAATGATGTCCGAATCATTCTCAAAAATTTCCACCGCTCCATGTGGAAACACAGTTTTGACAATAAAAGGTCCAGACCACCTTGATTTCAACTTTCCAGGAAAAAGTCGGAGCCGAGAGTTGAATAACAGAACTTGTTACCCTGGCACAAATAACTTATGATGTAGCTTCCTATCGTGCCACCTCTTCACCTTTTCCTTATACATTTTATTATTCTCGTACGCTTGAAGTCGAAATTCATCAAGTTCATTAAGCTGAAGCATTCTTTTCTTACCAGCTGCATCTAAATCCAGGTTCAATATCTTCAATGCCCAGTAGGCCTTATGCTCAAGCTCTGCCGGTAGATGACATCCCTTACCGTACACCAACTGAAATGGTGACATCCCAAGTGGAGTTTTGTATGCTGTTCTGTAAGCCCAAACAGCTTCATCGAGCTTTAAAGACCAATCCTTCCTTGACGGACAAACGACCTTCTCTAGAATGCGCGTTATCTCTCTGTTAGACACTTCCGCTTGACCATTTGTTTGCGGATGATAGGCAGTAGCTACTCGATGATTCACATTATAACGCTGCATCATAGAAGTGAACTTACGGTTGCAAAAATGCGATCCTTCATCACTTATGATTACCCGAGGCGTTCCAAACCTTGTGAAAATTTGCTTATGAAGAAAATTTAGTACTACCTTTGCATCATTTGTCGGTAAAGCTTTAACTTCGACCCATTTTGAGACATAATCGACTGCCAGCAAGATGTACTGATTATTGCAAGACGAGATAAAAGGCCCCATGAAATCGATTCCCCACACATCAAAGACCTCGACTTCAAGCATCACATTTAATGGCATCTCATCCTTCCTTGACAAATTTCCCACTCTTTGGCAACGATCACACCTTAAAACAAACTGATGAGCATCCTTGAACAAAGTAGGCCAGAAAAAACCTGCTTGCAGAATACGAGCTGCCGTCTTCTCACCTCCATAGTGTCCACCATAAACCGTGGAATGGCAGTCTCGTAATATCCCCTCCGTCTCACAGAACGGGATACATCTCTTGATGATCTGGTCAGCTCCCTGTCTAAACAAATATGGTTCATCCCACATATACCACTTCACCTCATGCAGAAACTTCTTCTTTTGAGTGGATGTCAAATTAAGCGGCATTATATTGCTGACAAGATAGTTTATAATATCTGCAAACCATGGTTCTTCCTCCTGAATTGCAAACAACTGCTCATCCGGAAAAGATTCATTGATTAACGTCCTATCTTGTGAAGTAGAATCGGGATTCTCCAACCTAGAGAGATGGTCAGCTACTTGATTCTCGGTACCTTTTCTATCTTTGATCTCTAACTCAAATTCTTGAAGTAAAAGCACCCAACGAATGAGTCTCGGCTTCGAATCCTTCTTAGAAACCAGATAGCGAATAGCTGCATGATCAGTGAATACTGTCACTTTCGTACCAAGCAGATAAGATCGAAATTTCTCAAAGCCAAAGACTATAGCCAAAAGCTCCTTCTCAGTAGTGGTGTAGTTGAATTGGGCCCCATTTAAAGTCTTACTCGCATAGTAGACCACATGGAAGAGATTTTTCTTGCGCTGTCCCAGAACTGCACCTACCGCATAGTCACTCGCATCACACATCATCTCAAACGGTTCTGTCCAATCTGGTGCTGTAATAACTGGTGCCGTGATCAAACTCTCCTTGAGAGTCTCGAATGCTGCCAAACATTCATCATCAAATTTGAAAGGCACATCTTTCTCAAGTAAATTGCACAATGGCTTAGATATCTTTGAAAAGTCCTTGATGAATCGCCGATAAAAACCCGCATGACCGAGAAAACTACGGATTCCTTTCACAGAATTGGGTGGGGGAAGATTTTCAATGACTCCCACCTTGGCCTTGTCCACCTCCAGACCCTTGCTAGAGACCTTATGCCCAAGGATAATGCCTTCACGCACCATAAAATGACATTTCTCCCAATTAAGCACCAAATTAGTTTCCACGCATCTTTTGAGTACGACGCGCAGATTGTTCAAACATTCATCATATGAGTGTCCAAAGACAGAGAAGTCATCCATGAACACTTCGACGTTATTTCCAATCATGTCAGAGAATATAGCCATCATACATCTCTGAAAGGTGGCCGGGGCACCACATAACCCAAACGAAACTCTACGAAAAGCAAATGTGCCAAATGGACAAGTGAAGGTAGTCTTTTCTTGATCCTCTAGTGCAATACAAATCTGATTATACCCGGAATAACCATCCATAAGACAAAAATACTCATGTCCCGCCAATCTGTCAAGCATTTGATCAATGAATGGGAGAGGGAAGTGATCCTTCCTTGTGGCTTTGTTCAATTTTCTATAATCCATGCATACTCTCCATCCTGTAACTGTTCGAGTAGGGATGAGCTCATTCTTTTCATTTGCGACCACTGTGATACCTCCTTTCTTAGGTACACATTGCACGGGGCTCACCCACGAGCTATCAGAAATAGGATAAATGATGCCTGCATCTAGCCATTTCAGAATTTCTTTCTTCACCACCTCCTTCATGATCGGGTTCAGTCTTCGCTGCTGTTCCACAGTTGGCTTACTACCTTCCTCTAACAGAATTTTATGCATACAATATGAAGGACTTATCCCCTTGATGTCTGCTATGGTCCATCCTATAGCCGATTTGAATTCTCTCAAAATCCTTAAGAGCTTGTCTTCCTCACTACCTGAAAGGTCAGCTGAAATAATAACAGGTAACGTAGATGAATCACCTAAAAAAGTATACCTCAAGTGTTCAGGTAATGGTTTGAGCTCCAAGGTAGGTGCTTCCTCTATTGATGGTTTGAGCTTCCCTTCAGCATTCTTAAGGTCAGAAGTACCAAGAGATTCAAATGGTATGTCGAGCTTTCACTTCCATGGAGAAGCGTTCAGATATTGTAATTGCTCGTTGCTATCTTCATCATCACTGTCAAATTCCCCCACTAAGGCCTTTTCCAATGCATCAGACATTAGCATGTGCTCGAGTTCCGAAGTAACCGCAGAATCAATCACATCCACTTTTAAGCACTCCTCATCTTCTGTAGGGAATTTCATTGCCTTGAATACGTTGAAGGTCACATCCTGATCTTGGACCCGCATAGTAAGTTCCCCTTTTTGCACATCTATCAAGGTACGGCCAGTAGCCAAGAAAGGCCTCCCCAAGATTATGGGAATCTTCTTATCTTCCTCAAAATCCAGAATAACAAAATCAGCAGGAAAGAAGAGCTTATCCACCTTGACGAGCACATCCTCAACTATGCCCCTTGGGTAAGTAATGGAACGGTCCGCCAATTGTAGCGACATGTATGTGGGTTTTGGATCAGGCAGATCCAGCTTTTTAAAGATCGACAACGGCATCAGATTAATGCTTGCTCCCAAATCACAAAGGCACTTGTCAAAAGTTAGATTGCCAATGGTGCAAGGAATGGTGAAGCTTCCTGGATCTTTCAGTTTTGGTGGTAACTTTTATTGCAGAACCGCGCTGCATTCTTCCGTGAGAGCAACGGTTTCAAGGTCATCCAGTTTCACCTTCCTTGAAAGAATAGTCTTCATAAACTTCGCATAACTAGGCATTTGTTCCAGAGCCTCAGCGAAAGGTATATTGATGTGAAGTTTCTTGAACACCTCCAGAAACTTCCCGAACTGTCTATCCAGCTTTTGTTGCTGCAATCTCTTAGGAAAAGGTGGGGAAGGATAGAGCTGTTTCTCCCCTGTATTAGCCTCAGGTAGAGTGTGTTCAACAGTAGTCTTCTTTGGTTCCGCCACTTTCTCCTTTTGCTTAAATTTTTCGTCTCTAACTTCAGCTTCGACTTCTTTTGCCTTTTCAGCATCAGCTACTTTTCCAGACCTTAAGGTAATAGCCTTGACTTGCTCTTTAGCTTCCTTCCTGCCTGGTACTTCCGTGTCACTGGGAAGAGTGCCAGGTTGATGATTGAGCACTGCATTGGCTAATTGACCGATTTGATTTGCCAAGGTCTTGATAAAAACCGCCTGACTCTTGCACAACAGCTTAAGTTCCTCAAAATCAGCACTAGTAGGTGCAGCTGCACTTCCCTGTTGAGGATATGATTGCCTTGTAGCATACTGCTGTGGTTGCTGGAATCCAGGTGGGTTAAACTGTTTACTTACTCCTTGCTGATATGGTGGCTGAATAGCATTCTGATTATTTCCCCAGCTGAAATTTGGATGATTTCTGTTGTTAGGATGATAGGTTGCTGGCACAGGCTGCTGTTGTCGCTGATAATTATTCACATACTGAACAGATTCGTTGACAAGAGAACACTGATCCGTAGCATGAGAACCTGCACAAAGCTCACAAACCATAGCTATTTGATTAATTCCATACGTAGCCAAAGAATCAACCTTCATTGATAGCGCTTGGAGCTGGGCTGCAATAGCGGTGGCTGCATCAACTTCCAGAATACCTGCTACCTTGCCTGACGTCATCCTCTGAGTTGGGTTTTGATGCTCATTTGCAGCCATCGTCTCGATAAGATTATACGCCTCAGTATAGCTTTTAGCCCATAAGGCGCCTCCAGCTGCTGCATCGAGCATGGGCCGAGATTGGGCCCCCAAACCATTATAAAAACCAGTGATTACCATCCAATCCGGCATTCCATGATGTGGACATTTTCTCAACATTTCCTTGTAGCGTTCCCAAGCCTCGCACATAGATTCTGTAGGTTGCTGCGCAAATTGAGTAAGAGCACTCCTCATAGCAGCAGTCTTTTCCATTGGATAAAACTTCACCAGAAACTTTTGCGTAAGATCTTGCCACGTAGTGATTGACCCAGCTGGTTCAGAATGTAACCAGTCTTTAGCTTTATCCCTCAGTGAGAATGGGAAAAGCCTCAACTTGATAGCCTCATCAGTCACGCCATTATACTTAAAAGTGCTGCAGATCTCGACAAAATTCCTTATGTGCATGTTGGGGTCTTCAGTTGCCGCTCCTCCAAAAGAAACAGAATTCTGCACCATCTGAATAGTGCCCGGCTTGATTTCAAAGGTGTTAGCTTGAATAGCCGGATGAAGGATGCTTGACTGAATGTCATCAATTTTAGGTCGAGAAAAATCCATAAGAGCTGGATCAGCTTGAACAATACGATCTCCCATGTTTACTGGTTCTTTCTGCTCAGTTCCTGAATCTGAATCCTCAAAATCTAACTTCTCCGGAGTATCAAGAACTTCGTCCTTCTCCTCAGCTGTATCTAAGGTCCTCTTGCGAGCACGAGAACGAGTTTGCATAAACGCTTGCTAAAGTACCTGAAACACATCCGAAAAGAGTAATTAACTATTACGTCCTAATCACTGAGTCCTAATGACCAATGATGGTAAGTACATAAACTAAACAAATACGCCGAGTCCCCGGCAGCGGCGCCAAAAACTTGTTAGGGCGAAATCACGCACTAATATTCACGCAAGTATACGCGTTCGCAAGTAATATAGAATACTTTCTAGTTCGTTCCCTCAGAGACTCAGACTAAGTTATTGTCTAATTAAACTCACTCACCAATGTATGATTACTTCTCAATGTTAAGATAATAACACTTAAAATTGTTGATTAAATATTAACTATAATTAACGACTTAATTAACCACTTAACTAACACTTCAATTTATCAATAATAAAACACTCATGAGATCACAACTTCATTATTACTTCCTTCTATAGCCATTGTTATTACCTTTAGCATGTGACAGTGATGACATTAATCGAATAACACGAAACTGATAAAAGCCAACTTTCATTGTACTAATACCATTCTACCAAGCATCCACAATTAAGATAGAAGTTGAATAGTCATCAATTATGTTGAGTTCCTATATGTCTACAGAAATTGACAACACAACGATTTAAGCACAAGTTATTCCTTTTGATTACATAGGGCAAATAAAACTGTTAGAGTTACCTACTAATCATGCACAACGTACATGAACTTATGCTAGCATGGCAAGTTCTAAATCTCAAGATCCACCGTCGCTTCACAAGAGATTAACACCCTATCTTATATGTTCGCGACACACATAAGACGAATACGCACAACCAATACTAGATATCATGCAATCATCACACACTAAAGTATTAAACAATTAACTAAAGAATTCCATAATAAATCCGTTGCAACCCCATGATCACGATTAGCCCATAATAGAACTTATCGCCATCATGGGTTCATATGAAATCATGATAAACAACACAAGAAAATAATAACTAAACTAATTATATTAAAACAGAGTACGTCACAAGAGTAAATAAGTCAAAGCAAGAAAACTAGCATCCAACGTTACAACGAAACAAGAATCACAAGAAAATATGCTTCCCCTTCGCTGCAGTGTGCTAAATCGGTCTTCTTCCTTATCTCCTTCGCTTCTTGTGCAAAAACACAATCTAAAACATAATCTCCTTCTTATTCTCTATGAAAACGTCTCAAATCTACTTATATAATAGTCCCATAAAACTCAGATTACATAGAAGTTGGAAGCCAAACAGAAGTAGAAGTCTAAAATAATTCAGCTTTTTCCCCGACCCTGCGCGGCCGCTCAGCATTTCTGCGCGGGCGCGCAAGGCTGCTGCGCGGCCACTCAGCATTGCTGCGCGGGCGCGCAGGACCCTACTGGAAAAATTCCAGGTTTGCTCCGTTTCTTCGCCGTAATCTGCCCGTTCTTTTCCTCTCTCAATGGTGAACACATGCCAAGGCTTATTCTTGATGATTCCTCCTCCGAAATGCAACTAATACCCTGAAATGCATAAACACTAGAAAAACGCATCAAATACACAAAATACTTGATTTTAAGACACCAATTTAAGCCATTTTAAGACGTTCTAAGTGGTATAAAATGCCACTTATCAATATTCTGATCTACTCAAGAACAGAGCAAGAACATGTAGAACATTTGAGGATAGTCTTACAAATCTTGAGGAATGAGAAATTATATGCCAAGTTCTTGATGTGCGAGTTTTGGTTGAGAGAAGTTCAGTTTTTAGGGCATGTGGTGGGTAGCAAAGGAGTTTCAGTTTACCCTGCCAAAATAGAGGCGGTATCCAATTGGGAAAGACCAACTACCCCAACAGAGGTTAGGAGTTTTGTGGATTTAACAGGATATTACCGAAGATTCATGCAAGACTTTGCTAAGATAGCCGATCCACTGACTAGACTTACCCGGAAGACAGAAAACTTTGTATGGACAGAGAAATGTGAGGAGAGTTTTCAAGAGCTGAAAAGGAGGCTGGTGTCAGCGACAGTGCTTGCTCTTCCCGATGGAAAGGGAGAGTTTGTGATATACAGCGACGCATCACTTAAAGGATTAGGATGTGTATTGATGCAGCACCACAAAGTTATAGCATATGCCTCTCGACAATTGAAGGAGTATGAGTGCATATACCCGACACACGATCTAGAACTAGCAGCCATAGTATTTGCCCTGAAAATTTGGAGACACTACTTATACGGTGAAAAATGCGAGATCTACACTGACCATAAAAGCCTCAAATATATTTTCACTCAGAAGGAACTGGACAAGTGACAGAGGAGATGGTTAGAGTTGATTAAGGACTACGACAGTGAAATTTTGTATCACCCGGGTAAAGCCAATGTGGTGGTTGACGCCCTTAGTAGGAAGGAAAGACTCAAGATGATAATGACATCGGAGGAGTTAATTAAAGAATTCAAGAAGATGGAAATTGGCGTGAAAATGACCGGTAAGAGAACGGAAGGATTATTTGAGACTAAGCTAGTATGGGAATTGACTGAAAGATATGAGTATGCCAGGATTTGAAGATGAGCGAAGAAAGAGGAACATTGACCGGTGAAGAAGTGAGATGCGAGAAGGACGATAAAGGGATCATGAGGTATGCATCCCGAATTTGGATTCCAAATGTGCAAGAGTTAAAGGATGAGTTGCTGCACGAAGAGCACAACTCCAGATATTCAATCCACCCAGGAAGTACGATAATGTACCGTGACCTTAAGGAATATTATTGGTGGCCTAACATAAAGGGAGAAGTAGTAGAGTGGGTCAGCAAGTGCTTGACATGCCAGAGAGTGAAGGCGGAACATCAGCGACCTAGTGGACTATTACGGCCCCCGGAAATTCCGGAATGGAAATGGGAGCATATAGCCATGGATTTTGTGACAGGCTTACCAAGGATAAAGACCAATCACGATGCCATATGGGTTATCAAAGATAGATTGACCAAGTCTGCACACTTCCTACCAATCAACAAAAGGTACACCGTAGACAAGTTGGTGGATATTTACTTGAAGGATATTGTAGTGAGACATGGCGTTCCTGTAGCCATAGTGTCAGATAGAGAACCAAGGTTTAATTCTCGATTCTGGAGAAGCTTCCAGGAATGTGTAGGCACCAGACTAAACATAAGTACCGCTTAGCTCCCCCAGACTGATGGACAAAGCGAAAGGACTATTCAGACCCTAGAAGATATGCTACGAGTGTGTGCCATTGATTTCAAAGGAAATTGGGATGACCACTTATCCCTGATCGAATTTGCTTACAACAATAGCTATCACGCTAGCATAGGAATGCCCCCGTATGAAGCTCTTTACGGAAGGAGATGTCGCTCTCCCCTATGTTGGGATGAAGTTGGAGAACACAAGATATTAGGGTCAGAGTTAGTCCAACAGACCAAGGAAATGGTGAGACTCATCAGGAAAAGACTGGTAGCAGCTCAGGACAGACAAAAGAAGTACGCCGACCAGACCAGGAAGGATAGGGAATACAAAGTAGGAGATTCTGTGATATTGAAGGTATCTCTGTGGAAAAGAGTGATGAGGTTTGGGAAGAAAGGGAAGCTGAGTCCCAGATTCATAGGACCCTTTGAAATTTTGAGGAGAATAGGACCTCTATCTTACGAGCTCGCCTTGCCTCCTAATGTGCAACAAGTGCACAACGTGTTCCACGTGTCCATGTTAAGGAAGTACCATGCAGATGCACGACATGTAATAGAATACAAGCAGGTAGATTTACAACCAGACCAGACCTACATCGAGCAACCAGTAAGGATAATGGACCAAAAAGAACAAGTGCTGAGAAACAAGACTGTGAAGCTGGTTAGAATTTTATGGAGAAATCAAAATGTTGGGGAATCAACTTGGGAACTGAAGACGCAATGAGGAATAGATATCCCCACTTATTTTCTAATTGATTCCGGGATGGAATCCTTGTTAGAGGGGAAGACTGTAATAACTCGAATTTTTGAGACCTTGTAAAATGTTTAATGAATAGTAACCCTGACGGGCGGGAAAAACGTTTGAGCCCACACTATGTAGTACATGAGAAAATGAGTTTCGGAGTTGATATTATGATTATACGTACCAAATGAGTGTATGTAAACACTATTAGTTTTCGAAGAAAACGAACTTTGAAAAACGACCGTATTTACGACTCATCGAGAATTACGGGAATCACAATATAATTACAAGATTAAAACCATACGGATTTATATTCAAGTATGATAATTCAAAATATAAGGAATAAATACGAAAGGAATTACGTCGCGAACCATTTACGAGTAAGTATTACGAAAACGCTTAAGCAACCGAGCGAACGCGTAAACGATTAAATTAATGTAACGCACTAACTGACCATGGTAAGAAAGTAACCATGGTTACTTTATCAAATAGTGAGCTAAACTTAGGATGATCAAGCAAGCTCGCTAAATAGTATGCTAAGGAAGCTAGCATATGTAGTTTTGCTTGTAAGCTAGCAAGCTACTTAAGATATGTCCATGGATTTGGCAACAAGGAATAAACCTAGGATTCTATACTAGGAAGAATATCAATCAATAAAAAGATATCACCCATCCCATTTCCTAGAATCAACCAAAGGAAGCAAGCATAAAACCCCCTCCCTCCTTCATTCTTCCATTCGGCTATTTCAAAAAAATAGAGAAATTCATAATCAAAATCTCAAAATCTAGCAATGGTAAAATCAACCCATTAATTCTCAAGCTTCCTAACAACCAAACTAAGGTAAAAAAATTCTTTCATCTCTTTTTATCAAGGTTTGATGGGTGAAAAAAAATCAAGAAAGTTACTAGTGAATAGTATGAATAGTTACTCTTCTTTGGTTTCTTGATTTCAATGGTGGTTTTAGGTTCCGAAAATTATACCAAGAACTTCTAAGACTCCACCATCCTCAAGAACACATCTAAAGCTTTTAAGAAAGGTAAAAATCTTTGGCCCAACTTTATTTAAGATTCATTTTCAAGATCCATTTAGTATGTAGTTGTAAACCTAGTTTTAGAAGTGGTATTGTTGAAATCTTGATGTTTAGTTAAGTAGATGTAAATTTGATTGTTGTTGCATCAAGAACATGATGTTATTAATAGGAGTTTGTGTGTTGATGATGAGATGATGATTGTTGGTTGTTGTGTTAAGAGTTAGGGCGTAAACGAAACCCCGATCGTAAACGTAATTCCGTTAAAACAAACAAATCGTAACTTTAAGTTTCTGCAGAAATTACAGAAGAGGTAAACTGTAGTTTCTTGAAAACTAGCCCTTTATTATGATAGAAAATATTATAAAGATCGTTTAGGCGCTTGAATCGCTTGATTCTGATTTACGGATCAAAAGTTATGACCGTTTTACTAAAAGTGATTTACGCGACAAAAACTGCTACAAATTACGAACTTTGAAAATATAAAGGATCAAATTAAAAGTGTTCATAAATCATGAAATTTTTACAGAGAGTAACATATTAAGTTTTCTAATTAACATAAATTTTGCAAGTGAAAATAATGATTTATCGATTTTATAAAAATATCGGAGCCGAGACCGCGCGAGTAGAAACCGTAGAATCCATAAGCGGAGCCGACGGCGATAATGAAAATGAACCTAAGATACTTAGAGAAATGAAGCGACCATGATGTGAATAAGGACTTAAAGGAATAATAAGGGTATTACAAGTTGAGAGGGTGCATAATAAGTAGCGCATGAATGCGAGTCGCCGTAAATTAGAACGGGACCTAACGAATTGTGTTTATGATTATTAGATTTCCGAGCGGAACCTAGAGCATCCTCCACCTTGAGATACCCAGGAAAGTTTACGAACCCAACTCCATTTACTGTTGTGTTGTGAAAGGATTGTTTTATTATCATTGCATAAGTACCATGTTTGCCATGATACGTAATTTTTGAATTTTGCATGATATAGCAATGTTGTACGATAAGTATATATTTAATTCCGATTTAAGCGTGACGTATGATTATAAGACCAAAATTCGGTCGGGATTTTAAGATGAAAACACGGAAATCATTCCGGTGATATTTATAGGATGATTACATGTCCATAATAGTACGTTTTTTTAGGGGACTCAACGTCCACTTACAAAATATTAAAATAACTCAAACTTTTAATAAAACAACTTCCCAACGATCATATTCCCTCAGCTATATTTTATCGTTCGAATAATGAATGTTATATACCTATTCCTTTATTATGGGAGGAGAATACTCCAACGATTATTCATTTCAAACCCGATTAAACATTAAAGATTATTAATTTCAAAGACATAAACTAGTTGATGAATATTATTTTAAATATTCTTTTGCAAGAGTAAACTCATTCGAGGTTTAATTATTTATCGATTATCATTTAGTTAATTATTATTTATTAAAGGGTTTATTTTTGATTTAAAAATCATAGAACCGGATTTAAATTACTTTCCGATTTTGAAAATCATTCGAATAATTTGAGATCGTCGGAGAATATTATCCCGACTTATTTAATATTTTGAATATAGTTTCAAGGAGAAACTTTTCCCCCTTATTTAATTATCTGTTGACAACGGTCAACTCACATACTTAGTACTTCCTCCGAAAACTTTCGGAAGTACATATATATATAAAGTAAAGCTACGCCTATCAACAAGCAAAACGCTAGGGGGAACTTCGATGTGGTTCGAGTTCTCGAGGTATGATAGGATCTCCTAAAGGACAAGGGAGGGGTAGGATCTAAGTACTTTGTGTATTGGATAGACTACTGGTACCGTAGGAGACGGTACAATATGTACCTACGGACCTGCGAAGTGTGTGTATACCCTAAATGAGGACACATAGCCCGTATGCGGCAAGGGTGATAACCAGGATACAAAGGTGTCGTCCTTCTACTAGTAGAAAAGGTTACTTTTATCGCAGTACGACTGATCATCGTATGCGGTGGCTCCAACGAATGTCCTAATTCTTCCAATTGGAATTGTGATGCAATACCATAACCCAAGCCTAGGTGCTGGGTTTACTTTTAAGGTATTCGCAGGTTAATAAAATCCATTAAAGAATTGTTTTCATAAGAATGTGTGTATCACCAAGGGAAAACTAATTTTGAATAAAACATAACTATCATATATGATGTTTTACGTAAGTTATCATACAGTCATTCGCATACTATACATTATTATGCTGGGCATTATAGCTCACACTTGTTTTCTTAAATTTACACAACACAACAATGAATCAAGATGCCTGCCATGAGAACCACAGCCAGGAAACGGGTAGGAAATGGCCAGCTGTTCCATAGATTGTTTGGTCTTGTACAACAGGTAGTCCGAATAAGCTGGATTAGTTTTCAGTTGTTCTTAGTTCGGCTTATTTATAAGTATGACTTATGTAAGGTAATAAACAAGAAACATATATTTGTCCGACGGACTAGCCTTACTTAAAGGTTACTCCCCGGTAAGACTTAATCACTTTTGGGTTGTAATAATTATCACTTGATGGTTGAATTACTCTAATTATGAATGATTCGTTTCTAAGACAATAACCTGTAAGTGTGTGTGTGTGTGTGTGATAAGTGTGGGATCATGAAGCGTGAGTATTTATATATTGTAGTGTGAGTTGTATGGTTGTAGTAGTTTAGATGGTGTGGCCTCCGAGATTCCCGACCCCGGAATTTGGGGCGCCATAGAAATGGTATCAGAGCCTTATGTTATCAAATCTTGGAAACAATAGGATATAAAATACGTAGACATAAGAATAATAAAATAATCAATTAGAGCTCAAGTCGAGTTCGCCGTCGGGCTACACGGGTAGTCTTGACAGTTTTACCTTCAAGGGAATTTCGACTCTAAGTTAGTAACACCTTGCCTATTGTGTCAGGTACCAGTGGAGCCTATGAGGGAGGTTGACCCTGTTGAAGATGTTATGGTTCCTGAGCGTGACCCTACTCCCGAGCCAGAGAACCCTCCCATTGATGATTCAGATGATGACCCTATTGAGGATGTCTCAGAGGAGGAGACTAACCTTCCTGTCCCCATAGCTAATGACGTTGAGATGACTCAGGGAGATGGCGTAGGCTGGAGGGATGTAGAGATGTACCCTCACCCGACTATTCGCTCTCCTACCCCACCCCCAGGGATTCAGAGCCCTATGCCCTACACTGATGATAATGATGAGGATGGGATATATGCACAGGTCTACGAGGCTTACGACATATCCTCTAGCGACCCAGACTCACCTCTACCACCCCCGGCGACCATACATGTAGCTGTACACGACTGGATGGTGGCTCAGCTTAACGCTGAGATTACTGCGGCATCTGCTCACATTGCAGAGTTATGCCAGGCATTGACAGCTGAGAGAGCCATCCGATTAGGATACCCAGGAGATTTCAGAGCTGGTTCCCCGTCCATAGCCCGCAGAGAGATTGATGGGATCGAGCTCCGTACCCGGGTTCAAATGAGGATGACAGTGATTGGAGGATACATCCCTGTAGTTGATGCAGGGTTGATGTTGGCAGGAGCGATGAGGAGGGTGCGTGACCTCACGTACAGTGATAGTGACTGAGGGACTAGTGACTAGAGATGGACCTTGATGAAGGCTGGGTGACTTGTCACCAATTTTGATAGGATAGCTAGTAGTAGATAACATTCATAGCCCTTCAGGGTACACGACTTATGTATTTACATTTTAGTATTCAGGACAAGTAGTGATGTATTATAATCAGGCATGCATGAACTCAGCTAGTTGTTTTGTTCCCCAAGATATAAATGGGTGACCTTATGAAATATATATCTAAGCAGTTATCAAAAATTGATGTCCATATTATTGCACTTTATAAAAACATGCTAGATAATAAATGACATGCTTACACATGAATAAATTAATCTAACTGTTATAATTACAACTATGTTGACAAATCTTCATTATCAGAACAATGCAACACCGTAGAAGAGGAACCAGGGCACAGCCCGAAGAATCAGTTAACCAACAACGGAATGAACCTGATCCTGTAGTAAATGAGGAAAGGAAGAGGACCTAGACTATAATGAATATGATGAGAAAGAATATGTAGAAGAAGAGGCTGAGGATACCCATCAGGGAGGGAACCCCATGAATGAATTTATGGAACTGCTAAGAGCAAATCTGAACCAACAGCCTATTACACCACAGCCACATGCTGCCCAACAGACTACAACCACTGCCTTTAGGGCCTTCAAATCTCTGAAACCCCTAGAGTTTCTGGCATCTGCCGACCCCGTTGAAGCACGGGCCTGGCTCAAAGAGATAGAAAAGTCCTTCGAGATACTATGTGTTGAGGAACGTCATAAGACCATTTTCACTTCTTACATGCTGAAAGGAGAAGCTAACTACTGGTGGGAGTCCAAACGAAACATAGAGACTGATGCTGTTATCCCATGGGATAGATTTACCCGACTGTTCTTGGACAAGTACTTCCCTAGGTTTATGGAAACCCAGATGGAGATTAAGTTTCTGGAGTTGAAACATGATAAGGTGACTGTGGCA
Organism: Apium graveolens; assembly: GCF_009905375.1. Taxonomy (NCBI): domain Eukaryota; kingdom Viridiplantae; phylum Streptophyta; class Magnoliopsida; order Apiales; family Apiaceae; genus Apium; species Apium graveolens. The sequence goes on from NC_133648.1 coordinate 117,106,765, forward strand.
GAATATGAGGCCAAGTTTACTGAGTTGTTGAGATTTGTGCCTGAGTTCATGACTACCGAAGAAAAGAAAGCGTGAAGGTTTCAGCTTGGTCTGAAACAATGTATCCAAAACCGAGTGGCAGTGCTAGAGCTGACAGACTATGCCACCTTAGTGCAGAAAGCCTCGATTGTTGAAGCTGGTAGTGAGCAGAGTGTGAAGGAAAAGGTAAATAGGAAGAGGAAGATAGGAAGCCAAGGAATAGGAACCGGGAACAGGAGCCTTCCAAGCAGGTTCGTCAGGGGAGTGGTGTCCCAACCTGCACGAGGCCCCGGGTTCAGAAAGGCCCCAAGCGAGAGTGTCGGCCAGGGCGGCGGACAATCTAGAGCAATATTTCATAGCCAACCACGTGCCCCAATACCAGAATGTCAGACATGCGGAAAAAGACACCTTGGGATGTGCACCCAGGAAAGAGCCCCTATGAAATGTTACAGGTGTGACCAACCCGGACACCTTGCCAACAACTGTCCCCAATATAGCAAGACATGTTTCCAATGTGGGAAAGTAGGACATATGAGGAAGGATTTCCCAATAATGAAGCCCACAGTCTCAGGTATGAGCAGAGCTGCATCCAACCGACCCCCAGCTGCTAGGACCTTCAATATGACTGTTCAGGATGCTGTTCAAAACACTAACATGATAGCAAGTACCCTTTTGTTAAATTCCGAACGTGCAAATGTCCTATTTGATTCTGGAGCAACCAAGTCATTTATATCTCAAGATTTTGCTAAAAAGTTAAAACTTAATTCCATACCCCTTCGTGAGATATTACAAGTGGAAATAGCAAACAAATAAATAATTCATATAAATCAAGTACACCCTAAGTGCAAGTTGAAATAAGAAGGGAAGGTCTTCAAGGTTGACCTAATCCCATTTGCGTTAGGAGAATTTGATGTAATCTTAGGAATGGATTGGTTATCCAGTAACGGAGCGCAAATAGATTGTGAACGGAAGAGATTAAAGATAAGAGTGCAGAATGAAAAAGAAGTAGTGTTTAATGGTCAACGACGGAATGAGAAATTTCTGACCATGCTACAAGCAAAAAGATTGTTAAGGAAGGGAAATGAGGCCTATTTGGCTTATGTAATAGATACCAAGAAGAAGGTCCCTAATATACAGGACATACCCATAGTAAACAAATTCGAGGATGTATTCCCAGAGAACTTAACAGGGTTGCCACCTGACAGGGAAATAAAATTTGCTTTAGAATTAGAACCAAGAAGGACACCAGTATCCAAGGCCCCATATAGGCTACCCCCAGTTGAGATGAAGGAACTAACTTCTCAACTACAAGAATTATTAGATAATGGAATGATAAGACCCAGTGTGTCGCCACGGGGAGCGCCAGTACTGTTCGTAAAGAAAAAGGATGACAGTATGAGATTATGCATAGACTATCGAGAGCTGAACAAGCTGACTATTAAGAATATGTACCCTCTCCCCAGGATTGATGACCTATTCGACCAACTCAAGGAAGCTGTACATTTTTCCAAAATAGATTTGAGAACAGGATATCACCAGTTGAAAATCAAACCGGAAGATATACCGAAGACTGCTTTTCGCACTAGGTATGGGCACTATGAGTTCTTAGCATGTCGTTTGGGTTAACCAATGCACCCGCAACCTTTATGGATCTGATGAACAGAGTGTTTAAAAAGTACCTGGATATATGTGTGTGATAGTTTTTAGTTGATATTCTGATCTACTCTAGAACAGAGCAAGAACATGTAGAACATTTGAGGATAGTCTTAGAAATCTTGAGGAATGAGAAATTATATGCCAAGTTCTTGATGTGCGAGTTTTGGTTGAGAGAAGTTCAGTTTTTAGGGCATGTGGTGGGTAGAAAAGGAGTTTCAGTTTACCCTGCCAAAATAGAGGTGGTATCCAATTGGGAAAGACCAACTACCCCAACAGAGGTTAGGAGTTTTGTGGGTTTAACAGGATATTACCGAAGATTCATGCAAGACTTTCCTAAGATAGCCGATCCACTAATTAGACTTAACGGGAAGACAGAAAACTTTGTATGGACAGAGAAATGTGAGGAGAGTTTTCAAGAGCTGAAAAGGAGGCTGGTGTCAGCACCAGTGCTCGCTCTTCCCGATGGAAAGGGAGAGTTTGTGATATACAGCGACACATCGCTTAAAGGATTAGGATGTGTATTGATGCAGCACCACAAAGTTATAGCATATGCCTCTCAACAATTGAAGGAGTATGAGAGCATATACCTGACACACGATCTAGAACTAGCAGCCATAGTATTTGCCCTGAAAATTTGGAGACACTACTTATACGGTGAAAAATGCGAGATCTACACTGACCATAAAAGCCTCAAATATATTTTCACTCAGAAGGAACTGAACATGTGACAGAGGAGATGGTTAGAGTTGATTAAGGACTACGACAGTGAAATTTTGTATCACCCGGGTAAAGCTAATGTGGTGGTTGACGCCCTTAGTAGGAAGGAAAGACTCAAGATGATAATGACATCGGAGCAGCTAATTAAAGAATTCAAGAAGATGGAAATTGGCGTGAAAATGACCGGTAAGAGAACGGAAGGATTATTTGAGACTAAGCTAGTACGGGAATTGACTGAAAAGATACGAGTATGCCAGGAAAAGAAGATGAGCGAAGAAAGAGGAACATTGACCGGTGAAGAAGTGAGATGCGAGAAGGACGATAAAGGGATCATGAGGTATGCATCCCGAATTTGGATTCCAAATGTGCAAGAGTTAAAGGATGATCTGCTGCACGAAGAGCACATCTCCAGATATTCAATCCACCCAGGAAGTACGATAATGTACCGTGACCTTAAGGAATATTATTGGTGACCTAACATGAAGGGAGAAGTAGTAGAGTGGGTCAGCAAGTGCTTGACATGCCAGAGAGTGAAGGCGGAACATCAGCGACCTAGTGGACTATTACGGCCCCTTGAAATTCCAGAATGGAAATGGGAGCATATAGCCATGGATTTTATGACAGGCTTACCAAGGACAAAGACCAATCACGATGCCATATGGGTTATCATAGATAGATTGACCAAGTCTGCACAATTTCTACCAATCAACGAAAGGTACACCGTAGACAAGTTGGTGGATATTTACTTGAAGGAAATTGTAGTGAGACACGGCGTTCCTGTAGCCATAGTGTCAGATAGAGACCCAAGGTTTAATTCTCGATTCTGGAGAAGCTTCCAGGAATGTGTAGGCACCAGACTAAACATAAGTACCGCTTAGCTCCCCCAGACTGATGGACAAAGCGAAAGGACTATTCAGACCCTAGAAGATATGCTACGAGTGTGTGCCATTGATTTCAAAGGAAATTGGGATGACCACTTACCCCTGATCGAATTTGCTTACAACAATAGCTATCACGCTAGCATAGGAATGCCTCCGTATGAAGCTCTTTACGGAAGGAGATGTCGCTCTCCCCTATGTTGGGATGAAGTTGGAGAACACAAGATATTAGGGCCAGAGTTAGTCCAACAAACCAAGGAAATGGTGAGTCTCATCAGGAAAAGACTGGTAGCAGCTCAGGACAGACAAAAGAAGTACGCCGACCAGACCAGGAAGGATAGGGAATACAAAGTAGGAGATTCTGTGATATTGAAGGTATCTCTGTGGAAAGGAGTGATGAGGTTTGGGAAGAAAGGGAAGCTGAGTCCCAGATTCATAGGACCCTTTGAAATTTTGAGGAGAATAGGACCTCTATCTTACGAGCTCGCCTTGCCTCCTAATGTGCAACAAGTGCACAACGTGTTCCACGTGTCCATGTTAAGGAAGTACCATGCAGATGCACGACATGTAATAGAATACAAGCAGGTAGATTTACAACCAGACCAGACCTACATCGAGCAACCAGTAAGGATAATGGACCAAAAAGAACAAGTGCTGAGAAACAAGACTGTGAAGCTGGTTAGAATTTTATGGAGAAATCAAAATGTTGGGGAATCAACTTGGGAACTGAAGACGCAATGAGGAATAGATATCCCCACTTATTTTCTAATTGATTCCGGGACGGAATCCTTGTTAGAGGGGAAGACTGTAATAACTCGAATTTTTGAGACCTTGTAAAATGTTTAATGAATAGTAACCCTGATGGGCGGGAAAAATGTTTGAGTCCACACTATGTAGTGCATGAGAAAATGAGTTTCGGAGTTGATATTATGATTATACGTACCAAATGAGTGTATGTAAACACTATTAGTTTTCGAAGAAAACAAACTTTGAAAAACGACCGTATTTACGACTCATCGAGAATTACGGGAATCACAATATAATTACAAGATTAAAACCATACGGATTTATATTCAAGTATGATAATTCAAAATATAAGGAATAAATACGAAAGGAATTACGTCGCGAACCATTTACGAGTAAGTATTACGAAAACGCTTAAGCAACCGAGCGAACGCGTAAACGATTAAATTAACGTAACACACTAACTGACCATGGTAAGAAAGTAACCATGGTTACTTTATCAAATAGTGAGCTAAACTTAGGATGATCAAGCAAGCTAGCCAAATAGTATGTTAAGGAAGCTAGCATATGTAGTTTTGCTTGTAAGCTAGCAAGCTACTTAAGATATGTCCATGGATTTGGCAACAAGGAATAAACCTAGGATTCTATACTAGGAAGAATATCAATCAATAAAAAGATATCACCCATCCCATTTCCTAGAAGCAACCAAAGGAAGCAAGCATAAAACCCCCCTCCCTCCTTCATTCTTCCATTCAGCTATTTCAAGAAAATGGAGGAATTCAAAATCAAAATCTCAAAATCTAGCCATGGTAAAATCAACCCATTAATTCTCAAGCTTCCTAACAACCTAACTAAGGTAATAAAATTCTTTCATCTCTTTTTATCAAGGTTTGATGGGTGAAATAAAATCAAGAAAGTTACTAGTGAATAGTATGAATAGTTACTCTTCTTTGGTTTCTTGATTTCAATGGTGGTTTTAGGTTCCGAAAATCATACCAAGCACTTCCAAGAATCCACCATCCTCAAGAACACATCTAAAGCTTTTAAGAAAGGTAAAAATCTTTGGCCCAACTTTATTTAAGATTCATTTTAAAGATCCATTTAGTATGTAGTTGTAAACCTAGTTTTAGAAGTGGTATTGTTGAAATCTTGATGTTTAGTTAAGTAGATGTAAAGTTGATTGTTGTTGCATCAAGAACATGATGTTATTGATAGGAGTTTGTGTGTTGATGATGAGATGATGATTGTTGGTTGTTGTGTTAAGAGTTAGGGTGTAAACGAAACCCCGATCGTAAACGTAATTCCGTTAAAACAAACAAATCGTAACTTTAAGTTTCTGCAGAAATTACAGAAGACGTAAACTGTAGTTTCTTGAAAACTAGCCCTTGATTATGATCGAAAATATTATAAAGATCGTTTAGGCGCTTGAATCGCTTGATTCTGATTTACGGATCAAAAGTTATGACCGTTTTACTAAAAGTGATTTACGCGACAAAAACTGCTACAAATTACGAACTTTGAAAATATAAAGGATCGAATGAAAAGTGTTCATAAATCATGAAATTTTTACAGATAGTAACATATTAAGTTTTCTAATTTACATAAAGTTTTCAAGTGAAAATAATGATTTTTCGATTTTATAAAAATATCGGAGCCGAGACCGCGCGAGTAGAAACCGTAGAATCCATTAGCGGAGCCGACGGCGATAATGAAAATGAACCTAAGATACTTAGAGAAATGAAGCGACCATGATGTGAATAAGGGCTTAAAGGAATAATAAGGGTAGTACAAGTTGAGAGGGTGTATAATAAGTAGAGCATGAATGCGAGTCGCCGTAAATTAGAACGGGACCTAACGAATTGTGTTTATGATTACTAGATTTCCGAGCGGAACCTAGAGCATCCTCCACCTCGAGATACCCAGGAAAGTTTATGAACCCAACTCCATTTACTGTTGTGTTGTGAAAGGATTGTTTTATTATCATTGCATAAGTACCATGTTTGCCATGATACGTAATTTTTGAATTTTGCATGATATAGCAATGTTGTACGATAAGTATATATCGTGAAATGTTTAATTCCGCTTTAAGCGTGACGTATGATTATAAGACCGAGAGTCGGTCGGGATTTTAAGATGAAAACACGGAAATCATTCCGGTGATATTATAGGATGATTACAAGTCCATAATAGTACGTTTTTTTAGGGGACTCAACGTCCACTTACAAAACATTAAAATAACTCGAACTTTTAATAAAACAACTTCCCAACGATCAGATTCCCTCAACTATATTTTATCGTTCGAATAATAAATGTTATGTACCTATTCCTTTATTATGGGAGGAGAATACCCCAACGATTATTTATTTCAAACCCGATTAAACATTAAAGATTATTAATTTCATAGACATAAACTAGTTGATGAATATTATTTTAAATATTCTTTTGCAAGAGTAAACTCATTCGAGGTTTAATTATTTATCAATTATCATTTAATTAATTATTATTTATTAAAGGGTTTATTTTTGATTTAAAAATCATAGAACCGGATTTAAATTACTTTCCGATTTTGAAAATCATTCGAATAATTTCAGATCGTCGGAGAATATTATCCCGACTTATTTAATATTTTGAATATAGTTTCAAGGAGAAACTTTTCCCCCTTATTTAATTATCTGTTGACAACGGTCAACTCACACACTTAGTACTTCCTCCGAAAACTTTCAGAAGTACATATATATATAAAGTAAAGCTACGCCTATCAACAAGCAAAACGCTTGGGGGAACTTCGATGTGGTTCAAGTTCTCGAGGTATGATAGGATCTCCTAAAGGACAAGGGAGGGGGTAGGATCCAAGCATTTTATGTATTGGATAGAATACTGGTACCGTAGGAGACGGTACAATATGTACTTACGGACCTGCGAAGTGTGTGTATACCCGAAATGAGGACACATAGCCCGTATGCGGCAAGGGTGATAACCGGGATATGAAGGTGTCGTCCTTCTATTAGTAGAAAAGGTTACATTTATCGCAGTACGACTGATCATCGTATGCGGTGGTTCCAACGAATGTTGTAAGTCATATGTCATAGCCTATTTGTATATTCGAGGATTCAACTCAACTCAAATAAGAATGTAATAAGTAAATAGTGGAACTACCATCAGAGAGATCTCGCAAAGTAATATCTGTCAAAGGATTCAGAGACAATGTTCATCTACAGACTTGAGGAGTTAATTCACTGGAAGAAGTTCAAGAAGTTGATCATGCCTCAGTGATATAAATCAAGATCGTGGATTTAATCAAGTGACAGAGATCTCGTCAGGGTATCAATTAATTACAAGGATTTAATCTGAAGAAAATCAGAGTGTCAGAGTCAAGACATGAAGAAACGTCACGGAAGTTAGTCACTCATGAACCAGACAGTACATCGAGTGTCAACGTTGAAGTGGTGGAATTGATTCATAATTTTCAGTGATTTTCAGAAGATTTGCAGAAGAATGGTTGCTGCTCAAGACTAGAATTAATTCTCTATTAATTAATTAAGTCATCTAATTTAATTAAGAAAATAAATTATATCTGCGAAGAATAATTTATTTATTAATTGAATTAATTGATTAATTAATTCTGAATTAATTCTAGGAATTTTAGGAATTTTCAGAAGTTTAATTGGATTAAATTCAAGCATTAAATCAGCAAGACAATTGAAAATGAACTAGCATGACAATCAGGATTGTCATACCGATTGTCATGCTAGGCCATTGTCAATTGTCTCACCGAAAGTTACTCTAGGAGGATGATTGTCTTGCTAGTTCATTCTGATTGTCATGCTAGTTCATTCAGATTGTCTTGCTAGTTCAATCAATTGTCCTACCGAAAGTCTTGCCAGCTATAGGATTGTCATGCCAATTAAATTCTATTCAGCTGATTGATTAAATAGAAGCAGGGAAGCAGCATCTCATAATAATCAAACACACAAGTCAAGAACAAAAGAGCAGCCGCCTTGAAATATAAAATCATCTTCTCTGCAGAAATTCAAGATCAATTTCTAGTTTGTTAATGTTAAATCCAAACCACTAGAATTATTTATCTTGTTCTTGTGTAACAATCTAGCGGATCAAAATCCCTAGAACTTAATCTCAAATTGCGTTTAGCATTTGAATCTTTTTATTACAAAAAATAAAAAAAGTTCATGTCGAATTTATTCTAGATTTGTGATAATTAATTTGAGATTAATTCCTTGTAATCGATACAGTTGTTGTAACACCTTTCAAGTTTAATAATATTTTTATTTAACTTGAATTTTGTTTCACATTTTTTATTCCGCATTTAATTCGATTATTCGGTGCTGTTTGTATTCAACCCCCCCTTCTACAAACACATTGGGACCTAACAATTGGTATCAGAGCCTTCTGATTAACGAACAAATCAAGATCCTAGACTTTTGTGATTTTTCAACTCCTTGAATTTTTATTTATTCAAAAATTCATAATGACTTCACATAAAGTTGGAACCGTTAAAATTCCACAATTTGATAAAGAGAATTATATCATGTGGAAGAAGAAGATGCTATTATTTTTACAAGTTGCAAATCCCAAATATTCAAACTTGTTAAAGAAGGGTATAAAAACTCCGATGGTTATTGAACCGGAGGTAATAATAGATGGTGTGGTGACTACTGAAGCTAGAACCTATCCAAAAGAGCCTGAAGATTTTACTCCTGCTGAGAAGGAAGAAGCCTCCTTGGATGCCAGCCTTCAATTAATATTAATTGATTCCCTTGATCCCTTGATGAACAGACATGTGATGAACTGTAAAAATTCCAAACACATGTGGGAAACTATTGAGGTGATTAATGAAGGCACAGAGGAAGTTAGGGAGAACAAGTTGGAAATCCTAACCTCTGAATATGAACATTTCAAATCAAATCCAGGAGAAGGAATTACTGAAGTGTTTGAGAGGTACAATGCGTTGATCAACAACCTGAACATCAATGGAAAGTATTATTCAATCAGGGAGGTCAACAAAAAGTTCCTTTTAACACTGCCAGCTCATCTTGAACATAGAATCACTGCCATTAGAGAAGCTAGAGATTTGAGTGAGATTTCTTTGGACAGGCTATATGGAGTGTTAAAAACCTATGAGTTGGAGCAGATTCAACAGAAGGAAGTCTACGGGAAGGATAGAATGGTCAGCACATCTACTGCACTTGTAGCTGAAGGTCAACAATAACAACAATCTCAACAGTTAGAAAGAATGGTACAGTTTTCCAAGGGTGAGGAAAATGAGTTGGTAGCAGAATATGATCCTCCTACTACAAATCAATCAAGTGATGATTTTTATTCCTTGGAAGAACTGGAGCAATTGGAAGACGAGTCAATGGCCCAAATTGTCAAGAGATTCTCCCATGTCAGATTCAAGAAGAATCCCAAGCTTAAGTACAAGTCCAACTACAACAAATTCCAGAAAGGTGGATCTTCATCCTCTAACACCAGCAGTGGTGGATACAAAACAGGGATGGTTGATCGGAGCACCATTAGATGCTATAACTGCAATGAGTTGGGACACTTTGCCACAGAATGTAGGAAGTCAAAACAAGTAAGAAAGAACTCTGAAAGGGCTTATCTGGCAAAGGGAAGAAGCTGGGATGATACTGACAGTGAAGATGAAGATGAAAGAAATCTTGCTCTTATGGCTATTGATGGAAAAGCTTCATCGTCAAGAATAGAGGTAAAACTTTCTGATGCTGAAATGGTTTATCATCTAAGAGGTAACTTAGATTGTGCACGTCGTGATAATGAACTGTTAAGTTTACAGATCACAGACCTTGAGAAAGAGGTCAATGAATTAAGACTTGTGCACATTAATCAAGACAAATTAAAAGAACATGTATCTTTTCTAGAGAATAGAGTTGACTGTTATAGAAAACTCGAAACTATTCTCAAAGACAAGATCACCGGTCTTGAGACTAAGGTTAGAGCCTACTTCAATTCTTGTTCGAAGGCTAAAGATTTCTACAGTAAGCAAGCTGTTAATCAAACATCTGGAATAGGTTATGATTACAATGCTGCTATTGGAGAATTAGGCATAAACTCCCCTCCTCATGTCTGTGCTAAAGGGAGGGAAGTACCATATGTGCTTAAGGGTGTTGATTAACCCCTCTATAAAGCATCAATTGCTGAACCATTTGATGCGACCTCTTCTGTTATTCAAGAAGAAATACGTGCTGAGGATCATGCTAATGAGAAGATTGTTTCCAAGTCAAGTGAGTCGAAAGTTCCAGTCAAAGTTGTGAAAGCAACTGAGACTAACTCAGACACACATGAGTTTGATAACAATAATGCCATGTCTACCATGCATAAATTGCCTGTTGTTAATCACTCTCATAAAGCATGTGGTGTTGCTAATTGTATGTCTTGTGCTTTTAATATGATGTATGCTTATTTTAATGGTAAGCATGTGTCTAATGATAAGACTACTCCTCGTCAGCATGAGAATAACAAGAAGCATGATAGGTCTAAGACTGCTAGTCCTTCTAAGGCTAGAAAGGAGACATTTGTGCCTAAGCTTAAACAGAAATTTGTTAACGCTGTTTACAGGGTCAAATGTTCAGTCATTGAGAAAGTTGAGACCATTAAAATTAAAAATGTTGTTTTGCCTGACAAAGGACAGTTCTACAAGTATGCCGGGCCCAACCAAGTTTGGGTTCCGAAGAAGGTCTAATCCATTTGAAGTGCAGGGCAGTATACAGGTGTAACCGGTAGTGTGGATTCTTGACAGTGGATCATCAAGACATATGACCGGAGATAGAGCCCTGCTATCAAATGTGGATTGAGAAAGCTGGCCCCTGGTTACCTTTGGAGATAACAGCAAAGGTTTATCTGAGGGATATGGCTGTTTGCAAGCTGGGAATGTTATCATTGTAATTTTGTATATTGTGCTAGGTTATTATCAGGAAGCAGTATCTAACATATAGCACCAGTGACAAGACTTGAGAATATTATGACATATCAGACACCTGCTGCACATTACACTTGGAATTGTACTCTAGTAAGATGTGTACAAGTGTACTCCTGATTAGTGAGTCAAAAGAAGAAGTCAATGCACCACAGTTCATGGACTTTGCATTTGCAGATCTATTGGACTATGCAATCTCTTCTTCACAATCTCACTTCAGGTTGGTATGAACTAGTATACTGCTCAAGCAATCGTCAAGGACATGGTATGGCACTCTAACAGAAGTTATAATTTTATATGAATAAGTAGAGTCGTCATATTAATAACTATTTTATCACTAAGCACAATCATATTGTTTTATATGTGCAGTGGTATATTGTTAATGTAACATAACAATTAGTATCTAAAGTACTTGACAAGTATCGGTCAATGATATGTTGTTAACATTATGTTGCAGATATTTATAAGCTTTTGACATGAATGAGAATTACTTAGACTTTACCCTAAGTGATCAATGTTTTATCAAAAACTCATTCATATTGAAAAACAAAATCAAACTTCTTTCTACATTAGTGATTTCCTATTTCATGTAAAATCTTTTGAAATCACTATTGTAAATCATTTTCTCTCTATTACCATATGTTCTATGATACAGGTTCAGTCTCCATTGACTTTCTTTCATTGACAGTCATGAGGTTGAAAACCCACAACGTCTATCCCAGACTGTAAAGACAAACACAAAAACAGAACCAACCAACACTCTCTTACCACTAAATGTAATATGAATGAGCGTGAGGGAGATAGTGCCTTAGTGCACCACATAAGGAAGGTTCTGTAGTCAACCCAGTAGCTCTGTCTCCTACATAGATGAGTAGCATTTAAACCGAGACAACTGCTAGCCCCCATACATCTTCTCAAAAAGATGTAATGGCTGAAAAGGCACAAAAATAGTTACTAGATTCATTCTCTCAACAGGGTGCGTCTATTGAATTTTGCCTGTCGGCCAAGGTATCCGATATAGTGTCACCACTTCAAACATAATCAATTCTTGATGCACAAGGAGATGTTACACACACAAAGGATGAGTTGACGGAAACAAGAGTTTCGACCATTTTAAGGTCAGATTCGATTGTTCAAGGTTCGTTAGAGGACCAATTGCCTTTACAGGTGTTAGGAGAGGATATTGATCCAAAAGCCATATGTCAGTGGTCAGTATCTACCTCCCCAGGCTTAAATCCCCTGGATGCATCTGCGGATAGTGGATCTGACATAGGTGCAGATCGGCAACTTGTTGACAATGATTCAGATATTACCTGATAAGTCACAAGGAAGTGTCTTCACAGACATTAGAAGGGAACTTTGATCTTTATGCTAAAATCGTTGGATCATTGTTTACCTTTCCAGAATTCAAATCTGGAACCCTAAAAGGGAAACTAGCAACTTGTAAATTATGACTCAGATTTATCTGACGAGTTTAACAAGGATGGGGATTTGTGAACTCCCATTGCACCACCTGTGACCTCCTTAAGGATGGCTAAGGTGATTTTCCTTGCAGGTACAGCTGGATTATGGAGCTATGAGAGAAGAGTGATACACTTGTGAGAATGAGTGTAAACACGAGTGGAGAGAAGAGTGAAACTCATGTGAGGTACACTAAACACAATCACACACTCACAGTGAGGAAGAAAGAGAAACTACTTGTTATTTCTTTTCCAACCAAGTGAAATATGAGAACTCCTTCAGACGACGGCATACATTCCTTCTTTAAGGGGGAGATAAAAGCTTAAGTAATAGTTTGGAGGATTCCTCAACTAAGGGGGAGAAATAGCAAGGAGGAAGAAAAAGATCCTAAAAATGTACACTACACCACACCATTGTTGTTTCTAACTACGGATCCTATTGTACGGGAGAGGTGGTAAACACAAGGTGATTTCCTAGTAAGGGAAGAAGCAGTTAGGGGAGTACCATTGGTTTTTATCTGCGGATCCTATTGTACGGGAGAGGTGGTAAAACGAAGGTGATCTTCTTTAATCAGTTGATTCTCATAGGGGGAGAAGCAAGAGAGATATGTGCTTCTCAACAGGAAATGTGGTTGTACAAATGAAGATGAAACTACTTGAAGATATGTTCAGTCTAGAGGAACATCTACTTGGAATCTGGAAAATGTTAAATCTCATCCAGAAATTTTCTGCTATTTACTTTGCATGTATGTTTATATCTTTTTCTTATTTGTTAGTTGAGTTATCCTCTAGGTATTTGTGTGTTATTGTCTAACAAACAAATAGGGGGAGATTGTAAGTCATATGTCATAGCCTATTTGTATATTCGAGGATTCAACTCAACTCAAATAAGAATGTAATAAGTAAATAGTGGAACTACCATCAGAGAGATCTCGCAAAGTAATATCTGTCAAAGGATTCAGAGACAATGTTCATCTACAGACTTGAGGAGTTAATTCACTGGAAGAAGTTCAAGAAGTTGATCATGCCTCAGTGATATAAATCAAGATCGTGGATTTAATCAAGTGACAGAGATCTCGTCAGGGTATCAATTAATTACAAGGATTTAATCTGAAGAAAATCAGAGTGTCAGAGTCAAGACATGAAGAAACGTCACGGAAGTTAGTCACTCATGAACCAGACAGTACATCGAGTGTCAACGTTGAAGTGGTGGAATTGATTCATAATTTTCAGTGATTTTCAGAAGATTTGCAGAAGAATGGTTGCTGCTCAAGACTAGAATTAATTCTCTATTAATTAATTAAGTCATCTAATTTAATTAAGAAAATAAATTATATCTGCGAAGAATAATTTATTTATTAATTGAATTAATTGATTAATTAATTCTGAATTAATTCTAGGAATTTTAGGAATTTTCAGAAGTTTAATTGGATTAAATTCAAGCATTAAATCAGCAAGACAATTGAAAATGAACTAGCATGACAATCAGGATTGTCATACCGATTGTCATGCTAGGCCATTGTCAATTGTCTCACCGAAAGTTACTCTAGGAGGATGATTGTCTTGCTAGTTCATTCTGATTGTCATGCTAGTTCATTCAGATTGTCTTGCTAGTTCAATCAATTGTCCTACCGAAAGTCTTGCCAGCTATAGGATTGTCATGCCAATTAAATTCTATTCAGCTGATTGATTAAATAGAAGCAGAGAAGCAGCATCTCATAATAATCAAACACACAAGTCAAGAACAAAAGAGCAGCCGCCTTGAAATATAAAATCATCTTCTCTGCAGAAATTCAAGATCAATTTCTAGTTTGTTAATGTTAAATCCAAACCACTAGAATTATTTATCTTGTTCTTGTGTAACAATCTAGCGGATCAAAATCCCTAGAACTTAATCTCAAATTGCGTTTAGCATTTGAATCTTTTTATTACAAAAAATAGAAAAAGTTCATGTCGAATTTATTCTAGATTTGTGATAATTAATTTGAGATTAATTCCTTGTAATCGATACAGTTGTTGTAACACCTTTCAAGTTTAATAATATTTTTATTTAACTTGAATTTTGTTTCACATTTTTTATTCTGCATTTAATTCGATTATTCGGTGCTGTTTGTATTCAACCCCCCCTTCTACAAACACATTGGGACCTAACAAATGTCCTAATTCTTCCAATTGGAATTATGATGCAATACCATAACCCAAGCCTAGGTGCTGGGTTTACTTTTAAGGTATTCGCAGGTTAATAAAATCCATTAAAGAATTATTTTCATAAGAAGGTGTGTATCACTAAAGAAAACTAATTTCGAATATAGCATAACTATCATATATGATGTTTTACGTAAGTTATCATACAGTCATTCGCATACTGTATATTATTATGCTGGGCATTATAGCTCACACCTGTTTTCTTAAATTGACACAACACAACAGTGAATCAAGATGCCTGCCATGAGAACCACATCCAGGAAACGGGTAGGAAATGGCTAGCTTTTCCGTAGATTGTTTGGTGTTGTACCACAGGTAGTCCGAATAAGCTGGATTAGTTTTCAGTTGTTCTTAGTTCGGCTTATTTATAAGTATGACTTATGTAAGGTAATAAACAAGAAACATATATTTGTCTGACGGACTAGCCTTACTTAAAGGTTACTCCCCGGTAAGACTTAATCACTTTTGGATTGTAATAATTATCACTTGATGGTTGAATTACTCTAGTTATGAATGGTTCGTTTCCAAGACAATAACCTGTAAGTGTGTGTGTGTGGGCTAAGTGTGGGGTCGTAAAGCGTGAGTATTTATATATTGTAGTGTGAGTTATATGGTTGTAGTAGTTTAGATGGCGTGGCCTCCGAGATTCCTGACCCCGGATTTTGGGGCGCCACATCCGCCTTGTTGGCTTCGTCTCTATCAAAGAAAGATACTCATTTAGTCGACACGTATCTCAATCTCGTCTCAAACCGACTACATGTAGCCTTTATCGTCTATCCGTAAGATTAAAACTGACTTGTATATCAATTATTAACAATTAAGATCCGATTAACCACATAATTCACATAAAACATAAGTCACATAGTTATTTTAGGCATAAACTAAACAAATACGCCGAGTCCCGGGTAGCGGCGCCAAAAACTTGTTAGGGCAGAAAATACGCGCTAATAATACATGCAAGTATTCGCATTCGCAAGTAATATAGAATACTTTCTAGTTAGTTTCCACTGATACTCAGACTAATTATGTTCAATTAACACTTACTCACCACTGTATGATTACTTCTCAATGTTAAGACAATAACACGTAAAATTGATTAACTAATTATTAACTATAATTAACTATGAGAATTAAACACTTAACAGACACTTGAATTAACAATATTAAACACACATGAGATCATAACTTCATTACTACTTCCTTCAATAGCTATTGTTATTATCCTTAGCATGTAACAATGATGATATTAATCGAACAACATGAAACTGATAAAACCCAACTTTCGTTGTACTAATACCATTCCACCAAGCATCTACAATTAAGATAGAAGTTGAATAGTCATCAATTATGTTGAGACCCTATATGTCTACAGAATTTGACAACATAACGATTTAAGCACAAGTTATTCCTTATGATTACACAGGGCAAGTAAAACGGTTAGAGTTACCCACTAATCATGCATACACATACATGAACCTATGCTAGCATGGCAAGTTCTAAATCTCAAGATCCACCGTCGCTTCACAAGAGATTAACACCCTATCTTATATGTTCGCGACGCACATAAGACGAATAAGCACAACCAATACTAGATATCATACAATCATCACACACTAAGGTATTAAACAACTAACTAAAGAATTCCATAGCAAATCCGTTACGACCCCATGATCACGATTAGCCCATGATTGAACTCATTGTCACCATGGGTTCATATGAAAACATGATAATAACACACGAGAATAATTAATAAAACTACTTATATTAAACCAGAGTACGTCACAAGAGTAAATAGGTTCAAAGTAAATAAAACTAGCATCCACTGTTACAACGAATAAAAGAATCACAAGAAACTATGCTTCCTCTTTGTTGCGATGTGCTAAAACGGTCTTCTTCCTTATCTCCTTGCTCCTTGATTAATACCACGATTCAACACACGTGAAACGTCTCTAACTCAAATTCCTGTAGCAAGAGCACCCAACGAATAAGTCTAGGCTTCGAATCCTTCTTGGAAACCAAATAGCGAATGGTCGCATGATCAATGAATATTGTCACCTTTTTCCCAAGCAGATAAGATCGAAATTTTTCAAAACCAAAGACTATAGCCAAGAGCTCCTTCTCAGTAGTGGTGTAGTTCATTTGAGCTCCATTTAGAGTCTTGCTAGCATAGTAGACCACATGAAAAAGATTATTCTTGCGCTGCCCAAGAACTGCTCCCACCGCATAATCACTTACATCACACATCATCTCAAAAGGCTCTGTCCAATCAGGTGCCGTAATAATCGGTGTTGTTATCAAACTCTTCTTGAGAGTCTCGAATGCTGACAAGCATTCATCATCAAATTTGAAAGGCACATCCTTCTCGAGCAAGTTGCACAACGGCTTAGATATCTTCGAGAAGTCCTTAATGAAACGCCGATAAAAACTCACATGACCAAGAAAACTACGGATTCCTTTTACAGAGATAGGGGTGGAAGATTTTCAATGACTCCCACCTTGGCTTTGTCCACCTCAAGACCCTTTCTAGAGACCTTATGCCCAAGAATAATGCCTTCACGCACCATAAAGTGACATTTTTCCCAATTGAGTACTAAATTAGTTTCCACACAGCTTTTAAGCACCGAACGAAGATTATTCAAACATTCATCATACGAATGTCCAAAGATGGAGAAGTCGTCCATGAACACTTCGACATTATTTCCAATCATATCAAAGAATATAGCCATCATACATCTCTGAAAAGTGGGAGGTGCGCCACATAAGCCAAACGAAACTCTGTGAAAAGCGAATATGCCAAATGGACAAGTGAAGGTAGTTTTTTCTTGATCCTCTGGTGCAATGCAAATCTGATTATACCCCGAATAGCCATCCAGAAGACAATAATACTCATGACCAGCCAACCTGTCAAGCATCTGATCAATAAATGGAAGAGGGAAGTGATCCTTTCTCGTGGCCTTGTTCAACTTTCTGTAATCCATACATACCCTCCATCCTGTGACTGTTCGAGTGGGGATGAGCTCGTTCTTCTCATTTGCTACCACAGTAATACCTCCTTTCTTAGGTACACATTGCACGGGGCTCACCCAAGAACTGTTAGAAATAGGATATATGATTCCTGCATCCAGCCACTTCAGAATTTCTTTCTTCACCACTTCTTTCATGATAGGATTAAGTCGTCGTTGTTACTCAATAGTTGGCTTACTACCTTCTTCTAGCAGAATTTTATGCATGCAGTACGAAGGGTTGATCCCTTTGATATCTGCTATAGTCCATCCAATAGCCGATTTGAATTCTCTCAAAATCCTCAAGAGCTTGTCCTCCTCACTACCTGAAAGGTCAGATGCAATAATAACAGGTAAAGTAGATGCATCACCTAAAAAGGCATACCTCAAGTGTTCAGGAAATGGTTTAAGCTCCAAAGTAGGTGCTTCCTCAATATATGGTTTGAGCTTTCCTTCAGCATTTTTGAGGTCAGAAGTACCAAGAGATTCAAATGGCATGTCTAGCTTTCGTCTCCAAGGAGAAGCATTTAGATATTGTAGTTGCTCATTGCCACCCTCATCATCACTGTCAAACTCCCCTACTAATGCTTTCTCTAATGCGTCAGACATTAGCATATGATCAAGTTCTGAAGTTACCGCAGAATTAATCAAATCCACCTTTAAGCACTCCTCGTCTTCTATAGGGAATTTCATCGCTTTGAATACATTGAATGTCACATCCTGATCCTACACCCTCACAGTAAGTTCACCTATCTGCACATCTATCAAGGTACGGCCTGTAGCCAAGAAAGGTCTTCCCAAGATTATGGGGATCTTCTTATCTTCCTCGAAATCCAAAATGACAAAGTCTGCAGGGAAGAAGAGCTTATCCACCTTTACTAACACGTCCTCCACTATGCCTCGTGGATATGTAATAGAACGATCATCCAATTGTAGAGACATGTAGGTGGGCTTTGGATCAGGAAAATTTAACTTTTTGAAGATAGACAACGACATCAGATTGATGCTTGCTCCCAAATCGCACAGGCATTTATCAAAAGACAACTTACCAATGGTGCAAGGAATGGTGAAGCTACCTGGATCTTTAAGCTTTGAAGGTAATTTTTGTTGCAGCACAGCACTGCACTCTTCTGTTAGAGCAACAGTCTCAAGGTCATCCAGTTTCACCTTCCTTGAAAGAATAATCTTCATGAATTTTGCATAACTAGGCATTTGCTCCAGAGCCTCAGCAAAAGGTATGTTGATGTAAAGTTTCTTGAACACCTCCAGAAACTTACCGAACTGCTTATCCAGTTTTTGTTGTTACAATCTCTTAGGGAAAGGTGGTGGAGGATAGAGCTGTTTCTCCCCTGTATTATCCTCAAGCAGAGTGTGTTCAACAGTAGTCTTCCTTGGTTCCGCCGCTTTCTCCTTTTGCTTCTCTTCTTCACCACCAACTTCAGCTTCTCCATCTTTTGCTTTTTCAGCATCAACAACTTTTCCAGACCTTAAGGTAATAGCCTTGACTTGCTCTTTAGCTTCCTTCCTGCCTGGCACTTCAGTATCACTGGGAAGTGTGCCAGGTTGATGATTGAGCACTGCATTGGCTATTTAACCGATTTGATTTTCCAAGGTCTTGATAGAAACAACCTGACTTTTACACAACGGCTTGAGTTCCTTGAAATTAGCACTAGAAGGTGGATCATCACCTCCTTGTTGAGGATATGATTACCTTTGAGCATAATGTTGTAGTTGCTGGAATCCAGGTGGATTAAACTATTTACTTACTCCTTGCTGATATGGTTGCTGAATAGCATTCTAAGTATTGCTCCAGCTGAAATCGGGATGATTTCTGTTGTTAGGATGATAAGTAGCTGGCACAGGCTGCTGCGGTCGCTGATAATTGTTAACATACTGAACAGATTCATTAACAAGGGAACACTGATCCATAGCATGAGAACCTGTATAAAGCTTATAGACCATATCTATCTGATTGACTCCATAGGTGGCTAAAGAATCGACCTTCATAGACAGCACTTGGAGCTGCGCTGCAATAGCTGTAGCTGCATCAACTTCCAGAATACCTGCTACCTTCCCAGGCATCATCTTTTGAGTTGGGTTTTGATGCTCATTTGCAGCCATAGTTTCAATAAGATTATAAGCCTCAGTATAGCTTTTGTCCCACAAAGCACCTCCAGCTGCTGTATCGAGCATGGGCCGAGATTGGGCCCCCAAACCATTATAGAAACCAGTGATCACCATCCAGTCAGGCATACCATGGTGTGGACACTTTCTCAACATCTCATTGTAGCGCTTCCAAGCTTCGCACATAGATTCCGTTGGTTGCTGCATAAACTGAGTAAGAGCACTCCTCATAGCTGCAGTCTTCGCCATTGGATACAACTTTACCAGAAACTTTTGCGCAAGATCTTGCCAAGTAGTGATGGACCCAGTTGGTTCAGAATGTAACCAGTCCTTAGCTATATCCCTCAGAGAGAATGGGAAAAGCCTTAACTTGATAGCCTCATCAGTCACACCATTATATTTGAAAGTACTACAGATCTCGACAAAATTCCTGATGAGCATGTTGGGGTCTTCAGTTGCAGCACCTCCGAAAGAAACAGAATTCTGCACCATCTGAATAGTGCCCGACTTGATTTCAAAAGTGTTAGCCTGAATAGCCGGATGAAGGATGCTTGACTGAATTTCATCAATTTTAAGCCGAGAAAAGTCCATAAGAGCTGGATCTTCCGGAACTATACGATCACCCATGATTAATGGTTCTTTCTGCTCGCTCTATTTATCCGAGTCTTCAAAATCTATCTTCTCCGGAATATCAAGAACTGAGTCTGTTTCCTCAGCCGTATCTAAAGTCCTCTTGCGAGTACGAGAACGTTTGCATAAATGCTCGCTAAAGTACCTGAAACACAACTGGAAACAATAAGTAACCCGGCTTAATCAATGAGTCCTAATGACCACTGATGGTAAATGCATAAACTAAACAAATACGCCGAGTCCCGGGTAGCGGCGCCAAAAACTTGTTAGGGCAGAAAACACGCGCTAATAATACACGCAAGTATTCGCATTCGCAAGTAATATAGAATACTTTCTAATTAGTTCCCACAGAGACTCAGACTAATTATGTTCAATTAACACTTACTCACCACTGTATGATTACTTCTCAATGTTAAGACAATAACACGTAAAATTGATTAACTAATTATTAACTAGAATTAACTACGAGAATTAAACACTTAACATACACTTGAATTAACAATATTAAACACACATGAGATCATAACTTCATTACTACTTCCTTCAATAGCTATTGTTATTACCCTTAGCATGTAACAGTGATGATATTAATCGAACAACACGAAACTGATAAAAGCCAACTTTCGTTGTACTAATACCATTCTACCAAGCATCTACAATTAAGATAGAAGTTGAATAGTCATCAATTATGTTGAGACCCTATATGTCTACAGAATTTGACAACATAATGATTTAAGCACAAGTTATTCCTTATGATTACACAGGGCAAGTAAAACGGTTAGAGTTACCCACTAATCATGCATACACATACATGAACCTATGCTAGCATGGCAAGTTCTAAATCTCAAGATCCACCGTCGCTTCACAAGAGATTAACACCCTATATTATATGTTCGCGACGCACATAAGACGAATAAGCACAACCAATACTAGATATCATACAATCATCACACACTAAGGTATTAAACAACTAACTAAAGAATTCCATAGCAAATCCGTTAAGACCCCATGATCACGATTAGCCCATAATTGAACTCATCGTCACCATGGGATCATATGAAAACATGATAATAACACACGAGAATAATTAATAAAACTACTTATATTAAAACAGAGTACGTCACAAGAGTAAATAGGTTCAAAGTAAAGAAAACGAGCATCCACTGTTATAACGAATAAAAGAATCATAAGAAACTATGCTTCCTCTTCGTTGCGATGTGCTAAAACGGTCTTGTTCCTTATCTCCTTGCTCCTTGATTAATACCACGATTCAACACACGTGAAACGTCTCTGAAAACTACTTATATAGAAGCCCCACAAAACCCAGCTATCTCAGAAGTCAGAAATCCAGCAGAACAAGAATTCTAAAAATCAGAATTTAAATTTGCGCCCCTGAGCGCCCGCCCAAGAATCCTGAGCGGGCGCCCGCTTCCTGAGTGGCCGCCTAGCCAGGCTGAGCGGGCACCCAACACCTTTCTGGAAAATTAATTATTTTTCTCCTGTTCTCTGCTGCATTCGGCTCCTATCTTCCCACTTGCAATGCCAAACACATACTAAGGCTTATTCTCGATGAAATCTCTCCACAAATGCAAGTAATACCCTGAAATGCACAAACACTAGAAAAATGCATCAAATACACAAAATACTTGATTTCAAGACATCAATTCAAGCCATTATAAGACGTTCTAAGTGGTATAAAATGTCACTTATCACCGACCCGGTTTGTAGAGATTTTTTTTGATTTTTCACTATTTTTAATAATTAATTAAATATAATTAAATAAACATTAGGGTATTTATAGTAGGAAAAATAATACCCCTAATTAAAATTAAGGCCCTAATTACGCATCTAATAAAATTAATAGGCACTTAATTTTATAATTTTTGAGTATTAATTATTAATTTTAAAATATTTACTATATAAAATATATATGCCAAAAATTCCCAAAAATTATGAATAATACAAAAATGCAAAGAAATGAAATATTTGAAAGTCCCATAATTTTATATAAAAAAATATGATTTTTGTGGGAGTTTTGACACCCGAAGGGGCCCGAAAAAGTCACTTTCCACAAAACAAGAAAATTTATAAAATAACTGGATGTTTTGAATAACGCTATGGTACAAGGCATACTAGGCAAAATAAGGTCAATTATTTTAATTGAAATATCATCTATTAAAACAAAGTTCGGGTCGTATAACTTTCGATACGAAAGCTTTTAACATGAAATAAAATACCCAATAAATACCCAAAAATACCCTGACGATATAAAACACACGTAGCACATAACAGTTAGGGTTTTATGACTAATTACACATAATAACAAAATAAAACACATAATTCATCTTTATTATGATATAATACGAGCATAATTTCCCTGTCGTTACATCGTTCCCCCTTAGTAGGATTCTGTCATCGGAATCTCGCTAAGCAATTAACTGGGGATACTTTTCTAACATTTTACTCTCAAGTTCCCCGGTTAATTCTTCAACCATAGGGTTTCTCCATAAAACTCGTACTAAAGGTACAAACTTATTCCTCAATACTCGCTCCTACCGATCTTGAATTCTTATTGGCTGCTCTAAATAAGACAAATCAACTTGAATCTCTATAGGCTCATATTCTATTATATGCCTAGAATTAAGATTATATCTCTTAAGCATTGAAACATGGAACACATTATAAATATGCTGCATATGAGGTGGTAAGGCTAACTCGTACGTGACCTTCCCAACTTTCTTCGAGATTTCGAATGGACCCATATATCGTGGCTTCAGTTTACCCTTGTTGCCAAATCTGGTCAATCTTTTCCATGGCGATACTTTTAATAACACATGTTCCCCTTGGTAATCCATATCCTTCCTGGTTTGATTCGCATATTTATGTTATCGATATTGTGCTACTTCGAGTTGCTTTTGGATAAGCTCTACTTTTTCCTTGGTCTGTTGAATTAATTTTGGACCTAAAATTTTACGTTCACCAACTTCATCCCAATACACAGGCGATCCTCACTTTCTTCCATATAAAGCTTCAGAAGGTGGCATTCCAATGCTTGCTACTGTTATTGTAAGAAAATTCCACTAATGGTAAATGCTCGTCCAAACTTCCTTCAAAGTCAATTGCACATACACGTAACTTATCTTCAATTATTTGGATTGTTCTTTCACTTTGTCCGTCCGTCTGCGGATGATAAGCGGTGCTCATATTCAATTTGGTGCTAAGCATTCCTGAAACTGTCTCCAGAATCTTGAATTGAAACGTGGATCTCGATCAGATACAATGGATACAGGTACTCCATGTCACATCACAATCTCTTTGAGATATAAGTGTACCAGTTTTTGAGCGAAAACCTTTCGTTGATTGGAAGAAAATGAGCTGACTTCGTCAGTCTATCGATAATCACCCAAATTACATCATAATTTGCTCTAGTCCTTGGGAGTCCTACCATAAAATCCATTGCTAGATGTTCCCATTTCCATTCTGGAATATCAAGTGGTTGTAGTAATCTGCTTGGACGTTGGTGTTCTGCTTTGACTCGTTGGCACGTATAGCATTTACTTACCCATTCCGCTATTTCTTTCTTCATGTCTAGCCACCAGAAGTTTTCTTTCAGATCTAGATACATCTTTGTACTTCCTGGATGAATGGAATATCTTGAGTTGTGAGCGTCTCGTAAGATTTCTTCTTTTAGTTCTATTACATTGGTACCCAAATCCTCGAGGAAAATCATAGAATTCCTTTATCATCTTTCTGACTTGTAATTTCTTCTCCTGTTAGGTTGTCATCTTCTTGACTCATTATGTGATGGCCTCAACCCCGGGGTCAGGAGTTGACATCATCAACAACAATAATAACAATTATAATTCAGTCTAAAACATAACTACGACCCCTTTATCAAGACCGTTTCCAGGTTTAAGTATGATTTAGGTTACTCAACTAATACAACTCAAACTTATAACCATTATCTCGACGCAGCTAACTTAACACAGCAACTCAACAAACCACCCTTGGTCTAGCACAACCATCTCAGAGGAGTCTGACATAAAGGGAACTGGAACTCTGCCCGACTAGCACCG
Source organism: Apium graveolens (assembly GCF_009905375.1). NCBI lineage: Eukaryota > Viridiplantae > Streptophyta > Magnoliopsida > Apiales > Apiaceae > Apium > Apium graveolens. The sequence continues at coordinate 117,131,227 of NC_133648.1, forward strand.
AAGATTCTCCTAGGCATCTGTAATACATATATAAAACATTCTGCAAGGGTGAGTAATTACTTGCTCAACAGTACCGCTATATGAATAACAAGCAAAATAGTTTAAAGTAAAGCAGTTATAGGAACAGTATTCATATCTTGCCAGAAACGTGTAAAACAGATATAAACCGGATATCAAAACTAGCATGCTCTGTAAAACAATAACATCAGTAGTGTGCTGTGTATAAATACCAAAGAATAATTCTAGCATGCCATTTTCATTTCCAAATCCGCTATATTAACTACTCATGCCCTTACGGGAATCACAAAAAACCAAATCAGATACGTAGCGGATATATGAAGACAGCTGATCAGGCTATCAAAACTAGACGGCTCTAACTGCATCTTATTCATGGCTCCAACTGCCATTTCAATTACCTGTTCCGGAACTCAGAGACTAGCTAGGTCTCTGACCTGCTGGACTAATCGGTTATACAGTGCGCGCAACCGAATTAGCTTCTTACGCCAACTCAATAGGCCTACTCTGGCCTCAACGTATCCCATATCTGATCGTTTTAATCCAGTTTTCAAAATCATCACTTTTACCTATCTCTTTTCAAAATCAATTCTATCACAGCACACTATTCAAATCCTCTTTTCATTTAAATCACGTTTAGAGATAGGTGTTTTCAGAAGTTACTTTTCCCCAAAACATCATTTAAACAACATTTTCAAATACAGGGAATACGTAACTTAAAATGTTTATGTTCCATTACGAAAGTAAAATATTTAGTTATTCACATATACTGAACCATAGAAGAATGGTCAGGGGTACTTGCCTTGCAGAGCGATACAACTATCTCTGATTGACCTTGAACCGATTCAAGACACTCAGCTTTATCGCTTTACTATTTGACTATCCTGGATCCGACTTCAACGCCCAGGTCCTTCGCTTAGGAACCTCGCTGCATTTGTCGACTGATCACTAGATTTTCTTTAGTTCGATATCACTTTTGGAGTCCTTTGACTAATACCTACAGAGCCGAAATACCCTACATTAGACGTCTAGGTATGCTTGACATATCCTCAACAATACATCTACCCAATCGATAACGATTCCCGACTCGTACTTAATCGCATTATATTAACATACACAACAATCAGGGTTCACATTCTTAGAAATCGGGTTGGTGTTTGTTTCCAGAAAATACGTATACTAATTATTTTACAAAAATTAGAGTTATCGAGTTTTAACAAAACACTCACCACAACATACAATCACTTTCCACGCAGAATATATGTATATACTTATTTATACTCGTTCGACGTTCCGATAATTACAGGGTATGTTCCGAATTTCTGAATTTAATTTCTGAAAATTCGGCAGCACCTCCTCTATTTATCGGTCTATCCGTCAAACAACTCAACGTCAAATCAATCACAATCAAATCCAAACCAAGTACAATCCAATTCACATATTCTCCAACACCAATTAAATATAATTATTTACATTTTATATTTTTATTCATATTTTATATTTATTTATTTATTTATAGAATTTAGGACTCAGAACATCTTCATCACCGTCCACCGTCCGCTCGTAACGAGTCATCGCGGTACGGCGACAAAATTTATTGGTGCCTGAAAATATTCGGGTATCCAAATAAATTCTACCGATTATTCCAAATTATTTCCTGCATGAATTATTAATAATATCACGGATATTCATCAAACAATTCCTGCATAACAAGGAAAGAATTAAAATTAATTAGTACATTAATAACAGAATTTCACACAGACTGCGCAAAACACACGCACACGCGCTGCCGAAATCCACCAAATCGGAGCTGTTAGGTCCCAATTTGTTTGTAGAAGGGGGGTTGAATGCAAACAATACCGTTTAATCGAATAAAATACGGAATAAAAAGGTGAAACAAAATTCAAGTTAAATAAAACTTTTATTAAACTTGAAAGGTGTTACAACAACGGTATCTGTTACAAGGGATTAATCTCAAATCAATTATTACAAATCTAGAATAAATTTGACATGAACTTTTTCTATTTTTGCAATGAAAAGATCAAATACTAAATGCGATTTGAGATTAAGTTCTAGAGATTTTAATCCGCTAGATTGTTACACAAGAACAAGATAAATAATTCTAGTGGTTTGGATTTAACTTTATAATCTAGAATTTTGATCTTGAATAAAGTAGATGAAAAATGAAATAATTTGCTTTTGTTTCTGCTGTGTTCTTGACTTGTGTGTTCTGTTGAATTATTGCATGAACGTCTTCTTTTTTTTGTTGTTTAAGTAAACAAAACAATCCAGTTGAATCAACAAGACTTTCGGCAAGACAATCAAATGAACTGGCATGACAATTCATTTGAACTGGTAGGACTTTCGGTGAGACTATCCTTTTGAACTAGCAAGACAATCCCAATAGCTAGCAAGACAATCAGAATGAACTAGCAAGACTTTCGGTATGACTATCAATTGTCATACCGATTGTCATAGTAGTTCAAATCAAATTGTCTTACTGAATTATAAATAGATTTTAATCTAATAACAATTATGAAAATCCTTAATATTAATTCTGAATTAATTAATCAATTAATTCAATTAATCAATAAATTAATCTTTGCAGATATAATTTATTTTCTTAATTAAATTATTTGACTTAATTAATTAATAGAGAATTAATACTAATCTTGAGCAGCAACCATTCTTCTGAAAATCTTCTGAAAATTACTGTCAATTATGAATCAATTCCACCACTTCAATATTGACACTCGATGTACTGTCTGGTTCATGAGTGACTAACTTCCGTGACGTTTCTTCAAGCCTTGACCTTGATACTCTTGATTTTCTTCAGACTAAATCCTTGTAATTAATTGATACCCTGACGAGATCTCTGTCACTTGATTAAATCCACAATCTTGATTTATATCACCGAGGCTTGATCAATTTCTTGATCTTCTTCCAGTGAATTAAGTCTTCAAGTCTGTAGATGAATAATGTTTCTTAACCCTTTGACAGTTGTTACTCTGTGAGATCTCTCTGACGATAGATCCACTATTTACTTATTACATTCTTATTTGAGTTGAGTTAAATCCTCGAATAAACAAATAGGCTATGACATATGCCTTTCAATCTCCCCCTATTTGCTTGTTAGACAATAACAACAAATACCTAGAGGATAACTCAACTAATAAATAAGAAAAAGATATAAACAGTAATGCAAAGTAAATAGCAGAAAAGTTCTGGATTATATTTAACATTTTCCAGATTCCATAAGAAATTTACAAGTGAATACAAGATAGATGTTCCTCTAGCCTGAACATATAACTACATTAGTCTATCTTGATTCATAAAGCTCTAATCATATTACATTGAGTTTTGAGCTAATTGACTTCAGTTGTCTTCTCTTCTGACTTCACCTTCTTCTAAATCTTGAAGCAACTCTTTGTCAAAGACACGATCCTTTTGTGAAGTGAAGCTTGCTGGTCTGACTGGTTGAACTCCAACTGACTTCAGCTTATTCTTGATCTGATTGTACCTTTTAATATTCTTTTCACAATAAGCTTGAATCAAATCAGCAGCTTGAGTCTTCAACATGGATGAGTATCCAGCAGTTCTTAAATGATGTTCCATCCAGTCCAGATGCTTAGCTGAGTAGTCTTTAAGAGATTGTACATCTAGCTGACAGATTTGAAGACAATCAGACTTAAAGAATCTCACCTGATGAGGATTGTTGACCACTTGAGGACTAGCCCTGCTAGCAAACTCTTTAAGCCTTTCTCGAAGAACTTCATTCAATTCTGAGCTTCTTTTTACTTTGTTGAGAAGAACCCAAATCTCTGACAAAGAACGATTCTCAAACAGATGAAGTGACACCTTGAAAGATCCTTCACTCTGACAATATACAAAAATGCTCATCTCATTTAGGGATCTGTCAAAAGCAGCTGTGATCCTTGAGACTTCAGTCTTGATAGCATTCATGTACATGTCATTGTTAGGATTTGAGATTTCCAGCTTGTCAAGAAGATGTAGGAACTGCCTATCATTGTTAGTGCTCACCTGAGGCATATTAAGTACTCTCCTAGCTTCATCCCATTTTTCACCAATCTTCAGTCTGACATCTCTTCTCCTTTCTTGAGCCTTAATGTCATGAAGACGTTGCTTTTGAAGAGTTTCTGTTCTTTGTATGTCTTTCCTCATGTCAATGATCTGGGAGACCTTTTTGAGTTCAGCTTCTTTTCTTTTCATCTCTGACTGCTGCTGTTGAAACTCTTTCTCAAAGATAGGATCCACTGTAGCTTCCTCTTCCCATTCTCCAAAATCACTTTCCTCTTCAGCTTCAAATAAACCATCTTTATCTTCCAAGACTGGTTCAGTGGGAATGTCAAAAATATCAAAGTCATCCTGTTCTCCACTGTAGTAGACATCATCAGCCTTTCCTTTGTCTCCAGCAGAGGTATCTTTTTCTTTCCCCTTTCCACTACTCCCTTTCTTCTCCCCCTTAGTTGAGGGATCCTCTACTGACTTTCCTTTAGAACCTCCATGACCTCCATCATCTCCAGAGCCTGAGCCTCCACCAGACGGCCCTTCAAAGTAAGTTCTTTGTTCTTCATTAGGGCAGTGAGAATTCTTGATCATGAAATACAAGTGTTTCATTCCTTCATTAAGATGTTCCATGCCCGTTTCTATCTTTAGAAATCTGGAGGAGTCCAGTGCATGATTCATTTCAACCAGGTCTTCAAGAGAAGTCATTCTTGTATGTAGAGAGCAGAAGTTAGAAATGTCATCAGCTGATAAAGTTGGAGTTTCCTGAATGGAATTGAGCTTTGGTGTGACAGTGTTCTTGAGATCTGAGATATCATTCCTGATGAGTGCCAGCTGATTGTTGACAGAGGTGGAAGAAGAAGACCGTTCAACCACTTGTGCTTTGAATGCTTGAGCCTCAGCTTGGCTTTTAGCAAGTTCTTCTTTTAGAGCAGCAATTTGAGCTAACAGGTTTTCAGTATCTGTGTATGTGTGTGCTCTCACCTGAATTTCACTCGTGTTTGGTTCACTCACCTCACGTGCTTGTGTTTCTCTCAATATAATTGCTCGTGAGGAGTCTTCCTGTTGCTGTTCTTCTGTACCTGCAGTTAAAATCACCCTAGCCTCTTCAAGAGAGGTCAGTGGTGGTGCAATGGGAATTCGCGAGTCCCGATCCTCAGTCAAACCTATCATTTCATGTGAAATAGATGTCTGAATTGCTTCAGGGACAGATTGACCGAGTTGCCCTCCACTTTCTCCAGATAAATCTGCGAGTGGAGAATCCCGTGAGGGAGCCAGAGGTGTTTGATCTGGGAGGGGAGAAAATGACTCTATTAAGGGTGGCTGAGAGTCAGATTTTCCCTCAGAAGCATGTGACTGCTCTTCTGCCGTAACTATGGCAGGCACTGTAACAGACTCTATGTGCACTCCTTGCTCTGTGTCCTGAGTATCATCTGTGGGTATGTATGGTTCCATTGTGAGTAATGGAATTATGCTTGACTCAGTACAAGATGCCATGGCCCTATGGCGAATTTCAATAGATTCATCCTGTTGAGAGAATGTCTCTAGTAACTGTTCATTGGCCATTTCAAAGTCCATGTCCTGTTGGGAGGACAAGGATGGGCTTTCAGATGCCTCAGTATATGTTCTTCTTTTCTTGGGAGGAGGCAGAGCTGAGGGTTCACTCACATTCAACAATACACTACTTCCTATTAACCTTCTGGGTAACATTTTAGACAGTGGGGGAGAGGTTGAGATAGGTTGTGACTCTGTGTTTGGCTCTATGACCTGGGATTGAAGCTGTGGTTCTACAACTTCATGGTCAGTCCTATCGACCACTGGGGGTCTTTCAATAGAAGTAGGAATGGAGTGAGAGTGAGGAATTACTACCTGTAATGGAAGAGCATCTGATGTTGGAGGAGCCTGGGTGGCTTGAACCACTGGAGGTTGAGGTTGTTGTTCATGACCGGGAAGATTGAAAATAGGTAGGGGAATATAAGTGGCCATGAAAGCAGATATAAGTACTGGAACTTGCATGAATTTGAAGGTTGTGTCTTGGCGGGTGTAAATCTTTTTGCATACAGGAGGGGGTTCGGTTACTGCAGAGTTAGCAAAAAGGGCTTTGTGCTCAGGTGTGAGAAGATGATCTGCTTTAAGCATGAGAAAACGAGCATAGTAACATGATACCCTACGATTTGTAGAATGATCACGTAAAACAGTAGTGAGACGTCTCAAGAGAATGGGAAAAAGTAGTTTGCCAAAATTGATCCTTTGATTGAAAACAACTGTAAGACCAATATACTGCAGAGTGGAAGTGATGTTGTGAAAGTTGGATTTAGTGCAGTTGGCAAACACTTTAGAAAGTGTATCGAAGAAAATGTCCCATTCAGACACCAAATTGGATTTTGAAAGTTTGGTTAAATTGATCACCCCCTGATAGTGAATAGCATGGAAAAAGTTTGTGATATCATTTTCAGAGGGTAAATTACAGAAATTGTACAATGGAAAATTTAACGCTTGATTGACGATTGTTTCATCAACTACATACTGTGTGTTTTCCACGGTGAATGAAAAAGATTTTGAATCATCGGCCACAGTAGAGGTTGTGCAAATCAGTCTAAGCAGATCGACATTTAAAATCACATTTGATTTAATATCAGAGCTAACAATCGAATGGTCATTTAAAAATCTAATCTATGGCTTAAATTTTTCCACATCACATTTTTCTGGATTAAAATTACCAACCTGATTATGCGTGACAATTTGGAAATTGAGAGCCATTTAAAATAATAATAAGACACACACTTTCAGAATTTTAAGAATAATATTAAGAAAATTCGAATTAATTAAATTAATTTAATAATTCGAATTAAATTAATTATAATCGAAAATTTAGACAGAAATGAATCTCGTTAAAATTCTTAACTCACAAACGCAGATTTGAAAAAACCAAAAGACACACAACAGAAATTAAAAATAAAAATACCCCAAATCAACACACACCAATTGAATTTGAAGGAAAAAAAAATGATTCGAAAAAAAATACAGTTTTGAAAAATTTTTGGCAGCACTCCTGTATGTATATATATATATGTAAGTATATATAACAGGAGTAAGATTGCTGAGTAAAAACTCGAGCAAAGGAGATCAATGGCGGTTGAGATGTGTTCGAATAGAGAGAGAGAGAAATAAGAGAGAAAGACTGTTGGTTTGATTTTTTTTTTTTTGAAAAACTAATGAACTGAACTGATGAAAATTAAAACACACAAAAACGATTAAGTAATATAACTGGTATGACAATCGGATTGTCATACCGATTGTCATACCGATTGTCACACCAACTTAAAGACAGAAAAATAATTGAAATAAAATTAATAAATCCTAAATATATATAACTGGTATGACAATCTGATAGTCATACCGATTGTCATACCAGTATAAATTAAAAGGAAAATATTTAAATATAAGGTTTATAACTGGCAAGACAATTGATAGTCATAGCGATTATCTTGCCAGTATAAAACTATACTGATAACCAAAATAACACAATTATATACTGAAATGACTTTCAGCAAGACAATTTCAATTGTCTTGCCGATTGTCATTCTGGAAATAAAACAATTATAAGCAGAATTAGTATTAACAGATTTATATATATATATATGTACTGAAATGATTTTCAGCAAGACAATTTTAATTGTCTTGCCGATTGTCATTCCAGTAGTAAGACAATCATATACTATTACAGAAAATATTTATAAAAACAAAGACAATATTTCAGAATTAATTATTTTTATTCCAAAAATAGATTTCTGTTGAATTTTAGCAAATAAAATTCATAGAAAAATATTTTTAGAGAAAATAAAATATTCTGAGATATTTGAAATTAACAAGAAGAGTAAATAAAACAGATAAGATAATATAAATTACATAGAATTAAACAAGAAATATGATAAAATGATAAAATAAATTTGCAAATGAATTTTTCATTTATGAAAAATTCATTTGTAAATTCATTCAAGAACAGATCTCAGATATTAACTAAATTAATCACTAAAACTATTCAACATGCCCAATTTACCAACTAATCTGGTAAATGTGGATTCATCAAGTGGTTTAGTGAAAATATCTGCTATTTGTTCTTCTGTTGGAACAAAAAATAGTTCAACAGTACCATTCATGACGTGCTCTCTAATAAAATGATACCTGATGTCAATGTGCTTTGTCCTCGAGTGCTGCACAGGGTTGTTGGTGATGGCTATTGCACTTGTATTGTCACATAAAATAGGAATTTTGTTCAATACAGAGCCATAGTCTCGTAGCTGGTTCCTAATCCACAAGATCTGAGCACAGCAGCTTCCAGCAGCAATATATTCAGCCTCGGCCGTTGAGTTGGAAACTGTTTGCTGTTTCTTGCTGTACCATGAGACTAGCCTGCTACCTAGGAATTGACAACTCCCTGAGGTGCTTTTCCTATCAACAACACTTCCTGTGTAATCTGAATCTGTATATCCAACAAGGTTAAAACCAGATTCTTTAGGGTACCAAATACCTAGATTTGGTGTTCCCTTAAGATATCTTAAGATTCGTTTAACAGCAACGAGATGAATATCTCTAGGATCCTCTTGGAACCTTGCACATAAGCATGTAGCATACATAATATCTGGTCTACTTGCAGTAAGATAGAGTAACGAGCCAATCATACCTCTGTAGCTTGTGACATCTACCTTAATGGAGTTTTCACATGGTCCAAGCTTGACAGCTGTAGTTGATGGAGTCCTTGCTGATGCAGAATCCTCTAGATTGTACTTTTTGAGGAGTTCCTTGAGATACTTGGATTGACAAATAAATGTTCCATCTAACCTTTGATTTACTTGTAATCGAAGAAAGAACTTCAGCTCTCCCATCATACTCATTTCAAACTTGCTGTGCATTAACTTAGCAAATCTCTTACAGAGATTATCATTAGTAGACCCAAATATTATATCATCCACATAGACTTGGACTAATATAGTATCATTCTTATGTTTTTTTAGAAAAGAGAGTTTTGTCCATGACACCTCTAATAAAGCTATTTTCAATAAGAAATTCAGAGAGAGTGTCATACCATTTTCTTGGAGACTGTTTGAGCCCATAGATAGCCTTGAAAAGAAAGAAGACAAAATCCAAATGATCTGGATCTTCAAAACCAGGAGGTTGCTCTACATATACCTCTTCATCCAGCTTTCCATTCACAAAGGCGCTCTTGACATCCATTTGATAAACTTTAAAGTTTGAGAATGCTGCGAATGCCAGAAATATCCTGATGGCCTCAAGTCTAGCCACTGGAGCATAGGTTTCATCATAATCAATGCCTTCAGCTTGAGAATACCCTTTTGCTACCAGTCTTGCCTTGTTTCTTGTAACCACACCATCTTCATCTAGTTTATTCCTGAATACCTATCTAGTACCAACAGCTTTCTTGTGTGTAGGTCTAGGTACCAGTTTCCAGACTTGTTGACTTTCAAACTGATTGAGCTCATCTTGCATAGCAATCACCCAATCTGGATCAGTCAGTGCTTCCTCAATCTTCTTAGGTTCCATCTCCGAAAGAAATCCTGAGAACAGACACTCATTTTGAGTAGCACGTCTAGTTCTGACTCCAACATCTGGATCACCAATAATCAACTCAAAAGGATGAGCTTTATTTCAGACAGTCTGTCTTGGAAGATTTGATCTTGATGATTCGCCTTGAAATTCATTGTGATGTTGTGTCCTACTAGATGATCCTTCAGCATCTCCCCCTGAGTTGTTGCCATGTTGACTTGAAGATTCTCCGTCAGTAGCAGTGGTATTTCCATTGTTGCCAAAGTTTCCATCACTATTACCTTGAGTATCATCATGATTAACAGGTTCTTCACCAGCAACAACCTCAGGTTCTTGACCATGTTCTGATTCTGAATCTGACATATCATCAAACTTCAGTTTCTCAGAAGGATCTTCAGTTTGGATACTAGGGAGTTTAGTGTCATCAAATGTAACATTGACACTTTCAGTTACTTTGTGTTGATCAATGATATACACTCTGTATGATCTTCTTCCATATCCAACAAAAATACCCTCATATGCCTTTGCCTCGAATTTACCATGACGATCATCTCCATCCTTGAACACGAAGCATCTGGCACCAAATACATGAAAGTATTTGATAGAAGGTTTCTGTTCATTCAAAATCTCATAAGGAGTTTTCATGAAGTCTTTGTTGATTAGAGTTCGATTCCGAGTATAACATGCAGTATTGACAGCTTCAGCCCAAAAGTATATTGAAAGACCTGATTCACTTAACATTATTCTTGCAGCTTCAATCAATGTACGATTCTTCCTTTCTACCACTCCATTTTGCTGAGGGGTTCTAGGAGCTGAAAATTGTCTGGTAATCCCTTTGTCTGTACAGAATCCATTGAGAAGTGAATTCTTGAATTCTGTTCCATTATCTGACCTTATTGCTCTAACAGGGACATTAGAATCTAACTCAATCATCTTGATATGATCAATCACAACTTGTGGTGTTTCATTCTTAGAGTGAAGAAATAAAACCCACGTATACTTGGAATAGTCATCAACTATCACAAGACAGTAACACTTCTTTGACATCGAAAGGACATTAACTGGTCTAAATAAATCCATGGGCAATAATTGCAGAACACCAGTTATGGAAGATGTGTTAGTGCCTTTGTGACTTGCTTTCTTTGACTTTCCTTTCTGGCAAGCCTCACATAGTCCTTTTGGGGAGAATTCCAGCTGAGGCAGACCTCTGACCAATTCTCTTTTGACAAGAGAATTCATTGTTTTGAAATTGAGATGAGAAAGTCTCTTGTGCCATAGCCAACTCTCATCTGACGATGCCTTTGCATAGAAACAATTGACTTCAGAATTGCTTCCAGAGTTCATGTCAGCTATGAACAGATTTCCTTTCCGGATTCCCATCAAGGAGGGTTTTTCACTTTTCTTGTGCAGAATCTGACACTTCAGCTTGTCGAATAAAACATTGTAGCCGTTGTCACAGAACTGACTAATGCTAAGCAGATTGTGTTCAAGTCCTTGCACAACATACACATTTTCAATGATAACATTTCCAGCTAGCAAACAGCCATATCCCTCCGTTAAACCTTTGCTGTTATCTCCAAAGGTAACCACTGGGCCAGCTTTCTCAACCATATTTGATAGCAGGGCTCTATCTCCGGTCATATGTCTTGACGATCCGCTGTCAAGAATCCACACTACCGGTTGTACCTGTTTAATGCCCTGCAATACAAATGGATTAGACCTTCTTCGGAACCCAAGCTTGGCTGGGTCCGGCATATTTGTAAAATTGGCCTTTATCAGGAAAAACAACATTCTTAATTTTAATATTCTCAACTTTCTCAATGACTGGACATTTGACCTTGTGAACAGCCTTGACAAATTTCTGTTTAGGATTAGGCACAAATGTCTCCCTTCTAGCTTTAGGAGGACTAGCAGTCTTAGACCTATCATGCTTTCTATTATTCACATGCTGACGAGGAGTAGTCTTATCAGTAGAAACATGCTTACCATTAAAATAAGCATACATCAGATTAAAAGCATAAGACATACAATCAGGAACACCATATGCTTTATGAGAGGGATTAACAATAGGCAACTTATGCATGGTAGACATGGCATTTGTGTTATCCAACTCATGTATGTCTGAGTTAGTCTCAGTTGCTTTCACAACCTTGACTGGAACTTTTGACACACTTGACTTGGAGACAACTTTCTCATCAGCATTATCTTTAGCACGGATTTCTTCTTGAATAATAAATGAGGTCTCATCAAATGGTTCAGCAATTGATTCTTTATAGAGGGGTTCATCAACACCCTTAAGCACATGTGGTACTTCCCTACCTTTAGCACAGACATGAGGAGGGGAGTTTATGCCTAATTTTCCAATAGCAGCATTGTAATCATAACCTATTTCAGATGTTTGATTAACAGCTTGCTTATTGTAAAACTCTTTGGACTTCGAACAAGAATTAAAGTAAGCTTTAACCTTAGCCTCAAGACCGGTGATCTTGTCTTTGAGAATAGTTTCAAGTTGTCTATAATAGTCAACTCTATTCTCTAGAAAAGATACTTGTTCTTTTAATTTATCTTGATTAATGTGCACAAGTCTTAATTCATTGACCTCTTTCTCAAGGTCTTTGATTTGTTGATTTAACAATTCATTATCACGACGAGCACAATCTAAGGAACCTCCTAAATGATAAACTAATTCAGCATCAGTAAATTTTACCTCTTTTCTTGACGATGAGGTGTTTGCATCACTAGCCATAAGAGCAAGATTCCCAACTTTTTCATCTTCACTGTCAGTATCATCCCAGCTTCTTCCCTTTGCCAGGTAAGCCCTTTCAGATTTACTCTTCTGATTAGAATCGTAAGAGTTCTTCCTAACTTGTTTTGGCTTCCTGCATTCTGTGGCAAAGTGTCCCAACTCATTACAGTTGAAGCATCGAATGGTGCTTCGATCAACCATCCCTGTTTTATACCCACCACTGCTGGTGTTAGAGGATGAAGATCCACCTTTCTGGAATCTGTTGTAGTTGGACTTGTACTTGAACATGGGATTCCTTTTGAATCTGACATTTGAGAATCTCTTGACAATCAGGGCCATTGACTCATCCTCCAATTGCTCCAGTTCTTCCAAGGAATAAAAATCATCTCCTGATTGATTTGTAGTAGAAGGATCAAATTCTGCTACTATCACATTTTCTTCAACCTTGGAAGACTGTACCATTCTTTCTGACTGTTGAGATTGTTGTTGATATTGTGGTTGTTGTTGTTGTTCATCAGCTACTAGAGCAGTAGACGTGCTGACCACTCTTCCTTTCCCGTAAACTTCCTTCTGCTGAATCTGCTCCAACTCATAAGTCTTTAACACACCATAGAGCCTTTCCAAAGAAATCTCACTCAGATCTCTTGCTTCTCTTATGGCAGTGATTCTATGTTCGAGATGAGTTGGCAGTGTTTAAAGGAACTTTTTGTTGACCTCCCTGATGGAATAGTATTTACCATTAATGTTCAGGTTGTTGATCAATGCATTGTACCTCTCAAACACTTCAGTGATTCCTTCTCCTGGATTGGATTTAAAGTATTCATACTCAGAGGTTAGGATTTCTAACTTATTCTCCCTAACTTCCTATGTGCTTTCATTAATAACCTCAATAGTTTCCCAGATATGTTTGGAATCTTTACAATTCATCACATGTCTATTCATCAAGGGATGAAGGGAATCTACTAAAATTAATTGAAGGCTAGCATCCAGGGAGGCTTCTTCTATTTCAGCAGGAGAGAAATCCTCAGGATCTTTCACATAAGTTCTCGCTTTGGTGATCACCACATCATTTTCTATTACCTCTGGTTCAATAACCATAGGAATTTTTGGACCCTTCTTTAACACTTGCAGATATTTGGGATTAGCAACTTGTAAAAACAGTAGCATCTTCTTCTTCCACATAACATAATTTTCTTTATCAAAAAGTGGAATTTTAACGGTTCCAACTTTGTGTGTAATCATTATGAATTTTTTTTGAGTGAATAAAAATTCAAGGAGTGAAAGAAACACAAAAGTCTAGGATCTAGATTTGTACGTTAAATCATAAGGCTCTGATACCAATTGTTAGGTCCTAATTTGTTTGTAGAAGGGGGGTTGAATGCAAACAATACCGTTTAATCGAATAAAATGCGGAATAAAAAGGTGAAACAAAATTCAAGTTAAATAAAACTTTTATTAAACTTGAAAGGTGTTACAACAACGGTATCTGTTACAAGGGATTAATCTCAAATCAATTATTACAAATCTAGAATAAATTTGACATGAACTTTTTCTATTTTTACAATGAAAAGATCAAATGCTAAATGCGATTTGAGATTAAGTTCTAGGGATTTTAATCCGCTAGATTGTTACACAAGAACAAGATAAATAATTCTAGTGGTTTGGATTTAACTTTACAATCTAGAATTTTGATCTTGAATAAAGCAGATGAAAAATGAAATAATTTGCTTTTCTTTCTGCTGTGTTCTTGACTTGTGTGTTCTGTTGAATTATTGCATGAACGTCTTCTGCTTTTTTGTTGTTTAAGTAAACAAAACAATCCAGTTGAATCAGCAAGACTTTCGGCAAGACAATCAAATGAACTGGCATGACAATCCATTTGAACTGGTAGGACTTTCGGTGAGACTATCCTTTTGAACTAGCAAGACAATCCCAATAGCTAGCAAGACAATCAGAATGAACTAGCAAGACTTTCGGTATGACTATCAATTGTCATACCGATTGTCATAGTAGTTCAAATCAAATTGTCTTACTGAATTATTAATATATTTTAATCTAATAACAATTCTGAAAATCCTTAATATTAATTCTGAATTAATTAATCAATTAATTCAATTAATCAATAAATTAATTTTTGCAGATATAATTTATTTTCTTAATTAAATTATTTGACTTAACTAATTAATAGAGAATTAATACTAATCTTGAGCAGCAACCATTCTTCTGAAAATCTTCTAAAAATTACTGTCAATTATGAATCAATTCCACCACTTCAATGTTGACACTCGATATACTATCTGGTTCATGAGTGACTAACTTCCGTGACATTTCTTCAAGCCTTGACCTTGATACTCTTGATTTTCTTCAGACTAAATCCTTGTAATTAATTGATACCCTGACGAGATCTCTGTCACTTGATTAAATCCACAATCTTGATTTATATCACTGAGGCTTGATCAATTTCTTGAGCTTCTTCCAGTGAATTAAGTCTTCAAGACTGTAGATGAATAATATTTCTTAACCCTTTGACAGATGTTACTCTGTGAGATCTCTCTGACGATAGATCCACTATTTACTTATTACATTCTTATTTGAGTTGAGTTAAATCCTCGAATAAACAAATAGGCTATGACATATGCCTTTCAGAAGCAACAACAGCAAACACAGCCACACACATATACTCACACAAGTAACACACACATACGATATATACACACAAGTGAATATGCATGTATCAGAGAAGCAAGAACCGAGTAGCCGGAAAAGATACCGAAAAACGGTGACAGAAACAACGCAGCCGAGCAAGAAACAAACGGAGAAAGGAGGAAGAAGACGGGAAAAAGGAAGAAGTGGGAAATAAAACGGAGGAATAAGGAGAGAGAGAAACCGAGATATTGTTAGAGAGAGATACAATCGAGATATGGTGGAGTGAAGCCGGGGAGAACAGGGGGTGGGGGGTGTGTTTTTGTTTTTTTTTTCCTCCTGTACTACAATTGCAACACGTAGTACTAATTTACTGAAATGCCAACACGTAGAGTTTGGGATAAATATGAAGGGTTGATAGTCTGTTTTGCCCCTGAAATTCGAAATTAACTGAATAAAGTGCGAATAAAACAACCTCCGAAAATTACGAAAATAGCGCTAAAATATTACAAATATCCCGAAGTAAATAAAAATATAAATTTCGAAATTTTTAAACAATTTTAAAGGTACGCTTTATACCCGCTTTTTGACCGATAACGAAACAACGCGCGTGTAAAACGATTTCTGAAAATTTCCAAAATAATTTTAAAATTTTCAGAATAATACGAACTTAATAAAATATAGGTTTCATACTTCTTAAAGATTCCCATAATTAAATATGGATTTTAGCATTTAACACACTCAGAAAATCATTTAAAAATGAATAATTAACAAAATATTGATTTCTAAATTTTATAAAGTCCTAAAAATAAATATTGAAATTAGAAAATTAGAAAAACCAATTTTTAAAGACAACCCAAATATTTATGAAATTAAAATTACAATAAAATCACTTTTACAAGCGAAATAAAATCATATAAGTCACTAATAAATCACATAATTCCAATCCCACATATCAACAAAGCATAAATAATTAAATAACAATCAGTAACCGCTGCCAAAATCAATACACAACTTTTATTTATTTACTTAAATTTTTATTACACCTCCAAGTATAAAACAAAAATAAAAATACACGAGTCGTTATATTCTTTCCCCCTTAAAAAGATTCTGTCCCCAGAATCTGACTTAATTAAACAGATGAGGATATTTATCAAGCATATCTGACTCTAACTTCTAGGTAGACTCTTCTACTCGGGGATTCATTCACTGCATACTCACGATAAATATAAACTCATTACCAAGGGTTCACTCTTAACGATCTAGAATTCGAATTGATCGTTCACGCAGAATGAATTTGGGTAAGAGCACATTGACTTCTACTTAATGACTTGCTTTGCATCAGATACATATCGCCTTAATATTGATACGCAAAACATATCATATATATATATACATTACCACCGCAGCAGCCACATCAACTCATGGCAACTATACTTATATTTACCAATACCGCGAATGACTTACCATATTAAGGACTCAACTTGTCCCTTCTGTTCAACTTAACTAATCTCTTTCAGGGTAAAACTTTCACCTATACCCCGATCCTCCTTCTATATATTCATACTCTTTCAATGAGAATCCGCTTTCTTTCTTTGTACATTTCGAGTCATTTTAACTTTTTCCAGAGTACACCACCACCCTTTCGACGTACTAAATTAATTCAGGACCTAACCATATCTCTATTCCCACTCCCTCTCAATAGAGGGAGGACTCACACTTATGTCCTCGCAACATTTCACAAAGTAGTTTTCTCTTATTATCAGGGTAACTATTATCATAAAAACTCAATCTATGGTAGGTGATTATCACAGTTTCCTTTTAAATCCAAAATATATACTCTTAATATAGCTTATATTATTTGAATCGTCCTTCTCAGTTTTACCATTTGTCTGGGGATGGCAAGTGGTACACTCAATCCCCAAGCATTCCTGGAACTTCATCCACAACTTCCAGCAAATCCTCGGGTTTTAATCAGGCACAAGAAGAATTAGGACTCCATAATTTATTACAATTTTATTCGAATACAACTCTGTTAGCTTATCCAAGAGTACCTTCCATTGTAATCTTAATAATATTAAATTTTCTTTTCTACTCAAGACATCTATCCCTGAATGGCCCCTTCTTGGTGGGTGATCACTTAAACAACCATGGTTCATAATCAATTTTGATCAAATTTTCATACTCTTGCAGTTTAGTATAAAATTGCTACTTCTCAACCTTTCACAAACATTTCTTTAGGTTTTCAACTTGACCTTCCTTAGCCCCTGGATGGGCGAGGATGTTATCAATAAATACAATGGACTTTTCCAAGTACTCCTTATACAACATGTTCTTTAAATCTTTATAGACGACTCATACACTTGTCACTCCACATAATATCACCAACCTTGCAACGCTCAAAACTTACCCTAATCGCAATCTTTGACATGCCCTCAGGCTGTTCTTAAGTTAATCCCGAAGAAATCACGCACTCCTTGAATTAGGTTACATAAGTAACCAATTCTTCATAGAGGTTACCTATTCTTATTTATCATTTTGTTAAACTCCCGATAATAAGTACACAATCTTATAATTTCATTTCTTTTTCCAGCAACATCACCGGTATGCTCACTTTCCTCATTCTCATAACTTTTACCGTTACCAACTAATTATTTCGTCCCACTGGCCTCCAAAATTCCAGGCATCTATTTATTACTCAGAGTTTCTCCAACTCAAGTATTTCTTCTTCGTATCCTTACTCATGGTGGATCTACCTTATATCTTTAGCTTATTACTTCTTTCCTTGCATGATTGAAAGAATTCCCTATATTGCTTGTGTATCCAAAAACTTACCTTACTACTGGCTTCTGTATTCTTTACACTTCGCTTCTTCTAAAAACAGCTCCTTACTTTACTACAGGACAACCAACCCGATCCTAAAATCATATCGAACTCTTCTAGCTCGAAGGGTGGCAAATCAGGTGTAACTACGTCCAAGTTCTAAATGCTCGATCTCCTGGTCCTTTTAGAAGTTCTGCCTCTAGCTGTGCTGGATGTTGGCTCTTGGGATATAGTATCTTGAGTAATCGTTCTACAACTCCTTGCAATATGCCCAACTTTTCCACAATTATAACACGTAACTCCTGGATTTTCTGGATTACATTCCGAGGCATAATGACCCTTATGTCCACACTTAAAACATTGCACATTCTTTTTGCATGACCACTGTGTCTCCTATCACAGGACTTACAATCCACTGCTGACTTAACTAACTGAGTTGGAGTGGAAGCAACTGAAGTAACACTAGATCTATCTTGAAATAAACTTTATTTCCGGAATCCCTTACTCATGTTTCGGCCAAGCCAATTCTCAAATCTTTAAATGGATTCTCCTTGGTTTGCTTTATCCTTAACACCTTCCGACTTACTTTTCCTATCACTTCCATCCCTAACAATCAACTTCTGGTCACCTTCCATTACTAGGGCGACCTGAACCATGGAGGAATATTGTAATAACCCCAATTTTTGAGAAATTTTGAAACACTTATGAATAGTGTTTTTGCTGAACGAGAAAACTTTTCATGCCACGCTATGTAGGGGTTCTGTTATTGATCTTATGGGATATTATTAGTACTCTATGTGGTATATAAGTGTATGTAAAGATCGTCAGAATCCAATTCCGAACACTTTGATTTTTCCCGGAAATCCACAAGATACGGAGAGAATTGAGTATAAGGTAACAGGATAAAAAGGATTTAAATTAAAGGATTATAAGAGAGGATCATAGAAGGAATACAATATATTGAGAAAGGTTAAGGGAACCTAAGTAATAAGATCCCGGGTATGATCCCTCAAACGATAAACGAGAACGAAAGATAAGCGAACCGTAAAACAAATAAGTGACCAAGAGACAAGCTTGTACAAGAAGCCAGGGATTGTGACATCATCAAACCACAAGGTGTGGACAAGTGGGAGCATTATGACATGTGCAAGGTGACACAAGCATGACATGGGAAGGAAGGAGGTGTGGTGGCTTTTTAACCACACAAATTCAAGGGCAACAAGGTAATTAACTAAATCAAACACAAAAACAAGCCAACCAAGCCAAGCAAAATCTCAAAATCAAAAAGAAACCAAGGCATGGTTCATCATGCTCTCGGCTTTTTACTATTGCAAATGGGCAAGAATTCAAAAACTCAAGATCCAAGCCTCCTAAATTGGTGAGTTAATTCCCTAATCATCTTCATGCTTAGTTAGGGCTATATCATGAGTTTAAGCCATCAATTCCTTCTCAATCTTCTTCATTTAATCAAAGAAGAAGACAATGAACAGTGTTTTCAAGTTTTTAACTTGAAGTTTTTCTTGTTTTCCTTGAAGATCCAAGCATTCCTAAGACTTCTCAAAGCTTCTTAAGGCTTCCTAGCTCCTCCCACCACTTCAAGGAAGGTATACCATCTCCAAACCCTAGATTCCTATGTATTATAAGATGATTTTGATTAGTAGGGTGATATGGTAGCTTAATGTTGGTGATTTAGAGTTTGGGATTGAACTGGTATTGAAATGGAATGGTAAATGTTGTTGTTTTGATTAAAAGAACTTAAGTATGATTAAAGTTAAGCTTAGGCATAAGTATGAATGATTAAATTGAATTGGTTGGGGTTGTTATGATGTGATGAGGATGGATGTTGGTTGTATGTTGGATTTGAGGTTGATTTGGAATGGGTTTGAATGGTTTAAAATATTGGAAATCGCGTAAACATAGCCGTCGTAACGTCCGATTTTCTTTGGACTGTTTTTGTGCATAGCATTAGGACCCGAGAACCCCCTGCTAGATTATGACCACTGCCATGTTTAGATAGCTCATGTTACGAGCTTCGTTTTGATATGTAGTTCGTTCGATTCCGATGCACGGTTTAGGAGAAACGACCGTTTCAAGTAACGGCGTTTCGCGAACGAAACTTTTCCCCTCGCCTTACTTTGAAACATAGGTTAAAGACCAAAAAGGGTTAATTAATGCATGAAACATTTATGGTAAGTGTGTTAGGCAGTTGGTAAGACACTCGCGAAGGAATCTCCCTAAAACTCGTAAAGGTTAAATTATTAAAAATGGTGGAGCCGAGGGTACCCGAGTGACTTAAGCGAATCAGTGAGCTCAAAACAAGCGTTAGAGTCTAAGTTAGTTAAAGTATAGATTTACAAGTGATTTTGGTTTAATTCCAACTTACTTGTTGTTTATAGGTTACCAGACTCGTCCCGAGCCTTTTATCACCCCAAGTCGCTCAGGCAAGTTTTCTACCCGTTATACTGTTGTTGTGATGAATATATGTATATGCATTATCTTGCGATAGATGCATGTTGGTTAATTAGCAAATGTTGCGATATATTGAAGCATGTTGATATGGTATATATATGCATGCCTGTTTCGTATTCTTGATTTATATATCTGTTGGTTCAAGTGCTTATTCGTTGCATAATACCTATGCTAGAGATAAGCGGTATTTGCATATACCCTTAGTATAGGGACCCAAAGGTGAAAACATTTTCTAAAACCGGGAGTCGAGGATCCCGAGTAGATTTTATATATATATATATATATATATATTTATATATATTTATATATATATATGGTTATAGTTTTCAAAACTATTAATCGAATAAGGTTTATTCGATAACTTTATTTTATTAATGAATATTATCTTGAATATTCATTCGAGGGCTTATGACTCCTTTTATTTTATTAATTGAATATTATTTGAATATTCATTTGAGGATGTATGACTCCTTTATTTTATTTAATGAATATTATTTATAATATTCATTCGAGGTATTATGACTCCGCTTATTACTGAAATATATTCTTTATTTTATTAAAGAATAAGGTGTTAATAATCAAACTTATTTTCGATTATTCAAATAAAGATAATACTTTCATATAAGTGTATCTTTGGTTATTTAATACCCGTTTCAAGTATAAGTTTTAAAACTTCTACTTCAATTATTTTTAGAAAGATTATTCTTTATGGGAATATTATTTAAATAATAATATTCAGATATTTTCTAATATATGGGGACTGATTTACTTCATTAAATCAGCTTTACTCCAAACACTCTTTAAAGTGTTTTCGAGTCTTCAAAATGATTTTTAAAAGTTAGAGCGGATCCCAAAACTCATTTTTATATTTAAGATCTTCCTTTTTAAGGGGATTTAAATACTCGCTCAAAATCTTGGGGATCCGGCTCTATGGTGTATTTTATATTCGCAACAAGGTTGCTGTTTTGATAAATGAATTGATTACTTGCCCAATGTTCGGGAAGTAAGCCCATCTAATTGAGTCGGTATAAGCGACAGGCCGGGGTACGGTCTATCAAAGTGTAAGTGGATGGGTGGCAGTCCATCAACGCGTAAGAGGCCGGGTGGCGGTCCAGCACACGGTCCTTATGTGGCCAGGGTGATGACCGGTGGGGGATTCATCCATCTACTAGTAGAAAAGGTTACTTATTGGTATCTTTGCCTGATCAGCAAGATATCTGGTTTATTCCAAAATTCTTTCCTTTCCAAATTTATTGGATATTGCAATTCTGTTCATACTTTACATGACAGAGGTTCCAGGAAATGTTTAAGAGATATATATATATATATATGGATATATATATATCGGGACTAAATAAAGTATCTCGTAACTTTATTTCATTCAATAATATTTCAAAGATTGAATCTATTCAAATCTTGTCTTGTAGTCTCATCTATGTGATGAACTTTTGAAACTAATTATAACTTGAATGGTGGTAGTTCAAGTAGTATTTGGAAAAGATATAAGTATATTGGGGTATTTGGTAACCTCATCTTTTAAACTTATATCTAATTAATAATTGTCTTATGAATGACAAAGATTTTCAGAAAAACGTTGAGACAAGGTTAGATATATGAGATCACCTTGCAACGATATTTTTTTATACAGTTATATACTGGGACTTTGTGTATATTATGCATGGAAGAGGACTTCCAATATTTTGAAAAGTATATATGTATATATACTGAATATTTTGCGACTTCATCGCATTAAGATATCAAACTTGGTTCATTTCTTTTGACCAAGACTTTCATGAGTATTATGAGTAGGCTCATATACTATTAATCATTATACATATTATTTTGGTGGGCTTGCTGCTCACCCTTGCTTTCTTCTTTCATCACACAACAACAGATAGAAAAGATGAACAGAACCAAGCTCCCGATTCGCAAGCGATTAGGAGACGTTCCGCAGTTTTCTAGAAGCATTGATGCCGCCGTAGCTGAGGTAGGAACTACCAATAGGCTAGGCTTTCAACTTTTGATGGACCAGATTTATTTATATTTATGAATTGTAATAATGGCAAAGAAATGTAAATTTATTCAGAAAACCTTTTAAGGTGTATTGGCAGATAATTGTGGAATAAAATGACTTGTGGTTATTTTTGGATGTTCATCTCTGAGACTATAACGTGTGGTGTGTGTGTTTATTGTGGGGTCACAGTACAGAGTAGTTGAGTAATTATTAAGATTGGGTATTATTAAGGGAAATGGAACTCGTGACGACCCGGATCCCCGACCCCGGATCTGGGGGTGTTACAGAAATGGTATCAGAGCTAAGCGTTATAAACCTCAGAGATGATGGGACGTTAAGATAATAAGTTCACTAAGATAATAAGAACTTTTGCCAAGTTCATAGTCGGGCTACCTAACGTAGTACTGACAGTTAAAACCCTTATGGGAACCCTTATAAATATCGTGATAGGAGCGTAGTTCGTTATCGTATATGGTAGCGGGACTCCGAACCCTGAGGTTGAGGAGCAACATCGCGATGATATTTTATTACTAATTGGAGATTGGATTGTGGATCCGATAGAGTGTCCTAATGCAGGACCGGATGATGTTGATATTGAGGATGTAGCGGTTGAGGATGTTGTCCTAGAAGGGATAGTTGTTGAGGAGGATCCCATGGAGGATCCTGACAGGATTGGATAAAGGACCACTGATGAATTGATGACCATGGTTAGGGAAACTACCAGAGGTAGGATTGGCCGGTCACTACCAGAGGTTCGTTCAAGTTTGTAAAGATAGTAGCCCCCTTTAACGCGGCTTACTCGTAAGACTGAGAAGTTCGAATGGACAGAGAAATGCGAGAACAACTTTCAAGAACTGAAGCAAAGATTGGTGACGACCCCTATGATGGCATTGCCGGATGGAAAATAAGATTTTGTGATTTGTATTGACGCTTCGTATAAGGAATTAGGGTGCTTCTTAGCACAGCAAGATAATCGCGTCTGCGTCAAGACAATTAAGGTAATATGAAATTCTATATCCCCACCCATGAGCTTAGGCTCGTGGCAATAGTTTTACCCTAAAGATTGGAGGCACTACTTGTATGGAGAGAAGTGCGAGAATTACCTAAGCCATAAGTGCTCTAGTACATTCTTACGTAGAAAGAGCTCAACATACGCCAGAGGAGGCGGTTAGAGCTAATCAAGAATTATGATAGGGAGATTCTTTATCATTCGGGGAAAGCCAATATGGTGGCTGATGCCCTTAGTAAAAAGGAGAGACTCAAGATGATAATGTCTTTTGGAGAGTTTATAAGAGATTTTGAGAAAATGGAAATAGTAGTGAAGGTAACCGGAGCCGGTACCGAAAAGCTGTTTGAGATTGCAAGACAAACCGAATTATTGGAAAAGAACATATTGTGCCAGTAAAAGTGATGAATGAAGGCAGAGAGCCAACAAATAAATATGAGATTAATACCGAGAAAGATGATAAGGGAATAATGAGGTATTCCTATAGAATTTGGGTTCCGAAATTTCAAGAGCGTAAGGATGAGAACTTAGATGAGAGCCATAGTTTGAGGAATAAGATTTAGAGCAAACCCTGAACGTGATAGTCAGGGAGGTCGCCATCAAGATAGAAGGAACCCATGACATATCAGAGTGGAAAATGAGGATTTTAAATTAAAAGATGACCCCAATTATGGGGAGTAGGATGAAACATTTCATACTAAGGAAATAGAAAGACGAGTAAGGAAAGGAGACCCGAGACGGTACTCCTATACGACAATTCATGGACCTGTCTAGACAGAACTTAGACTATTATCCCCAACCACCACCTTGAGGAAACAATGCGATAGGAAATTCTTTCAGGACCTGTAAGTCTCTAAGCTCTCAGAGTTCCAAGGAACAGGTTGACCCAACCGAGGCAAGAGCCTGGCTAAAGGAAATAGAGGAATCATTTGAGATTCTAAATGATTGACGAACCACAAAGGACTGTTTTTGTCACTTACCCTCCTAAGAGAGAGGCCACCCGCTGGTGAAAGACCAAGAAAGGCACGGAGCCAGAGGTTATGATAAACTGATTAAAGTTCAGCCAATTGTTTTCGGGAAAGTAATTCCCAAGGTTATGGAGAGAGTGTAAAAGCTTTAGAGCCAGAACAAAGGCAGACGAGTATGATGAATTGTGAATTTAAGTTGTAAAAGTTGTCAAGATTCGTTCTAAGGGCACGAATCCAGGATGACGGGATGTTTGAAATCAATGTTTATGTTGTGTTGGTTCATGAAATAATGATAAGAGAAAGGAAAATAAAAAGAAATTGAAGTGGAAAGGAATATAACGGCAATAGAGTTTGAGGTATGATAAGGGAGTTGGGTATGAGGAAACCCTAACGACTCGTAGCAATAGAAATAGAAAAGTATGCATTCGTCAGAATGAGGGTGATTCACCATAAGTTAAAATTGATGGTTGAGGGCATAAGAGATACATATAGTTTATCCCCTGTAAGTTGGGAGGATTCGAGGAAACCTTGAGATAATTCGAAGGATAAATAATGAGACGCGGATAGACTAAGGGGATAAGGAAGTAAGAAATTAGGAAAAATTGGATGAAGGAAGTGACCTTCAAGAAGGTGAAATGTAAGACCGGTGGCTTGATACCCAGAAAGGGAGACGCCAGGTATGAAAGATATCCCAACATTGAGGTGACTGTTGAGATAAACAACAAAAGTAAATAAGGAATTATTAAGAAGAAGTTCACGTGGAACACGACCAATATCTTCCAGAACATCCTTGTTATCGTTACCAAATTAGCCAAGACAAGCGGATAACCGTTGTTATCTTTTGGAGGCCATATGGATTGACCTCAATTTGAATAAGGATGCTATTATGAAGTTAGGTATAGACTATCGAGGTGGGAATGATGAATAAGATAATCTATCAAGGATATATGACTTGATTTATCCGTGGAAGGATGCAGGTACCTTTTAAAGGTGGAATTAAGGATATAACTTCGATAACTTGAGATAAACCATAGGGGAATGCATGAAGGTTGGCATTTCACCCTTAATAGGGACAGTATGAGTTTTGACAGTATGATTGGGAAAGGGTTAAGGTAACAACAACCTTTAAGAATCAGTGGAGAAATTTTGCAGAAGTATATAGACAATGGTTCTACTATTAGTAAATGGTATTGTGATATGCCCTGTATCTAGGGAATACAGGAGGAACGATTGAAGGATAACCTTAGAGGTTTTATAAGGAAAAAGGTAATATTCAAAATTCTCAAGAATAGAAATGTGGATAAAGGAAATATGACGTAATTATAATGATGCCAAGTGGGGCACGTGTTAAACCACGAGAAAGTATGGATCGAACCAGTAATGGTCGAAATTGTTCAGGGCAATTAGGACTTAAGATAAAAAAAAATATGTTCTAAGTATGATTGAGAGTCAGTCTTGACAGTGATTAGCCTCTAAAGAATGAGGCAATAACTTATGGAAAAATGGTGATATTTTTTTTCCCATCTGATTTTAAGGAAAACATCTTCACTCAAGCAGTGATCGGAAATAAGGTAGAAAATTTATTTGGAGGTGGTTAAAATGACATTGACTATAAGGAAATTTTACTATCAGGAAAGGCCAAAGAGGTGGCCGACACTTTAAAGGTAAGTGGATAATTATAGGCGCGTGTGCCAAAAGAATACAGTGATGATGGTTAAAAATGTGAAGGTTGAATTATGGTTTGGAAGATTGACATTCCTTCTGATGACTGTGCAATACCCAACCGTAATAGTAGTTGGTAAAGGTTTAATTCGTGTAATCGCCATGAACGGGCTATCTATCTTAGAAGGTCCTATCTTGAGATAAGCCAGGACCATGTTTCAAAAAGGACTAGATGAACCCTTGAGTTAATTCTTCTATTTAGGGCGTATGATTAAGAATGGTATTAACCTGCTATCATTGCTTTGATTGAAACTCTTCTGCACTTTTATCTGCTTCATGTCATGTATGTATGTCAGGATCAGGAGTATTCTTCATGAATCAGGAATGGTGATTATGTTACCTCCTTAGAAGGATTTGATACGAGATGTATGGACTCTGTATGGTTAGCTATTAAGACTTCAGGGAAAATGAATGACTACAGTGGGTCAGTGGTGGACCATAGTAAGGCAGCAATGATTCTGCGAGTAGTGAGCTGATTACAACCATGAGAGTTGTATTGGAATGGGTGTTGAGATTGAGTACCACTAATCGGGTCGTGGTAGTGTATAAGTTATCATTGATAGACTAATTAAGTAGAGTATCTACCTAGTGAATAATTATTCTTTCTTATCAATAGAGAGTCGTATTATTATACGAGGAAGGTTGCGGTGCGAGCATAGAATCCTAGTAACGGTGATATATAGAATGAGATCCCAGATTCGATTTTCGATGTCGAGGGAGTTTCAAAGGTGATTGTGTATAAGCTCGAGGAAGAGCATGGGTCCATAGAATGATGGATGGAATAGAAATATTTAGGCATGGGAAATGCGATGCTATAATACTTGATGTTGATATAAATACATATATGTTTTGTTCTTCTATGACAAACCTCTATAGTTCAGAGGTAGATTCCAAGCCAGATATTTTATGGCAATAAAATTTTTTATGAATATACAATTCTCTTCAGTTCGTTCTTTTCTCTTCTTTTCATTTCATGTAAGCTGAGAAGAACAACCCTTCCAGAAGGGGAGGTATTACCGAATGACTATCTATCTGTGTGATAGAAGCCGAGTAGGATACCAGCTATTGTTTAATTGCTTGTCAAGTACTAAAGGCTGGCCACCTTCTGTACTAACTATGCGATATAACAAGTGTTCATGATCATAGTGATCTCTCAACAAATTCCTTTACTTCTATTTGATTGATCAAATTTTGGAAAATAGAAACAACTGAAAAAGGAGTAATAAAGTGGTGGTAGTATGCGGAATGGGAACACATTCGTGATACTAAGGTTGACGTGGTTATTAAAAGGTTATAGAACGCTAACGAGCAAAAGTATAACCAGTATAATATTAGGAACGGAAGGTAGTAGCGATTACGAACTGGAAAAGAATGGGTATTGAGAAGCAGAAGCTCTAATGCTAAAAGCAATAATGAGAGTTTGTGCAATAGACTTGAAAGAATTTGGAATGATCACTTAATTCGGATTGAGTTATCTTACGACAATAGATCATATATATGTCATTATCGAGATGTCGCCTTATGAGATCCTTGAGGGAAGACAATGTCGATCTCCCTTATGTTAGGATGAAGTTGTAGAGCGCAAGATGCTCAGACCCGCAGTAGTCCAAAGGACCAAGGATATGATAGATCTAATCAGAGGACGGCTGGTAGTAGCCCAAGATGGACATGATAAGTATGTTGATTTGACACTAAAGGATAAAGAGTATGAAATAGGGGACCTAGTAATGTTATAGGTATCCCTTGGAAAGGATTGATGAGGTTCGGAAAGAAAGGAAAGCTAAGTCTACAATTTGTTGGACCCTTGGATATATTAAGACGTTTGGGAAGTTAGCATATGAGCTAGCCCTAACCCCGAACATGTAGCAGGTCGTAACGTGTTTCACGTATCAATGTTAAGGAAGTGTAATTCGGATGCCAGATAAATAGAGGCATATGAGCGCATAGATATGCAACCCGACGTAACCTATATGGAGCAACCAAGAAGGGTTATAGAGTGAAAAGGAACAAGTGCTTAGGAGAAGGATTATCAAACTAGGCAGAGTTTGGTGGTAGAACCACAATGTGGGAAAATTGACTCGAGAGTTAGAAAGTGTAATGCTAAGAAAGTATCCCCATTTATTTTCTATCTAATTCCGGGACGGAATCCTTTTAAGGAGGGGAGACTGTAATAACCCCAATTTTTGAGAAATTTTGAAACCCTTATGAATAGTGTTTTTGCTGAACGAGAAAACTTTTCATGCCACGCTATGTAGGAGTTCTGTTATTGATCTTATGGGATATTATTAGTACTCTATGTGGTATATAAGTGTATGTAAAGATCGTCAAAATCCAATTCCAAACACTTTGATTTTTCCCGGAAATCCACAAGATACGGAGAGAATTGAGTATAAGGTAACAGGATAAAAAGGATTTAAATTAAAGGATTATAAGAGAGGATCATAGAAGGAATACAATATATTGAGAAAGGTTAAGGGAACCTAAGTAATAAGATCCCGGGTATGATCCCTCAAACGATAAACGAGAATGAAAGATAAGCGAACCGTAAAACAAATAAGTGACCAAGAGACAAGCTTGTACAAGAAGCCAGGGGTTGTGACATCATCAAACCACAAGGTGTGGACAAGTGGGAGCATTATGACATGTGCAAGGTGACACAAGCATGACATGGGAAGGAAGGAGGTGTGGTGGCTTTTTAACCACACAAATTCAAGGGCAACAAGGTAATTAACTAAATCAAACACAAAAACAAGCCAACCAAGCCAAGAAAAATCATTTTCATCAAAATCAAAAAGAAACCAAGGCATGGTTCATCATGCTCTCGGCTTTTTACTATTGCAAATGGGCAAGAATTCAAAAACTGAAGATCCAAGCCTCCTAAATTGGTGAGTTAATTCCCTAATCATCTTCATGCTTAGTTAGGGCTATATCATGAGTTTAAGCCATCAATTCCTTCTCAATCTTCTTCATTTAATCAAAGAAGAAGACAATGAATAGTGTTTTCAAGTTTTTAACTTGAAATTTTTCTTGTTTTCCTTGAAGATCCAAGCATTCCTAAGACTTCTCAAAGCTTCTTAAGGCTTCCTAGCTCCTCCCACCACTTCAAGGAAGGTATACCATCTCCAAACCCTAGATTCCTATGTATTATAAGATGATTTTGATTAGTATGGTGATATGGTAGCTTAATGTTGGTGATTTAGAGTTTGGGATTGAATTGGTATTGAAATGGAATGGTAAATGTTGTTGTTTTGATTAAAAGAACTTAAGTATGATTAAAGTTAAGCTTAGGCATAAGTATGAATGATTAAATTGAATTGGTTGGGGTTGTTATGATGTGATGAGGATGGATGTTGGTTGTATGTTGGATTTGAGGTTTATTTGGAATGGGTTTGAATGGTTTAAAATATTGGAAATCGCGTAAACATAGTCGTCGTAACGTCCGATTTTCTTTGGACTGTTTTTGTGCATAGAATTAGGACCCGAGAACCCCCTGCTAGATTATGACCACTTCCATGTTTAGATAGCTCATGTTACGAGCTTCGTTTTGATATGTAGTTCGTTCGATTCCGATGCACGGTTTAGGAGAAACGACCGTTTCAAGTAACGGCATTTCGCGAACGAAACTTTTCCCCTCGCCTTACTTTGAAACATAGGTTAAAGACCAAAAAGGGTTAATTAATGCATGAAACATTTATGGTAAGTGTGTTAGGCAGTTGGTAAGACACTCGCGAAGGAATCGCCTTAAAACTCGTAAAGGTTAAATTATTAAAAATGGTGGAGCCGAGGGTACCCGAGTGACTTAAGCGAATCAGTGAGCGCAAAACAAGCGTTAGAGTCTAAGTTAGTTAAAGTATAGATTTACAAGTGATTTTGGTTTAATTCCAACTTACTTGTTGTTTATAGGTTACCAGACTCGTCCCGAGCCTTTTATCACCCCAAGTCGCTCAGGCAAGTTTTCTACCCGTTATACTGTTGTTGTGATGAATATATGTATATGCATTATCTTGCGATAGATGCATGTTGGTTAATTAGCAAATGTTGCGATATATTGAAGCATGCTGATATGGTATATATATGCATGCCTGTTTCGTATTCTTGATTTATATATCTGTTGGTTCAAGTGCTTATTCGTTGCATAATACCTATGCTAGAGATAAGCGGTATTTGCATATACCCTTAGTTTAGGGACCCAAAGGCAAAAACATTTTCTAAAACCGGGAGTCAAGGATCCCGAGTAGATTTTATATATATATATATATATTTATATATATATATGGTTATAGTTTTCAAAACTATTAATCGAATAAGGTTTATTCGATAACTTTATTTTATTAATGAATATTATCTTGAATATTCATTCGAGGGCTTATGACTCCTTTTATTTTATTAATTGAATATTATTTGAATATTCATTTGAGGATGTATGACTCCTTTATTTTATTTAATGAATATTATTTATAATATTCATTCGAGGTATTATGACTCCGCTTATTACTGAAATATATTCTTTATTTTATTAAAGAATAAGGTGTTAATAATCAAACTTATTTTCGATTATTCAAATAAAGATAATACTTTCATATAAGTGTATCTTTGGTTATTTAATACCCGTTTCAAGTATAAGTTTTAAAACTTCTACTTCAATTATTTTTAGAAAGATTATTCTTTATGGGAATATTATTTAAATAATAATATTCAGATATTTTCTAATATATGGGGACTGATTTACTTCATTAAATCAGCTTTACTCCAAACACTCTTTAAAGTGTTTTCGAGTCTTCAAAATGATTTTTAAAAGTTAGAGCGGATCCCAAAACTCATTTTTATATTTAAGATCTTCCTTTTTAAGGGGATTTAAATACTCGCTCAAAATCTTGGGGATCCGGCTCTATGGTGTATTTTATATTCGCAACAAGGTTGCTGTTTTGATAAATGAATTGATTACTTGCCCAATGTTCGGGAAGTAAGCCCATCTAATTGAGTCGGTATAAGCGACAGGCCGGGGTACGGTCTATCAAAGTGTAAGTGGCTGGGTGGCAGTCCATCAACGCGTAAGAGGCCGGGTGGCGGTCCAGCACACGGTCCTTATGTGGCCAGGGTGATGACCGGTGGGGGATTCATCCATCTACTAGTAGAAAAGGTTACTTATTGGTATCTTTGCCTGATCAGCAAGATATCTGGTTTATGCCAAAATTCTTTCCTTTCCAAATTTATTGGATATTGCAATTCTGTTCATACTTTACATGACAGAGGTTCCAGGAAATGTTTAAGAGATATATATATATATATGGATATATATATATCGGGACTAAATAAAGTATCTCGTAACTTTATTTCATTCAATAATATTTCAAAGATTGAATCTATTCAAATCTTGTCTTGTAGTCTCATCTATGTGATGAACTTTTGAAACTAATTATAACTTGAATGGTGGTAGTTCAAGTAGTATTTGGAAAAGATATAAGTATATTGGGGTATTTGGTAACCTCATCTTTTAAACTTATATCTAATTAATAATTGTCTTATGAATGACAAAGATTTTCAGAAAAACGTTGAGACAAGGTTAGATATATGAGATCACCTTGCAACGATATTTTTTTATACAGTTATATACTGGGACTTTGTGTATATTATGCATGGAAGAGGACTTCCAATATTTTGAAAAGTATATATGTATATATACTGAATATTTTGCGACTTCATCGCATTAAGATATCAAACTTGGTTCATTTCTTTTGACCAAGACTTTCATGAGTATTATGAGTAGGCTCATATACTATTAATCATTATACATATTATTTTGGTGGGCTTGCTGCTCACCCTTGCTTTCTTCTTTCATCACACAACAACAGATAGAAAAGATGAACAGAACCAAGCTCCCGATTCGCAAGCGATTAGGAGACGTTCCGCAGTTTTCTAGAAGCATTGATGCCGCCGTAGCTGAGGTAGGAACTACCAATAGGCTAGGCTTTCAACTTTTGATGGACCAGATTTATTTATATTTATGAATTGTAATAATGGCAAAGAAATGTAAATTTATTCAGAAAACCTTTTAAGGTGTATTGGCAGATAATTGTGGAATAAAATGACTTGTGGTTATTTTTGGATGTTCATCTCTGAGACTATAACTTGTGGTGTGTGTGTTTATTGTGGGGTCACAGTACAGAGTAGTTGATTGTTTAATAAGATTGGGTGTTGTTAAGGGAAATGGAACTCGTGACAACCCGGATCCCCGACCCCGGATCTGGGGGTGTTACAAATATGTCTTAATTTGTAATGCCACAACTCCTCTGCGAATTCCAGGCTTCAAACCTTGCTGGAACCTCCTTACTTGTCTGAATCTCTATACTTACCTACTTAGGAACTAATCAGGCCAATTCTGTAAACTTGGCCTCAAATTCTAACACACTTCCTTCACCTTGTTCTAGTTCTAGAAACTCAATTTTTCATTTGAATTCGCACACAATCTGGGAAATACCTTTCCAAAAACAACTCAGTAAACCTAGCCCATGAAATAGGGCCTTCTCCTTCTGACGCTCTGGTTGATTCCCACCAATAATTCACTTCATTTTTCAACAAATAACTTACACAATCGGTCTTACAGTCATCACTTACTTGCACGAGATTGAAAACTTCCTCCATTTCTCTTAACTATGCTCCAGCAGTTACTAGATTATGTTCACTTTTAAACTCAAAGAGGTTAACATTCCAATAAGATTTGAAACAAACACTTGGGTTCACTCCTTGCTGTTGCTACTGTGACAGTAGTTGCTGTTGCTGAACCTGTTGGATTAGCTGCAACTATTATTGCTGCTGCTTGTGCAACAAGTCTAGGATTTCATTTATAATTGGACCCTCTACAAAACTACTACTATTTTCCTTAGACTGGGTAATTTCTTGGGTGGCATTTTCCTGGAATATGTAAATGAATTTATTCAAAACATAGCAAAATGTTTAGCAAAAGATATCACCGTTTAAACGGTGCACCTGTATCAGGAAAATGCTGCCCAATAAAATACCTATGTCTTTAATACCGGGGCCCATTTACCAAAGAAATCTAGATTAATAGCACTAGCAATCACATTAACAATGACAGTAGCAGAATCAACAACAGTTCAGAGGACTAAAATACAAAGAAACCGAATACCATAACATGACTCCTCAATTCAACAGCAACGGACTAACTTCCGGTCATTGCTCTATTATCATACTAATACTAATCTAATACACTACGAGACTTATCTGGTCATAACATCCACCTACCTTGAACAAACTGTTTAATTAATTCAATTTAAGGAATGCTGAGCTCCTCTAAGCACCAAAGTTCAAATTTCAACCAATCACTCTTTTAGAGAGGATTTCTTTTCACCCACGAGCGGTTCATCCACCACTGGCTTACTTTTCCCAAAGCTGTAACTCCATCTTAATTCCTTAATTCTCGCGGTTACCATTATCCTTAAATGATATCCTGATATAGAACTCTCGTTCTTTTCGATAGTTGCTCTCACTTGCTTTCAATAACGAGGACCATCTAATCGCAGAAATTCATTATCACAGAATATTAAAGAAAATTTCAAACTCAAGGGAATCAAATAAGAAGAAATTGGGAAGAAGATGTAGGTACGATTGAGAACAACCATACAGGTACATAAGATGGCCAGTCTTAGTACCATACGGTCACAACACATAATTCGGTGGCGTCCCACCAGACCCTTTTGTCACATAGACAAATGGTCAATTCATATGCATTGTTTGCCCCAATCACCCGAAAAAGTCACCGAGGAAAGAAACAATGTTCAGATAAGAAATTCACAAATAGAAAAGAAGGAATCTGATTTGTAATGAGATCAACAGAACCCTAAGTAGCTTACCTCGGATTCACAACTTCCTCATCGGAGAGATAAGCAACTTATGGAATAGGAAACAGTTACTCGGGAAACAAAATACATTTCAAGGATGAAATATAAGGGTCCAAAGATACAACCTCTCATTCTGATCCATATTCATTATAACACTTGACTATTATAGTGGCCACTGGCTATTATCATGGTATCTAAACTCACCAAGGTCACACAATCGAGCCAATAACATTCCTTGACATAGAAAAGGTGATATCTAGAAATAACATTGGCGTCTTCTCAACTGGCACAACAAAAGCCCGCTCAATGCTGAATATTCACAATCAGACTCGTTTTCTTGAGGAAAAACTAGAAATCACTATCGGACATTACTAATAATACATATACGAAGGAAACGTACTCTAGGTTAGGGCAGTTCCAGTCAATCCTCAATAAATGTCAGGGTTACGCTTTCAAAACCCTTGACTAAACTCATAGACTCACTCCTCTGATTGAGTTGCTGATTTACATCTATCTATAAACCTTTCTTCACTCTTTTGACTCTACCCATAAACTAAATCAGGGACTCAAACCTGTAGCTCTGATACCGCCTCAACCTCGGGGTCAGGAGTTGACGTCATCAACAACAATAATAACAATTATAATTCAGTCTAAAACATAACTACGACCCCTTTATCAAGACCTTTTCCAGGTTTAAGTATGATTTAGGTTACTCATCTAATACAACTCAAACTTATAACCATTATCTCGACGCAGCTAACTTAACACAGCAACTCAACAGACCACCCTTGATCTAGCACAACCATCTCAGAGGAGTCTGACATAAAGGGAACTGGAACTCTGCCCGACTAGCACCGAAGATTCTCCTAGGCATCTGCAATACATATATAAAACATTCTGCAAGGGTGAACAATTGCTTGCTCAGCAGTACCGCTATATGAATAACAAGCAAAATAGTTTAAAGTAAAGCAGTTATAGGAACAGTATTCATATCTTGCCAGAAATGTGTAAAACAGATATAAACTGGATATCAAAACTAGCATGCTCTGTAAAACAATAACATCAGTAGTGTGTTGTGTATAAATACCAAAGAATAATTCTAGCATGCCATTTTCATTTCCAAATCCGCTATATTAACTACTCATGCCCTTACGGGAATCACACAAAACCAAATCAGATACGTAGCGGATATATGAAAACAGCTGATCAGGCTATCAACACTAGACGGCTCCAACTGCCATCTTATTCATGGCTCCAACTGCCATTTCAATTACCTTTTCCGGAACTCAGAGACTAGCTAGGTCTCTGACCTGCTGGACTAATCGGTTATACAGTGCGCGCAACCGAATTAGCCTCTTACGCCAACTCAATAGGCCTACTCTGGCCTCAATGTATCCCATATCTGATCGTTTTAATCCAGTTTTCAAAATCATCACTTTTACCTATCTCTTTTCAAAATCAATTCTATCACAGCACACTATTCAAATCCTCTTTTCATTTAAATCACGTTTAGAGATAGGTGTTTTCAGAAGTTATTTTTCCCAAAACATCATTTAAACAACATTTTCAAATACAGGGAATACGTAACTTAAAATGTTTCTGTTCTATTACGAAAGTAAAACATTTAGTTATTCATATATACTGAACCATAAAAGAATGGTCAGGGGTACTTGCCTTGCAGAGCGATACAACTATCTCTGATTGACCTTGAACCGATTCGGGACACTCAGCTTTATTGCTTTACTATTTGACTATCCTGGATCCGACTTCAATGCCCAGGTCCTTTGCTTAGGAACATCGCTGCGCTTTTCGACTGATCACTAGATTTTCTTTAGTTCGATATCACTTTTGGAGTCCTTTGACTAATACCTACAGAGCCGAAATACCCTACTTTAGACGTCTAGGTATGCTTGACATATCCTCAACAATACATCTACCTAATCGATAACGATTCCCGACTCGTACTTAATCGCATTATATTAACATACACAACAATCAGGGTTCACGTTCTTAGAAATCGGGTTGGTGTTTGTTTCCAGAAAATACGTATACTAATTATTTTACAAAAATTAGAGTTATCGAGTTTTAACAAAACACTCACCACAACATACAATCACTTTCCACGCAGAATATATGTATATACTTATTTATACTCGTTCGACGTTCCGATAATTACAGGGTATGTTCCGAATTTCTGAATTTAATTTCCGAAAATTCGGCAGCACCTCCTCTGTTTATCGGTCTATCCGTCGAACAACTCGACGTCAAATCAATCACAATCAAATCCAAACCAACTACAATCCAATTCACATATTCTCCAACAACAATTAAATATAATTATTTATATTTTATATTTTTATTCATATTTTATATTTATTTATTTATAGAATTTAGGACTCAAAACATCGTCATCACCGTCCACCGTCCGCTCGTAACGAGTCATCGCGGTACGGCGGCAAAATTTATTGGTGCCCAAAAATATTCGGGTATCCAAATAAATTCTACCGATTATTCTAAATTATTTCCTGCATGAATTATTAATAATATCACGGATATTCATCAAACAATTCATGCATAACAAGGAAAGAATTAAAATTAATTAGTAAATTAATAACAGAATTTCACACAGACTGCGCACAACACAAGCACACGCGCGTGTAAATCACGCGCTGCCGAAATCCACCAAATCGGAGCAACAACAGCAAACACAGCCACACACATATACTCACACAAGTAACACACACATACGATATATACACACAAGTGCATATGCATGTATCAGAGAAGCAAGAACCGAGTAGCCGGAAAAGATACCGAAAAACGGTGACAGAAACAACGCAGCCGAGCAAGAAACAAACGGGGAAAGGAGGAAGAAGACGGGAAAAAGGAAGAAGAAGGAAAGAAAACGGAGGAATAAGGAGAGAGAGAAACCGAGAGATTGTTAGAGAGAGAGACAATCGAGATATGGTGGAGTGAAGCCGGGGAGAACAGGGGGTGGGGGGTGTGTTTTTGTTTTTTTTCCTCCTGTACTACAATTGCAACACGTAGTACTAATTTACTGAAATGCCGACACGTAGAGTTTGGGATAAATATGAAGGGTTGATAGTCTGTTTTGCCCCTGAAATTCGAAATTAACGAAATAAAGTGCGAATAAAACCACCTCCAAAAATTACAAAAATAGCGCTAAAATATTACAAATATCCCGAAGTAAATAAAAATATAAATTTCGAAATTTTTAAACAATTTTTAAGGTACGCTTTATACCCGCTTTTTGACCGATAACGAAACAACGCGCGGGTAAAATGATTTCCGAAAATTTCCAAAATAATTTTAAAATTCTCAGAATAATACGAACTTAATAAAATATAAGTTTCATACTTTTTAAAGATTCCCATAATTAAATATGGATTTTATCATTTAACACACTCAGAAAATCATTTAAAAATGAATAATTAACAAAATATTGATTTCTAAATTTTATAAAGTCCTAAAAATAATTATTGAAATTATAAAATTAGAAAAACTAATTTTTAAAGATAACCCAAATATTTATGGAATTAAAATTACAATAAAATCACTTTTACAAGCGAAATAAAATCATATAACTCACCAATAAATCACATAATTCCAATCCCACATATCAACAAAGCATAAATAATTAAATAACAATCAGTAACCGCTGCCAAAATCAATACACAACTTTTATTTATTTACTTAAATTTTTATTACACCTCCAAGTATAAAACAAAAATAAAAATACACGAGTCGTTATACATTACCTCCTCTTGACATCTTCAGATCTTTTCCAACAGTTCGAGTTGAAATGTCATTGCATAATTCAGTTCAGTAGATTCTCCGGGAATAAAAACATGAATTTCCAGTTTATCAAATTCTCTAACCAATTCTTCTGAAGAAGTTAATATATTCGATCTTTCCTTCCGACTTACACATCTTCTACGGAGTTTGCTTTTCTTGAATGATAGCTGATTGTAACATCCTAACCTTTAATCAGTTCTAGCCATCGTCGCTATCTCATATTGCGTTCCTTCTGCGTAAAGATATACTTTAGACTTTTGTGATCTGTGTAAATTTCATACTTTTCGCCACAAAGATAATGCCTCCAAAACTTCAGTGCAAATACGATTGCGGCTAATTCCAGATCATGCGTAGGATATTTCTGTTCATGAGGTTTCAGTTGTCTATAAGCATATGCAGTTACGTTACCGTGCTGCATTAGTACACATCCAAGTCCTCGGTAGGAAGCATCGCTGTAAATAACAAAATCTCCTTGCTCATCTGGTAGCACTAATACAGGTGTGGTCACCAGTCGGTTCTTCAATTCCTGAAAAGTTTTCTCACATTTTTCATCCCATATGAACTTTTCATTCTTTCGAGTCAACTTGGTTAGTGGCGTAGCTATCTTTGAAAAATCCTTAACAAATCTTCTGTAATAACCTGCCAATCCCAAGAAATTTCTGACTTCCGTCGGTGTCTTTGGTCTTTCCCAATTTAATACGGCTTCAATCTTTGTTGGATACAATTTGATTCCTTCCATACTGATTATGTGGCCTAAAAATTGTACTTCTCTTAACCAGAATTCACATTTCAAAAACTTCGCATAAAGCTGTTCTTTTCTTAAGATTTACAAAGCAATCTTCAAATGCTCGGCATGTTCTTCTTCGATATTCGAGTAAATCAAGATGTCATCAATAAATACAATCACAAATCTGTCCAAGCATCTTTTCAATACCCTGTTCATTAAATCCATAAACGCTGCTGGTGCATTAGTCAAAGCGAATGCCATTACGAGAAATTCATAATGTCCATATCTGGTACGAAAAGCAGTCTTGGGAATATCTTCGACCTTGATCTTCAGTTGATGGTAACCTAAACTCAAATCTATCTTAGAAAACCATGCAGATCCTTTTAGTTGATCAAACAAATCATCGATTCGTGGTAAAGGATACTTATTCTTGATAGTCAACTTATTCAATTCACGATAATCGATATATAATCGCAAACTGCCGTCTTTCTTCTTTACGAACAATACCAGTGCACCCCACGGGGATACACTTGGTCTTATAATCCCTTTGTCCAGAAGATCTTGTAATTGCGTTGCTAACTCTTTCATTTCAACCGGTTCCATTTGATACGGAGTTTTTGAAATTGGCTCCGTGCCTGATTCCAAATCAATGGTAAATTCAATTTCTCGGTCCGGTGGTAATCCTGGAAGTTCATCTGGAAAAACGTCAGGAAATTTACATACAACGGGAATATCTTCTATCTTTGGGCTTCCCTTATCAATATCCAAGATATAGGCCAAATAAGCTTTACATCCTTGACGTAGCAATCATTTAGTCCGGATCATTGTCAAGAACTTATTCCGCTGTTTCTCACCTCTAAATATTACCATTGCATTATATGCAGTTCGTAATTTCACTTTCTTATTGGCACAATCAATCTGAGCATTATTATGGCCAACCAATCCATTCCTAAAATAACATCAAATTCTCCTAACTTGAAAGGTATCAAGTCGATTGAGAAATGATGTCCTGCTATCTCGATATCACATTCTGGACATACGGGTTCTACAGGAACTTGGTCGTCATTCACTAATTTTATGATTAACTTCTCACCTAACCGTTGAATTTCACAACATATATTATCAATGAATTCTTCCGAAATAAAAGATCTTGTTGCTCCAGAATTAATTAATACTTTTGCGTTAGCCGAATTCACATAATGTACCTGTAATCACACTTGGACTTTGCACAACTTCCTTCATAGTCATGTTAAAATTCCTAGCTTTAGGCTGGTTCTGTTGTGGTGGTGAATGTAATTGCAATACTTTCGAAACACTGGCAGCCATCGCTGATCCTCTACAATCCCTGGCAACATGCCCTTTCTTCCCGCATTGGAAATATGTAACATCTATCTTCCCTGCTGGACATTCATTGGAATAGTGCCATTTCTCCTTACACCTGAAGCATGTCATATTTTCCTTGTTGCAGCCACCCGTATGTTTCTGACCACATGTCTTACAATATGGCAACAGTGGTTTGGCAATTCCCTGCTGATTTGGATCTTAAAAACGATTACCTGCTCTCTGATTGCCTTGTCCTATCCTTTTAAAATTCATATTTGTCCGAGCTTGAAATCCTGACTTTATGTTGGAACAGTTCTGAAAATTCCCTTGTCCCTTTTCCTTTTGGGACATCTCACTTTTTCCTTCAATAATCATGGCTTTCTGAACCACGACTGTATATGTCATCAGTTCAAATACAGCCACTCTGCTACGAATCCATGGATGCAATCCCTGTTGGAATCTCTTAGCCCGTATCTCATCAATATCCACCTGTTCCAGAACAAACCTAGCCAATTCGGTAAACTTGGCCTCATATTCAGTCACTGACGTATTCCCTTGCTTCAATTCCAAGAACTTGATTTCCATCTGGTTCATCATGTAACGAGGAAAATATTTCTCCAGAAATAATTCAGTGAACCTATCCCAAGTCACGATACATTTTCCTTCTAAAGCTTTCCTGGATTTCCACCAATAATTTGTTTCACCTTTCAGGAAATAGCTAGCAAAATCAGTCTTTTGATCCTCTTGAACTTTCACTAGCGCGAACGCTTTCTCAATTTCTTTCAACCAAGCCCTAGCTTTAGTAGGATTTGTTGTGCCCTCAAATTCTGGAGGCTTAACTGATTGAAACTGCCTAAAAGTAACAACATGCATAACTGGTGATATCTGGGGTTCATGATGGGGTGGCTGTTGTAACATTTGCTGTTGAATTTGTTGTTGTTGCTGCTGCATCTGCTATTGTATCATTACCATTGGTTGTTGCATCAGATGGAACATTTGGTTCATGGTATTATTATTATGCTCCTCAGAATTGCTGTTTGATTTCTTAGTTTTGGTCTTTCTTTTTGGTGCCATTTTTCTGATGATAAAGCAAGCAGTTCTTTTAATAATTTTATTAAACAGTTGAAAGTGAATGAAGAAACAGTTTGACTGGTTTTAAAATAAATTTTAAACAGTTTAGGATTTTAAGCAAATCATTTGGAACAATTTAAAATATTAAATAAATAAATTGAACAACATTATTTTAAACATTTCATTTATCTTTTCAAAATTAAGCAGAATTTAAAGATATGGAAAGACTATAAAACAGTAAAGTAAATGTAAATGCTGTAAAGGCTAAAAATTTAAATAAATGAAAGAAAAAGGTTGAAAAAGGTTTATTTTATATATCAGACACCAGCATCAGGTGTTAGTGCTTGATATAAAAGTCTAACATAAAGTCTATCATAACTGCGGCTGATCAAAACTGAGTACACACATACATCTAGTCTCACTATACTATAGTTGCTTCTATCTACATATATCACATATACTAAAACAACCTGATCCAACTATCACACATCAGAACCCTGGTGGAATACGGTCTAACTCTCGTCGAAGGGTCTCAAGAACTGACTGAGCAAGACGAGTGGCTCTATAAAACTCTGTATAGGTATGAGTCCCATCATGAATCAATGCATCCAACTCAAGAGATGTGCTGTAAACGGTCTGCTGAAGCCTCTGTCTCAACAAATAATCTGGCTGAAGTGTTGATAAAGGTCCTCTATCCCTCTGATCAAACAATCCCATGATCTCCCTGTATTGTGATCTCCAATAATGCACATCCTCCCTCATGCTACTATACTCATGATAAGGTACCATATACGTCTCTCTAACCTGACCCACTGACTCCTGAGACGGAACTCTGGGCATCCCAACAATATCCTGTTGTAGTAATCCCAACTGTAACCCTATATCATGCTCTCCCACCCCCTCAACCGGGGCCATCTGAAATACCTCCGGAATTGGAGCATACACTGGTAAAGGAAGTGGAGCTACAACTGGTGGAAGCTCTGGCTCGACCTCGAGTATAAACTGATACTCAAGAGGTAATGGGGCGGTACCAAAGGCTCGAAAAACTCCATTAGATCAAACATCTCAAGATTTGATAACTGCTCTGGGGCTGGTGGTACTGGCTCCTGAGCTATCTGTGCTGGTGGTACCTGTGTTGGGGCCTCAACGGGCACTGGTGGTATCACTGGGGCTCTCGGTCCTATGACGGTCCTCTCGAAAGATGATGATGCCAACTGATAATATAATCAAACACAAAACAAGAGAGGGTCACTTAGCATTCCTAGAACTTATAAATACCTAATCTTAGAAGCTATCTGAATTCTAACAATCCTATCTCTATCTTATGTGATCTTCCTATCTTATCTTAATCCTCATATTCTTGTTTCAGGGACCAAAATCTACAGCTCTAATACCAAAATATAGCTCCCTCCAAATCCGGGGTTTAGATTTGGGGGTTAATTGATAATCTCCAACATAATACAAACCTGTATAACAATTATGCAAACATATATCTAATCCCTTCAGAACTATCCAGGATCTTTTAAGGTTGAGGTATGAAAATAAGAACAACACACTAACTTTATTACAAACTCAAATATAAAATTTCACACAACTCTCTTTATTACAAACCATTATCTAAGCAAGTTTTAAACTAAATTCATTTTATTTAAACACACAACACATCTATTTACACTACACCTGCTCAGGTAGCTCTAAGCTATCTTCCTGAATCGGAATTAGCATTCTTGGTATTAGAGGGTCCCTGTTAGGTCCCAATTTGTTTGTAGAAGGGGGGGTTGAATGCAAACAATACCGTTTAGTCGAATAAAATGCGGAATAAAATTGTGAAACAAAATTCAAGTTAAATAAAACTTTTATTAAACTTGAAAGGTGTTACAACTACGGTATCGGTTACAAGGGATTAATCTCAAATCAATTATTACAAATTTAGAATAAATTCGACATGAACTTTTTCTATTTTTGTAATTAAAAGATCAAATGCTAAAAGCGATTTGAGATTAAGTTCTAGGGATTTTGATCCGCTAGATTGTTACACAAGAACAAGAGAGTGATTTCTAGTTGATTGGATTTAACTTTACAAGCTAGAAATTGTGATCTTGAATTAGCAGATAAGATGAAATATTTGGCTGCTTTTTCTCTGTTTTGCTCTTGGCTTCTGTTTGATTGCTTTTTCAATGTTTTTGTAAATTGGATGCTTCTGCTTCTTTTTAATCAACACAGCCGAGATCAATGAACTGGTATGACAATCCTTTGTCCAATAATACTTTCGGTGTGACAATCTTTTAGAGCTAGTAAGACAATTAAAATGAACTAGCAAGACTTTCGGTATGACTATTGATTGTCATACCGATTGTCATATTAGTTCAAATGAAATTGGTTTACTGAATTAATAAGTGATTTTAATCTAAATAA
This sequence comes from Apium graveolens, assembly GCF_009905375.1. NCBI lineage: Eukaryota > Viridiplantae > Streptophyta > Magnoliopsida > Apiales > Apiaceae > Apium > Apium graveolens. The sequence goes on from NC_133648.1 coordinate 117,174,435, forward strand.
TAATTCTATCAAGACAATCAACTGAATTAGCATGACTTTCGGTATGACTATCAATTGTCATACCAATTGTCATACTAGTACAATCAGTTGTCTTTTTAGAATTAAAACAGATTTTAACCAATTAAAATTCTGAAAATCTTTAATATTAATTCTAAATTAATTAATCAATTTAATTCAATTAATCAATAAATTAATCCTTGCAGATATAATTTATTTTCTTAATTAAATTATATGACTTAATTAATTAATAGAGAATTAATACTAACCCTGAGCAGCATCCATTCTTCTGACAATCTTCTGAAAGTCACTGAGACTTATGAATCAATTCCGCCACTTCAATGCTGACACTCGATGTACTGTCTGGTTCATGAATGACTAACTTTCGTGACGTTTCTTCATGTCTTGACTTTGTTATTCTGATTGAATCCTTGTAATAAATGATACCCTGACGAGATCTCTGTCACTTGATTAAATCCACGATCTTGATTTATATCACTGAGGCATGATCAAATTCTTGAACTTCTTCCAGTGAATCTTCAAGTCTGCAGATGAACAATGTTTCTTTATTCTTTGACAGATGTTACTTTGTGAGATCTCTCTGATGATAGATCCACTATTTACTTATTACATTCTTATTTGAGTTGAGTTAAATACTCGAATAAACGAGTAGGCTATGACATATGCCTTTCAATCTCCCCCTATTTGCTTGTTAGACAATAACAACAAATACCTAGAGGATAACTCAACTAACAAATAAGAAAAAGATATAAACAGTAATGTAAAGTAAATAGCAGAAAAGTTCTGGATTATATTTAACATTTTCCAGATTCCAAATGAAATTTACAAGTGAATACAAGATAGATGTTCCTCTAGCCTGAACATATAACTACATTAGTCTATCTTGATTCATAAAGCTCTAATCATATTACATTGAGTTTTGAGCTAATTGACTTCAGTTGTCTTCTCTTCTGACTTCACCTTCTTCTAAATCTTGAAGCAATTCCTTGTCAAAGACACGATCCTTTTCTGAAGTGAAGCTTGCTGGTCTGACTGGTTGAACTCCAACTGACTTCAGCTTATTCTTGAGTTGATTGTACCTTTTAACATTCTTTTCACAATAAGCTTGAATCAAGTCAGCAGCTTGAGTCTTCAACATGGATGAATATCCAGCAGTTCTCAAATGATGTTCCATCCAGACCAGATGCTTAGCTGAGTAGTCTTTAAGAGATTGTACATCTAGCTGACAGATTTGAAGACAATCAGACTTAAAGAATCTCACCTAATGAGGATTGTTGACCACTTGAGGACTAGCCCTGCTGGCAAACTCTTTAAGCCTTTCTCGAAGAACTTCATTCAATTCTGAGCTTCTTTTGACTTTGTTTAAAAGAACCCAAATCTCTGACAAAGAACGATTCTCAAATAGATGAAGTGACACCTTAAATGATCCTTCACTCTGACAATATACAAAAATGCTCATCTCACTTAGGGATCTATCAAAAGCAGCTGTGATCCTTGAGACTTCAGTCTTGATAGCATTCATGTACATGTCATTGTTAGGATTTGAGATTTCCAGCTTGTCAAGAAGATGTAAGAACTGCCTATCATTGTTAGTGCATAGCTGAGGCATATCGAGTACTCTCCTAGCTTCATCCCATTTTTCACCAATCTTTAGTCTGACATCTCTTCTCCTTTCTTGAGCCTTAATGTCATGAAGACGTTGCTTTTGAAGAGTTTCTGTTCTTTGTATGTCTTTCCTCCTGTCAATGATCTGAGAGACCTTCTTAAGTTCAGCTTCTTTTCTTAGCATCTCTGACTGCTCTTTCTAAAATTCTTTCTCAAACATAGGATCCACTGTATCTTCTTCTTCCCAATCTTCAAAATCACTTTCCTCTTCAGCTTCAAATAACCCATCTTTATCTTCCTGAACTGGTTCAGTGGGAATGTCAAAAATGTCAAAGTCATCCTGTTCTCCACTGTAGTAGACATCATCAGCCTTTCCTTTGTTTCCAGCAGAGGTATCTTTTTCCTTCCCTTTGGCACTACTCCCTTTCTTCTCCCCCTTAGTTGAGGGATCCTCTACTGACTTTCCTTTGGAACCTCCATCACCTCCAGAGCCTGATCCTCCACCAGACGGTCCTTCAAAATAAGCTCTTTGTTCTTCATTAGGGCAATGAGAATTCTTGATCATGTAATATAGGTGCTTCATCCCTTCATTGAGATGTTCCATGCCCGTCTCTATCTTTAGAAATCTTGAGGAGTCCAGTGAATGATTCATCTCAACGAGGTCTTCAAGAGAAGTCATTCTTGTGTGTAGAGAGCAGAAGTTGGATATGTCATCAGCTGATAAATTTGGAGTGTCCTGAATAGAATTGAGCTTTGGTATTATAGTGGTCTTTAGATCTGAGATGTCATTCCTTATGATTGCAAGCTGATTGTTGATAGAGGTGGAAGAAGAAGACCGTTCAACCACTTGTGCTTTGAATGCTTGAGCTTCAGCTTGACTTTTAGCAAGTTTTTCTTTTAGGGCAGCAATCTGAGCTAACAGGTTTACAGTATCAGTGTCTGTGTGTGCTCTCACCTGAATTTCACTCGTGTTTGGTTCACTCATCTCACGTGCATGTGTTTCTCTCAATATGATTGCTCGTGAGGAGTCTTCCAGTTGCTGTTCTTGTGTACCTGCATTAAAAATCACCCTAGCCTCTTCAAGAGAGGTCAGTGGTGGTACAATGGGAATTCGCGAGTCCTGATCCTCAGTCAAACCTATCAAATCTTTTGGAATAGATGTCTGAATTGCTTCAGGGATAGATTGACCGAGTTGCCCTCCACTTTCTCCAGATAAATCTGCGAGTGGAGAATCCCATAAGGGAGCCAGAGGTGTTGGATCTGGGAGGGGAGAAAATGACTCTATTAAAGATGGCGGAGAGTCAGATTTTCCCTCTGAAGCATGTGACTGCTCTTCTGCCGTAACTATGGCAGGCACTGTAACCGACTCTACGTGCACTCCTCGCTGTGTGTCCTGAGTATGATCTGGGGAAGTGTATGGTTCCATTGTGAGTAATGGAATTGTGCTTGACTCAGTACAAGATGCCATGGCCCTATGGCGAATTTCAATAGATGCATCCTGTTGAGAGAATGCCTCTAGTAACTGTTCATTGGCCATTTCAAAGTCCATGTCCTGTTGAGAGGACAAGGATGGGCTTTCAGATGCCTCAGAATATGTTCTTCTTTTCTTAGGAGGAGGCAGAGCTGAGGGTTCACTCATATTTAACAATGTACTACTTCCTAGTAATCTCCTGGGTAACATTTTAGACAGTGGGGGAGAGGTTGAGATAGAATGAGACTATGTGTTTGGCTCTATGACCTGGGATTGAAGCTGTGGTTCTACAACTTCATGGTCAGCCCTATCAACCACTGGGGGTCTTTCAACAGAAGTAGGAAGAGAGTGAGAGTGAGGAATTACTACCTGTAATGGAAGAGCCTGGGTGGCTTGAACCACTGGAGGTTGAGGTTGCTGTTCATGGCCGGGAAGATTGAAAATAGGTAAGGGAATATAATTGGCCATGAAAGCAGATATAAGTACTGGAACTTGCATAAATTTGAAGGTTGTGTCTTGGCGAGTGTAAATCTTTTTGCTAACTGGAGGGGGTTCGGTTACCGCAGAGTTAGCAAAAAGGGCTTTGTGTTCAGGGGTGAGTAGATGATCTGCTATAAGCATGAGAAAACGAGCATAGTAACATGATACTCTACGATTTGTAGAATGATCACGTAAAGCAGAAGTTAGACGTCTCAAGAGAATGGGAAAAAGTAGTTTGCCAAAATTGATCCTTTGATTGAAAACAACTGCAAGACCAATATACTGCAGAGTGGAAGTGATGTTATGAAAATTGGATTTTGTGCAGTTGGCAAACACTTTGGAAAGTGTATCGAAGAAAATATCCCATTCAGACACCAAATTTGATTTAGAAAGTTTGGTTAAATTGATCACCCCCTGATAGTGAATAGCATTGAAAAAATTTGTGATATCATTTTCAGAGGGTAAATTACAGAAATTGTTTAGTGGAAAATTTAACGCACGATTGACGACTGTTTCATCAACTACATACTGTGTGTTTGCGACGGTGAATGAAAAAGATTTTGAATCATCGGCCACAGTAGAAGTTGTGCAAATCAGTCTAAGTAGATCGACGTTTAAAATCACATTTGATTTAATAGCAGAGCTAACAATCGCATGGTCATTTAAAAATCTAATCCATGGCTTAAATTTTTCAACATCACATTTTTCCGGATTAAAATAACCAACCTGATTATGCGCGACAATTTGGAAATTGAGAGCCATTTAAAATAATAATAAGACACACGCTTTTCAGAATTTTAAGAATAATATTAAGAAAATTCGAATTAATTAAATTAATTTAATAATTCGAATTAAATTAATTATAATCGAAAAATTTAGACAGAAATGTATCTCGTTAAAATTCCTAACTCACAAACACAGTTTTGACAAACCAAAAGACACAAATCAGAAATTGAAAATAAAATAAAAAAAAAATAAAAAGTTCAACAGCACCTCTGTATATATATACTTGTATGTATATATCACAAAGTGATGAATTAGTTTGCTGAGTAAAAACTCGAGCAAGGAAGGAATCAGATTGATGGTTTAAGTTCGAAGAGAGAGAGAAGAGAGAAAATGAGGAAGAAACTGTTCGATTTTTTTTTTGAAAGAAATGAAACTGTTGTGATGGTTTAAAACAAAACAACAAACGCCTTTATATAACAGCTGGTATGACAATCCGGGATTGTCATACCGATTGTCATACCAGGCAAAAGAAGTAGAAAGAAAACAATAGAATAAATATTAAAATTATAACTGGTATGACAATCTGATAGTCATACCGATTGTCATACCAGTATAATAATAAAATGAAATATATATATAATGTTTATAACTGGCAAGACAAACGATAGTCATACCGATTGTCTTGCCAGTATAAACTATACCGACATATTCAAACATATACAAACATATACTGAAATGACTTTCAGCAAGACAATTCAATTGTCTTGCCGATTGTCATTGCAGTAGAAAATAAAATAAAAGGAACAGACTACTATATATGTACTGAAACTATATTACAAAATAGTAAAACTGAAATAAAAACTTATAATTTTTACAGAAACAAAGACAATATTTCAGAATTAATTATTTTTATTCCAAAAATAGATTTCTGTTGAATTTTAGCAAATAAAATTCTTAGAAAAACATTTTTAGAGGAAATAAGATATTCTGAGATATTTTAAATTAACAAGTAGGGAAAATAAAAATAGATAAGATAATATATATTACATAGAAATAAGCAAGAAATATGATAAAATGATAAAATAAATTTGCAAATGAATTTTTCATTTATGAAAAATTCATTTGTAAATTCATTCAAGAACAGATCCCAGATATTAACTAAATTAATCACTAAAACTATTCAACATGCCCAATTTGCCAACTAATCTGGTAAATGTGGATTCGTCAAGTGGTTTAGTGAAAATATCTGCTATTTGTTCTTCTGTTGGAACAAAAAATAGTTCAACAGTACCATTCATGACGTGCTCTCTAATAAAATGATACCTGATGTCAATGTGCTTTGTCCTCGAGTGCTGCACAGGGTTGTTGGTGATGGCTATTGCACTTGTGTTGTCACATAAAATAGGAATCTTGTTCAATACAGAGCCATAGTCTCGTAGTTGGTTCCTAATCCACAAGATCTGAGCACAGCAGCTTCCAGCAGCAATATATTCAGCCTCGGCCGTTGAGTTGGAAACTGTTTGCTGTTTCTTGCTGTACCATGAGACTAGCCTGCTTCCTAGGAATTGACAACTTCCTGAGGTGCTTTTCCTATCAACAACACTTCCTGCATAATCTGAATCTGTATATCCGACAAGGTTAAAACCAGATTCTTTAGGGTACCAAATACCTAGATTTGGTGTTCCCTTAAGATATCTTAAGATTCGTTTAACAGCAACGAGATGAATATCTCTAGGATCCGCTTGGAACCTTGCACATAAACATGTAGCATACATAATATCTGGTCTACTTGCAGTAAGATAGAGTAACGAGTCAATCATACCTCTGTAGCTTGTGACATCTACCTTAATGGAGTTTTCACATGGTCCAAGCTTGACAGCTGTAGTTGATGGAGTCCTTGCTGATGCAGAATCCTCTAGATTGTACTTTTTGAGGAGTTCCTTGAGATACTTGGATTGACAAATAAATGTTCCATCTAACCTTTGATTTACTTGTAATCCAAGAAAGAACTTCAGCTCTCCCATCATGCTCATTTCAAACTTGCTGTGCATTAACTTAGCAAATCTCTTACAGAGATTATCATTAGTAGACCCAAATATTATATCATCCACATAGACTTGGACTAATATAGTATCATTCTTATGTTTTTTAGAAAAGAGAGTTTTGTCTATGACACCTCTAATAAAGCTATTTTCAATAAGAAATTCAGAGAGAGTGTCATACCATTTTCTTGGAGACTGTTTTAGCCCATAGATAGCCTTGAAAAGAAAGAAGACAAAATCCATATGATCTGGATCTTCAAAACCAGGAGGTTGCTCTACATATACCTCTTCATCCAGCTTTCCATTCAGAAAGGCGCTCTTGACATCCATTTGATAAACTTTAAAGTTTGAAAATGCTGCGAATGCCAGAAATATTCTGATGGCCTCAAGTCTAGCCACTGGAGCATAGGTTTCATCATAATCAATGCCTTCAGCTTGAGAATACCCTTTAGCTACCAGTCTTGCCTTGTTTCTTGTAACCACACCATCTTCATCTAGTTTATTCCTGAATACCCACCTAGTACCAACAGCTTTCTTGTGTACAGGCCTAGGTACCAGTTTCCAGACTTGTTGACTTTCAAACTGATTGAGTTCATCTTGCATAGCAATCACCCAATCTGGATCAGACAGTGCTTCTTCAATTTTCTTAGGTTCCATCTCAGAAAGAAATCCTGAGAACAGACACTCATTTTGAGTAGCACGTCTAGTTCTGACTCCAACATCTGGATCACCAATAATCAACTCAAAAGGGTGAGCTTTATTCCAGACTGTCTGTCTTGGAAGATGTGATCTTGATGATTCACCTTGAAATTCATTGTGATGTTGTGTCCTACTAGATGATCCTTCAGCATCTCCCCCTGAGTTGTTGTCATGTTGACTTGAAGATTCTCCGTCAGTAGCAGTGGTATCTCCATTGTTGCCAAAGTTTCCATCACTATTACCTTGAGTATCATCAGGATTAACAGGTTCTTCACCAGCAACAACCTCAGGTTCTTGACCATGTTCTGATTCTGAATCTGACGTATCATCAAACTTCAGTTTCTCAGAAGGATCTTCAGTTTGGATACTAGGGAGTTTAGTGTCATCAAATGTAACATTGACACTTTCAGTTACTTTGTGTTGATCAATGATATACACTCTATATGATCTTCTTCCATATCCAACAAAAATACCCTCATATGCCTTTGCCTCGAACTTACCACGACGATCATCTCCATCCTTGAGCACGAAGCATCTGGCACCAAATACATGAAAGTATTTGATAGAAGGTTTCTGTTCATTCAAAATCTCATAAGGAGTTTTCATGAAGTCTTTGTTGATTAGAGTTCGATTCTGAGTATAACATGCAGTATTGACAGCTTCAGCCCAAAAGTACATTGGAAGACCTGATTCATTTAACATCGTTCTTGCAGCTTCAATCAATGTACGATTCTTCCTTTCTACCACTCCATTTTGCTGAGGGGTTCTAGGAGCTGAAAATTGTCTGGTAATCCCTTTGTCTGTACAGAATCCATTGAGAAGTGTATTCTTGAATTCTGTCCCATTATCTGACCTTATTGCTCTAACAGGGACGTTAGAATCTAACTCAATCATCTTGATATGATCAATCACAACTTGTGGTGTTTCATCCTTAGAGTGAAGAAATAAAACCCACGTATACTTGGAATAGTCATCAACTATCACAAGACAGTAACACTTCTTTGACATAGAAAGGATATTAACTGGACCAAATAAATCCATGTGCAATAATTGCAGAACACCAGTTATGGAAGATGTGTTAGTGCCTTTGTGACTTGCTTTCTTTGACTTTCCTTTCTGGCAAGCCTCACATAGTCCTTCTGGAGAGAATTCCAGCTGAGGCAGACCTCTTACCAATTCTCTTTTGACAAGAGAATTCATTGTTTTGAAATTGAGATGGGAAAGTCTCTTGTGCCATAGCCAACTCTCATCTGACGATGCCTTTGCATAGAAACAATTGACTTCAAGATTGCTTCCAGAGTTCATGTCAGCTACGAACAGATTTCCTTTCCGGATTCCCATTAAGGAGGGTTTTTCACTTTTCTTGTGCAGAATTTGACACTTCAGCTTGTCGAATAAAACATTGTAGCCGTTGTCACAGAACTGACTAATGCTAAGCAGATTGTGTTCAAGTCCTTGCACAACATATACATTTTCAATGATAACATTTCCAGCTTGCAAACAGCCATATCCCTCCGTTAAACCTTTGCTGTTATCTCCAAAGGTAACCACTGAGCCAGCTTTCTCAACCACATTTGATAGCAGGGCTCTATCTCCGGTCATATGTCTTGACGATCCGCTGTCAAGAATCCACACTACCGGTTGTACCTGTTTAATGCCCTCTTTTCTTGACGATGAGGTGCTTGCATTACTAGCCATGAGAGCAAGATTCCCAACTTCTTCATCTTCACTGTCAGTATCATCCCAGCTTCTTCCCTTTGCCAGGTACGCCCTTTCAGATTTACTCTTCTGATTAGAATCGTAAGAGTTCTTCCTAGCTTGTTTTGGCTTCCTGCATTCTGTGGCAAAGTGTCCCAACTCATTACAGTTGAAGCATCGAATGGTGCTTCGATCAACCATCCCTGTTTTATACACACCACTGCTGGTGTTAGAGGATGAAGATCCACCTTTCTGGAATCTGTTGTAGTTGGACTTGTACTTGAACTTGGGATTCCTTTTGAATCTGACATTTGAGAATCTCTTGACAATCAGGGCCATTGACTCATCCTCCAATTGCTCCAGTTCTTCCAAGGAATAATAATCATCTCCTGATTGATTTGTAGTAGGAGAATCAAATTCTGCTACTATCACATTATCTTCAACCTTGGAAGACTGTACCATTCTTTCTGACTGTTGAGATTGTTGTTGATATTGTGGTTGTTGTTGTTGTTCATCAGCTACTAGAGCAGTAGACGTGCTGACCACTCTTCCTTTCCCGTAAACTTCCTTCTGCTGAATCTGCTCCAACTCATAAGTCTTCAACACACCATAGAGCCTTTCCAAAGAAATCTCACTCAGATCTCTTGCTTCTCTTATAGCAGTGATTCTATGTTCGAGATGAGTTGGCAGTGTTAAAAGGAACTTTTTGTTGACCTCCCTGATGGAATAGTATTTACCATTAATGTTCAGGTTGTTGATCAATGCATTGTACCTCTCAAACACTTCAGTGATTCCTTCTCCTGGATTTGATTTGAAATATTCATATTCAGAGGTTAGGATTTCTAGTTTGTTCTCCCTAACTTCCTCTGTGCCTTCATTAATAATCTCAATAGTTTCCCAGATATGTTTGGAATCTTTACAATTCATCACATGTCTATTCATCAGGGGATTAAGGGAATCTACTAAGATTAATTGAAGGCTAGCATCCAGGGAAGCTTCTTCTATTTCAGCAGGAGAGAAGTCCTCAGGATCCTTCACATAAGTTCTCGCTTTGGTGATCACCACATCATTTTCTATTACCTCTGGTTCCATAACCATAGGAATTTTTGGACCCTTCTTCAATAGTTGCAAATATTTAGGATTAGCAACCTGTAAAAACAGTAGCATCTTCTTCTTCCACATAACATAATTTTCTTTATCGAAAAGTGGAATTTTAACGGTTCCAACTTTTTGTGTAGTCATTATGAATTTTTTTGAGTGAATAAAAAATTCAAGAAGTGAAAGAAACACAAAAGTCTAGGATCTAGATTTGTACGTTAATCAGAAGGCTCTGATACCAATTGTTAGGTCCCAATTTGTTTGTAGAAGGGGGGTTGAATGCAAACAATACCGTTTAGTCGAATAAAATGCGGAATAAAATTGTGAAACAAAATTCAAGTTAAATAAAACTTTTATTAAACTTGAAAGGTGTTACAACTACGGTATCGGTTACAAGGGATTAATCTCAAATCAATTATTACAAATTTAGAATAAATTCGACATGAACTTTTTCTATTTTTGTAATTAAAAGATCAAATGCTAAAAGCGATTTGAGATTAAGTTCTAGGGATTTTGATCCGCTAGATTGTTACACAAGAACAAGAGAGTGATTTCTAGTTGATTGGATTTAACTTTACAAGCTAGAAATTGTGATCTTGAATTAGCAGATAAGATGAAATATTTGGCTGCTTTTTCTCTGTTTTGTTCTTGGCTTCTGTTTGATTGCTTTTTCAATGTTTTTGTAAATTGGATGCTTCTGCTTCTTTTTAATCAACACAGCCGAGATCAATGAACTGGTATGACAATCCTTTGTCCAATAATACTTTCGGTGTGACAATCTTTTAGAGCTAGTAAGACAATTAAAATGAACTAGCAAGACTTTCGGTATGACTATTGATTGTCATACCGATTGTCATATTAGTTCAAATGAAATTGTTTTACTGAATTAATAAGTGATTTTAATCTAAATAATAATTCTATCAAGACAATCAACTGAATTAGCATGACTTTCGGTATGACTATCAATTGTCATACCGATTGTCATACTAGTACAATCAGTTGTCTTTTTAGAATTAAAACAGATTTTAACCAATTAAAATTCTGAAAATCCTTAATATTAATTCTAAATTAATTAATCAATTTAATTCAATTAATCAATAAATTAATCCTTGCAGATATAATTTATTTTCTTAATTAAATTATATGACTTAATTAATTAATAGAGAATTAATACTAACCCTGAGCAGCATCCATTCTTCTGACAATCTTCTGAAAGTCACTGAGACTTATGAATCAATTCCGCCACTTCAATGCTGACACTCGATGTACTGTCTGGTTCATGAGTGACTAACTTTCGTGACGTTTCTTCATGTCTTGACTTTGTTGTTCTGATTGAATCCTTGTAATAAATGATACCCTGACGAGATCTCTGTCACTTGATTAAATCCACGATCTTGATTTATATCACTGAGGCATGATCAAATTCTTGAACTTCTTCCAGTGAATCTTCAAGTCTGCAGATGAACAATGTTTCTTTATTCTTTGACAGATGTTACTTTGTGAGATCTCTCTGATGATAGATCCACTATTTACTTATTACATTCTTATTTGAGTTGAGTTAAATACTCGAATAAACGAGTAGGCTATGACATATGCCTTTCAGTCCCGCTGCTTGACACGCTTCTTTACAACGCGAGTCCGGATAGGTTTCATTCACTTTCTTGACTGAAAAAAATAAGGTGAATAACAAGAAAAGCAGGGGGGGAGCCATAATTTTCTCAACAAGTCCACAATATAACAACAATATTATAATAAAGCTAAATGAACCAGTAATCTGGCTGTATCTGTAAAGATGTAACCTTGCAAGAAAAGAATGAAGGCCACTATTGGAGAGTATCAATAAACTAGACTGGACACAAGTTCACACCTATATCCTACTGATCAGTCATGATACAGTGCAGATCTATACCTCTATGTATAGACCCAGTTAGGTACCCAGGCTCTACAGCCGAAAACAAGGATCCGGTTAATACCCGGTTCATAAGATCAAGTGTATACCTGATCCTAACCATCGCCATCTAGTCCACAGATGAGCAACCGGAACAATCAGTATGCTTTGAAGTATCCCAACATCAGAATATATTAGGATATATATATATATATCACTACACCATATATAGCCTATTGTAACGGTTTTTTTCAGTGTAACCAACTAAAGTGTAACCATAGATGCCTTAAAATTGTTTTTGGCATTCTATGGTTACACTTCTATTTATTGTAATCATTGATATCATTTAGTGTAACCATAAGGAAAATGAGGCATCTATAGTTATATCAAAATTAATGTTGCCGTTTGTCTTAAAAAATGTAACTAAAAACTGAAATTGCAGGACCTGCGTAGGAATTCAAATTATTGAAAACACAAGGGCGGGGAATAAAATTTATTAGAAATTTATTTTTGTCCTAAAAAAACTATCATACAACAAACTTATTTACCACAAACTTCCTTTCTCACTCTCTCACATTTCACTCTTCTCTCTCTCTCTCTAAAATTTCCTCTCTTAAACTTCTTATCTCTCATATCACGGCAATCGGGGTATCTTAGTTTACAACAAATGGGTCTTCACTGTAATGGTCTTCCTATTTTATATTCTGCTTTTTCAATATATTACCCTAAATCGATTTGGCCTTCACTGCAATCAGGTCCCTTGTTCGGGTCTACTTCTTCTATAACCGGGTTTCTCAATTGGGGTTTCTCCTATAGGTATTTTTATGAATTTGGGCTTTGAATTGGATATGTATTAGGATTTCTTGTGTGTATATTGGGTATTTTTATTTAATTATTTACCTGGTGGTTGAGTTTTTACTTGATTCGATAAGCTAAGCTTTATGTTGCGAAATATTGATATGTTTTTTTACCTGATGTGTGTTTTTTCCTATTTTTTTGAGCTCATCCAACAGGTTTCTCACTAACTAGGTTCAGTTAATTTTCAATAATTTTATTTGTTTTGACCATAATTATCTAGTCATATAACTCACAATGAAGAGAAATGATTGAATAACGAAGGATAACTTGGAATGCTAATGCTGGTTTTGTTTTTATTAGCCTTTCTTGTTTTTCCTGAAATTAAGATCTTCATTACATTGTCATTTATAAGATTTTGTTATGCTTTGCTATGAAATGGTCTAAATTTGTGTTGATATGGTTTTTAACGGCATATATTGTGATGTAGAGTTATACAACCAATGCAAACTTAATTGTATTAGTTGTACTGGTTTCCAGGATGGGTATTTTATTAAAGAAATGTTAACAAAGAGGTAGAACTTCAATGTATCCAGAACCAAGTCGTATGCAGGTGTGGATCATTATCATGAAGCCTTTTCTAAGGGCTGCCATAATGGAGGAGTTGATGCTATACAAGATGAGGTCACTTGGTTTCGTGAATGACTTCCTCTAAAAGCCTCTATCATGTGCTTTTGCATATCATTACAAGTTGTTCGAATGCACAATGAAATTTGCCTTCTCTTCTAACACAGATTATAAATCCCAACTACAAAGACATCAGGGGTGTGCTATTCTGTGAAGCTAGCTTTAATGTATGTGCATAATTTAGTCACTTATCTGTATCAGCATCATCTAATGTTGAATCAGGGGTAAGTTTTAGGACTTTGGTCATATATATATTGATTTGTTGTAGTGAGCTGTCTACTGTACTTTTCTTAATCATTTTATGTAATTTAATCTCTTAAAGGTTAAAATCAGGAGGGAGTGATTAAGTTCTCGAAGATATCTTGCGTGGGGCTAACTCATTTATGGTTGCTCCTGGTGATCTTGGAATGGAAACACGAGAGTCTTAGAAGTACTTATTGTATAGTTAATTAGCTATTTGATTTTTGTATTACATTCTTGGTGGTTGGTAGGCTTGGAACTTGTTGATGATTGGTGGTACTTGAATTGGTTGTTTTGGTTGTTGGATTGTTTTTGTTGATGAATGTTTGGTAAACTTTGAAATGGGGAAGTTCTATTTTCAAATATTATATTGCCTTTTTTTCTCAAAAAGTGTTGGCAAAGAGTCCCGTAATGTGTAGCTATTGATATAAATTGTTCATATTCTCTGTTGGTGAATACCAAAAAAATGTAGGTTTAGATTTAAAAGTGTAGGTAAAAGCTTAAAAGGTCCACATAAAAGTGTAGCTATAGAAAACAAGCTATAGCCATTGATAACTTTGTTTTTCAAAATTTAGTGTTACAATAGCTAATATGATGTTACCATAGCCTTATGGTAATACCAAATATGATGTAACAAATATCATAATTATGTTACCATTGATCTATAGTTACACCAAATTTAATGTTACCAAAACAATAAAAGTGTAGGCATATATGTCCCATGGTTACACTTTTTCCGGTGTTACCAAAAATTAAAAAAGTGTTATCATAGACCCCTATGGTAGCACAGATATTAGTTACGATCCTATTTTTCAAAAAAGTGTTACCATAGCCATTTTCTTCACTTTCAGCAACGCTTTTTGGCCTTTATTCACACTTTTTAGGTGTTAAAATAGGCTGTTTGTGGTGTAGTGATATGTATAGTCTATTGGAATATGAATAGAGTATTTAGTGAATCAGGAGAAATCAGGAATCGAGGTGAAATATAAACAAAAGAATAGTAATGGTAGTGTATGTGAACAGGAATTATCAGTGCTTACTGAGTTGAGAATCTGAATAGGAGGAAGCAATTCACTATTCTGAATTTAGAATAGGGGAAAAAATTGCCTGTTACACGATTTACTGCAATTATATCACCGTTCTTTAACACTGAATCAGCTCGTACGATTTCACGTAGCCCTGATCGTCTACCCGTACGATTAAAACTGATTTGTATATCAATTATAAACAATTAAGATTCAATTAACCACATAATTCACATAACACATAAGTCACATAGTCATTTTAGGCTTAAAAATATTTTTAGAATCGAAATCGAATCAATATTCGCATTACCGAATAATATCTGGCTTGTTTCCTAGTTTTCGGAATTTATTAGACTCGTCTCTATAATTAAAAGGGTCTATAAGTAATTAAATATCGAAAGTTGATTTGTTACCAAAAGAAATTAAGTTTAAAACTATTTTTAATGTAAACAGACCGTTTTTCTGAGTCGAAGGGCTTTCGTTTCGTTTACGTGGGATAAACGGTTCAATTATTATTAAATAAATAAGGATAATTCAATTTATTATTCAATATAATTAATTATTCAGAATAAGTGAACCTCAAAAATATTTTTAAATAATTATTTAGGAAAAATCAGAATTAAAAAAATGATTTTCCATAATTTTTGGAATTAAAATGAATCTATTATAATTTATTGAAAATAAATTGATTATTTGTCAAAATAACTAATAATTTTTAAGTTTTTATTAAATAATAAATAATTAGAGAAAAAATATTTATTATCAATTTTTAGAAAATATTTCAGATTTATTTATGAAATAAATCAATTAATTAAATTAATTAATTAATCAATTTATAAAATAAATAAAACTGATTTTTTATAATTTATAAAAATAAAAATAAAATAAAAATCCAGAAACATTTGTCAGAAAATTGAATTCTGACAAAATAGATCAAAATCGGGTTGCAAAACGAGGTGGAACCGGGTCAAGATGAGCAAATCGTGTTGCCAAGAACACAACGGGAAATCTGCAGATTCCGGTGAGTTCCCGGACTCCATCAACTCCGATCAACTTCAAATCAACACCGGTTGGTGTGATTATTGAGTGTTTTTCATTTCAAATCATCTGAACAAAACAATTCCAGCATGAACATCCCGGAATCATCCCTAGAATCCATTCTCCGATCAAATCATACCAAACTCCGGTCAAACATCGAATTCACACTCATTTGTACATGAAACTTTGATATTAATATCTTAAATCAAAGATGGTAACCTCTATAATATAAGCCCTAACATCTAACACACCAAAGATCACTCTAAAATCAAGAACGATTAATCAAAAATTGCACATAAACCCTAATAATCGAACTTACATAAACATGAATCGTTTGATGAATTAACTAGCATAAATCAACTGTAAACATTCATACAAAGCTATTCACACCATCAATTTCATCAAATGACCCTAGAATCAAAATCCCCTAATTCGAACATAGACCTTAAAATTAAAATTGAAAAATAACGAATCAAAACATGAAATTGATGCTAAAACTGAAAGAACAGATCAAGAGCATCGATTTGAGTACTTACGTCAACAGATTTGATGCTCAGAATTGCTCAAAATCACGCTTTGATTCTTCGACCCGTTTCTGGAAAATCCGACACGGTTTGTAGAGATTTTTTTTAATTTTTCAGTATTTTTAATAATTAATTATATATAATTAAATAAAAATTAGGGTATTTATAGTAGGAAAAATAATTCTCCTAATTAAAATTAAGGCCCTAACTATACATCTAATAAAATTAATTGGCCCTTATTTTATTAATTCTTAATTTTTAAATATTTAATATATACACTATACATGCCAAAAATTCCCAAAAATTGTGAATAAATAAAAAATGCAAAAAAATTGAATATTTGAAAGTTTCATAATTTTATAAAAATAAAAATATGATTTTTGTGGGGTTTTTGACACCCGAAGGGGCCCGAAAAAGTCATTTTTCACGAAATCAGAAAATGTTTAAAATAATTGAATGTTCAAAATAACGCTATGGTACAAGCCCTAATAGGAAAAATAAGGCCAATTATTTTATTTAAAATATCAGCTATTAAAACAAAGTTCGGGTCGTATAACTTTTGATACGAAAGCTTTTAACACGAAATAAAATACCTGATAAATACCTGAAAATACCCTGACGATACAGAACACACGTAGCATATAACAGTTAGGGTTTTATGACTAAATTCATATAATAACATAATAAAACGCATATTTTATCTTTATTATGATATAATGCGAGTGTAATTTCCCAGTCGTTACAACTAGGCCTTTAATGGTCTATCTTCACTTGTTGACATGTAAGACATTTTCCCACAAATTTTGATATATCTCCCCTCATTCCACTCCACCAAAAGTGCTTCATCAAATCTTCATACATCTTAGTGGAACTTGGATGAATAGAGAATGAAGAACTATGAGCCTCCTTCAAAATTTCCTCACTGTAATAACCCCAAATTTTGGAAATTTTTGAAACCCTTATGAATAGTGTTTTTGCTAAATGAGAAAACTTTTCATGCCACACTTTGTAGGGGTTCTGTTATGGATATTCTGAGATTTTATTAGTACTCTATATGGTATATAAGTGTATGTAAAGATCGTCAGAATCCAATTCCGAACACTTTGATTTTTCCCGGAAATCCACTAGATACGGAAAGAATCGAGTATAAGGTAACAGGATAAAAAGGATTTAAATTAAAGGATTATAAGAGAGGATCATAAAATGAATATAATATATTGAGAAAGGTTAAGGGAACCTAAGTAATAAGATCCCAGGTATAATCCCACAAACGATGAACGAAAACGAAATTTAAGCGAACCGTATAACAGATCAGCGGTCATTAGGCAAACAATTAGGAAGTTAATCAAAGGGATTAGAGAGGATGGTGTCATCCAACCAATAGAAAGAGGACAAAGGAGGGGTGATGACATCACAAAGTGATGCAAACATGACATAAGAGGGAAGGAAATGTGGTGGAATATTAACCACACAAAAATCAAGGTTAAATTGGTAATTAACCAAAAACAAATCAAACATTCAACCAACCAAGCCAAACAATTCATTTTTCATCAAAACAAGAACACAAGGCATTTTATTTTCTTCATGCTCTCGGCTTTTTACTATTTCAAAGAAAACAATTTTCAAAATTCAAGTTCAAGGCTTCTTAAATTGGTAAGATAATTCCCTAGTATTCCCTATGCATAGTTATGGCTATTCTATGAGTTTAAGCCTCCAAATCATTCACAATCTTCTTCAAGAAATCAATGAAGAAGACAATGAATAGTGACTTCAAGAATTTTAACTTGATTTTCTTGTTTTTCTTTTAAGATCCAAGCATCCCTAAGTCATCTCAAGGCTTCTTAAGGCTTCCTAGCTACTCACACCACTTCAAGGAAGGTATATCATCTCCAAACCCTAGATTTATTTTGTTAAATAGGATGATTTTAGTTGTTATGGTGATATAGTAGCTTAATGCTTGTTGGTTTAGAATTTGGGTTGGAGTGGTAATGATATGGATGGTGAATCTTGTTGTTTTGGTTAAAAGAACTTAAGTATAGTTAAATTCAAGCTTAAGCATAAGTATAAATGTTAATATTGAATTGATTGGGGCTGTTATGATGTGGTATGGATGGAGTTTGGATTGGGATGTGATTGTGGCTTGATTATGGGTTGAATTGGAAGGGTGTAAAATTGGGAAATCGCGTAAACATAGCCGTCGTAATGTCCGATTTACTTTAGGCTGTTTTTGTTCTTAACATTAGGACCCGTGAACTCACTGCTAGGTTTTGACCATTGCCATAATTAGATAGTTCATGTTAAGAGCTTTGTTTTGATATGTAGTTCGTTTGATTCCGATGTACGGTTTAGGAGAAACGGCCGTTTTAAGTAACGGCATTTCGCGAACGAAACATTATCCCTCGCCTTACTTTGAAACATTGGTTAACGACCCTAAAGGACTAATTGGAGTATGAATCATTTATGTAAAGTGTATTAGGCAAATGGTAAGGCACTCGTGAGAGAATCATTTTAAAACTCTTAAAGGTTAAATTATTAAAAATGGTGAAGCCGAGGGAACTCGAGCGGCTTAAGTAAAGCGTTAAGTGCAAAGCGAGCGTTAGAGTCTAGATTGGTTAAAGTATAGATTCATAAGCAACTTTGGTTTAATTGTGACTTATATGTTGTTTATAGGTTTCCAGACTCGTACTAAGCCATTTGTCACCCCCAGTTGCTCAGGCAAGTTTTCTACCCGTTATACTGTTGTTGTGATGTATATATGTATATGCATTATCTTGTGATAGATGCATGTTGGTTAATTAGCAAATGTTGCGATATATTGGAGTATGCTGATATGGTATATATATGCATGCCTGTTTCGTATTCTTGCCATATATATCTGTTGGTTCAGTTGATAATACCTATGCTAGAGAATAGCAGTAATTTGCATATACCCTTAGTAAAGGGACCCAAAGGTGAAAACATTTTCTAAAACCGGGAGTCGAGGATCCCGAGTAGATTTTATATATATATATATATATATATATATATATATATTTATATATATATGGTTATAGTTTTCAAAACTATTAATCGAATAAGGTTTATTCGATAACTTTATTTTATTATTGAATATTATTTCAAATATTCATCCGAGGACTTATGACTCCTTTATATTATTTATTGAATATTATTTCGAATATTCATCCGAGGACTTATGACTCCTTTATATTATTTATTGAATATTATTTCAAATATTTATTCGAGGGTTTATGACTTAGTTTATATTATTTAATGATTATTAATTGGATATTCATTTGAGGATGTAGGACTCCTTTATTTTATTTAATGAATATTAGTTATAATATTCATTCGAGGTATTATGACTCCGCTTATTACTTAATAATATTCTTTATTTTATTAAAGAATAATGTGTCAAAAATCAAACTTACTTTTGATTATTCAAATAAGATATTACTTTCGTATAAGTATATCTTTGATTATTTACTATCCATTTCAAGTAAATTTTCCAACTTCTACCTCAAGTATTCTTTATGGGAATATTATTTAAATAATAATATTCAGATATTTCTTTGTATTGAGACTGATTTACTTTATTAAATCAGCATTATTCCAAACACTCTTTAAAGTATTTTCGAGTCTTTAAAATGATTTTTTTTAAAAAAGTTAGAGCGGATCCCAAAACTCATTTTTATATTTAAGATCTTCCTTTTTAAAGGGGATTCAAATACTCGCTCAAAACCTGGGGGATCCAGCTCTGTGGTGTGTTTTACATTCGCAACATGGTTGCAGTTTTGAGAAAACAAGTGAATTGATTACTTACCCAACGTTCGGGAAGTAAGCCCATCTAATTGAGTCGGCATAAGCGACAGGCCGGGGTACGGTCTATCAAAGTGTAAGTGGCTGCGTGGCAGTCCATAACGCGTAAGAGGCCGGGTGGCGGTCCAGCATAAGGTCCTAATACGATCAGGGTGATGACCGGTGGGGGATTCATCCATCTACTAGTAGAAAAGGTTACTTATTGGTATCTTTGCCTGATCAGCAAGATATCGGGTTTATGCCAAAATTCTTTCCTTTCCAAATTTATTGAATATTGCAACTCTGTTCATACTTTACATGACAGAGGTTTTCAGGAAATGTATGGGAGATATATATGAATATATTTATATATCGGGACTTAATGAAGTATCTCGTAACTTCATTATTTATAATGATATTCAAAGATTGAATCTATTCAAATCTTGTCTTGTAGTCTCATCTATGTGATGAACTTTTGAAACTGATTATAACTTGAATGGTGATAATTCAAGTAGTATTTGGGAAAGATATAAGTATATTGGGGTATCTTGTAACTTCATCTTTTAAACTTATATCTAGTTAATAATTGTCTTATGAATGACAAAGATTTTCAGAAAAGCGTTGAGACAAGGTTAGATATATGAGATCACCTTGCAACGATAGTTTTATACAGTTATAAACTGGAACTTTGTGTATATTATGCATGGAAGAGGACTTCCAAGATTTTGAAAAGTATATATGTATATATACTGAATATATTTTGCGACTTCATCGTATTAAGATATCAAACTTGGTTCATTTCTTTTGACCAAGACTTTCATGAGTACTATGAGAAGGCTCATATATTGTTAATCATTATACATATTATTTTGGTGGGCTTGTTGCTCACACTTACTTTCTTCTTTCATCACACAACATCAGATAGACAAGATGAACAGGACCAAGCCCCGATTCGCAAGCGGTTAGAAAACGTTCTGCAGTCTTCTGGAAGCGTTGATGTCGCTGTAGCTAAGGTATGAACTACTAATAGGCTAGGCTTTCAACTTCTGATGTACCAGATTATGTATATTTATGAATTGTAATAATGGCAAAGAAATGTAAATTTATTCAGAAAACCTTTTAAGGTGTATTGGCAGATAATTGTGGAATAAAATGACTTGTGATTATTTTTGGATGTTCATCTCTGAGACTATAACTTGTGGTGTGTGTGTTTATTATGGGGTCACAGTACAGAGTAGTTGAATGTTTAATAAGATTGGGTGTTGTTAAGGGAAATGGAACTCGTGACAACCCGGATCCCCGACCCTGGATTTGGGGGTGTTACAGAAATGGTATCAGAGTCAAGCGTTATAAACCTCAGAGATGATGTGACGTTAAGATAATAAGTTCACTAAGATAATAAGAACTCTTGCCAAGTTCATAGTCGGGCTACCTAACGTAGTACTGACAGTTAAAACCCTTACGGGAACCCTTATAAATATCGTGATAGTAACATAGTTCGTTCTCGTATAGGGCAGCGAGGCACCGAACCCTGAGGTTCAGGAGCATCAACATGAGGATGTTTTATTACAAGTTGGAGATCAAATTGTGAATCCGATAGAGTACCCTAATGAGGGACCGGATGAGATTCATATTGAGAATGTTGCGGTTGAGGATGTTATTCCGGAAAGGATTGTGGCTGAGGAGGATCTCAGGGAGGATCCTGATGAGAATGAAGAGAGGACCACTGAGGAATTGATGACTGTAGTCAGGGCGACTACCAGAGCAAGAATGGCCGCGAGGGTGGCACTAGAGGATGAAGAGTTACCAAGGGCACAAAGGTTAATGAGGGCAGAAGGAGTGGGGCCTTCCACGACACCAATTATACCAGTATCAGACCCTCTTCCAGAGGTTCCTGTAGACATCCATGAGGTTCCACCAATTCCTGTTCCATCCCGGTACAGAGCCCAGCAACTACTGAGGAAATGCCACCTTTATCTCCTGCACCATTGTCACCTGATACCGTGCTTGGTTATCCATTTGGATCTCCTGGGTCTGCGCCACCTGCACCCCATGGACTGCTAGATGCTACCACTCAGGCTTCTCTTATCGCTGATTATCAGATGACCCTGGGTGGCCTGTCTGAGGCCCGTAATGTTAGGAGTGATCTATTGGATCGACTCACTGCACCAAGGATTGAGGGCGGGGTACTTCCGGCAGGATTAGCGTATAGCATGGAAAGGATTGAGGCTACCACCCGTGTTACAGCTAGAGTCCATCTTGAGGGTCAGATTGATCCAGCTCTACTTGCAACTATCTTGGACCTCATCACCGCTTTAATGGAGCAGGTTAGGGATGTTGTGTGTGCCCGCATTTCTTGATCCATAATAGTGTGCAGAGTCTGAGCAATCTGACAAGAATTTCATGTAGCACCACTTTTGGAGGATTAGCCTAAGTTATGAATGATTAGTTTTAATGACGAGATGACTATCTATGGTAGTACTTTTGGGATAGGAGCGATAAGATCAAATGATGTAATTCTCTTTAATGTGTTCAGTTGTTGTACCCTCGAATAAATGATTATGTATATATTCGTTAATTTCAGTTCAGATGAGTTGTTGTGATAAGATCACATTGTTAATTGCTCTATTAACACTTAAGAGAGTGTCATGAAGTTTATCGAACTTAAGAATTCATAATTTGCAATCGTGCGAGGAACTGAACGAGGGAAAGACTTAAGCAAAGTAAGTAAGACAAATATCCAGAGATTCTCAAAATTTTCTAAGTAATATGCCCCCGCAAGGAATAAGATTAGGGGCAAACCTCGAATGTGATAATCAGGGAAGTCGCAATTAAGATATAAGGAACCCAGAATATAATAAAGTGGAAAATGAGGAGTTTAAATTAAAAGATGACCCCAATTATGGGGAGTAGGAAGAAATATTTAGACTAAGAAAACAGAAGTCGAGCGAGATAAGGGGACCCGAGACGGTACTCCTATATGGAAATTCATGGACCTGTCTAAACAGAACTTATACTTTATTTCCCAACCACCACCTTGAGGGAAAACAATGTAGTGGGAAATTCTTTCAGGACCTCTAAGTCGCTAAGCTCTCAGAGTTCCAAGGAACAAGCTGACCCAGTCGAGGCAAGAGCCTGACTAAAGGAAATATAGGAATCATTGGAGATTCTAAATGATTGACGAATCACAAAAGACTGTTTTTGTCACTTACCCTCCTAAGAGAGAGACCACCCGCTGGTGAAAGGCCAAAGAAGGCATGGAGTAAGAGATTATAATAAACTGATTTAAGTTCAGTCAATTGTTTTTGAGAAAGTAAATCCCAAAGGTTATGGAGGTAGTGTAAAAGATTTAGAGCCAGAACAAAAGCGGACGAGTATAATGAATTATGAATCTAAGTGGTAAAAGTTGTCAAGATTCGTTCTGGGGACACGAATCCAGAATGACGAGATGTTTGAAGTCAATGCTTATGTTGTGTTGGTTTATGAAATAATGATAAGAGAAAGGAAAATAGAAAGAAACTGAAGTGGAAAGGAATATAAAGGCAATAGAGTTTGAGGTATGATAAGGGAGTTAGGTATGAGGAAACCCTAAAGACTCGTAGCAATAGAAATAGAAAAGTATGTAATCGTCAGGATGAGGGTGATTCACCATGAGTTAAAATTGAGGGTTGAAGGCATAAGAGATATATATATTGTACCCCCTTTAAGTTGGGAGAATTCGAGAAAACCTTGAGATAGTTCGAAGGATAAATAATGAGACGCGGATAGACTGAGGAGACAAGGAAGTAAGAAATTAGGAAAATTGGATGAAGGAAGTGACCTCAAGAATGTGAAGTGTAAGACCGGTGGCTTGATACCCAGAAAGGGAGACGCCAGGTATGAAAGATATCCCAACATTGAGATGACTGTTGAGATAAACAACAAAAGTAAATAAGGAATTATTAAGAAGAAGTTCACGTTGAACACGACCAGTATCTTCCAGAACATCCTTGTTATCGTTACCAAATTAGGCAAGAAAAGCGGATAACCGTTGTTATCTTTTGGAGGCCATATTGATTGTCCTCATTTTGTATACAGATGTTATCGTGAAATTAGGCATATACTATTGAGGTGGGAATGATTGAATAAGACACCCTTATCAGGGATATATGACTTGATTTATCCATGGAAGTATGCAGGTACCTTTTAAAGGTGGAATTAAGGATAGAACATTGGTAACTTAAAATGAATCCTAGGGGAATGCATAAAGGTTGGCATTTCACCTTTAATAGGGACAGTATGAGTTTTGACAGTATGATTGGAAAGGGTTAAGGTAACAATAACCTTTAGAATTAGTGGAGAAATTTTCAGAAGTATATAGACAACGGTTCTAGTAATAGTGAATGGTATTTTGATATGCCCTGTATCTAGGGAATACAGGAGGAACGATTGAAGGATAACCTTAGAGGTTTTACAAGGAGAAAGGTAATATTCAAAATTCTCAAGAATAAAAATATTGATAAAAGAAATATGACGTAATTATAATGATGCCAAGTGGGGCACGTGTTAAACCACGAGAAAGTATGGATCGAACCAGTAAAGGTCGAAATTGTTCAGGGCAATTAGGGCCTAAGATAAAAGATGTTCTAAGTATGATTGAGAGTCAGTCGTGACAGTGATTAACCTCTAAAGACTGAGGCAATAACTTATGGAAAAATGGTGATATTTTTTTTACTCATCTGATTTTAAGGAAAACATCTTCACTCAAGCAGTGATCGGAAATAGGGTAGAAAATTAGTGAAAGTGGTTAAGATGACATTGATTGTAAGGAAATATTACTATCAGGAAAGGCCAAAGAGGTGGCCGACACTTTAAGTGTAAGAGGACAATTACAGGCACTCGTGCCAGAGGAATATAGTGATAATGGTTGAAGCCGTAAAGGTTGTATTATTGTTTGGAAGATTGACATTCCTTTTGATGACTGTGCAATACCCAACCGTAATAGTAGTTGGTAAAGGTTTAATTCGTGTAATCGCCATGAACGGGCTATCTATCTTAGAAGGTCCTATCTTGAGAATAATCCAGGACCATATTTCAAAAAGGACTAAACGAACCTTGGAGTTAAGACTTCTATTGAAGGCATATGATTAAGAATGGTATTAACCTGCTATCATTGCTTTGATTGAAACTCTTCTGCAATTTTATCTGCTTCATGTCATGTATGTATGTCAGGATCAGGAGTGTTCTTCATGAATCATGAATGGTGATTATGTTACCTCCTTAGAAGGATTTGATACGAGATGTATGGACTCTGTCTGGTTAGCTATTAAGACTTCATGGAAAATGAATGACTACAGTGGGTCAGTGGTGGACCATAGTAAGGCAGCAATGATTCTGCGAGTAATGAGCTGATTACAACCGTGAGAGTTGTATTGGAATGAGTGTTGAGATTGAGTACCACTAATCGGGTCGTGGTAGTGTATAAGTTATCATTGATAAAATAATTAAGTAGAGTATCTACCTATTGAATATTTATTTTTTTCTTATCAATAGAGAGTCGTATTATTATACGAGGAAGGTTGCGGTGCAAGCATAGAATTCTAGTGATGATGATGTCTAGAATGAGATCCCAGATTCGATTTTCGATATCGAGGGAGTTTCAAAGGTGATTGTGTATAAGCTCAAGAAAGAGCCTGGGTCCATAGAATGATGGACGGAATAGCAAAAATATTTAGGCATGTGAAATACGATGCTATAATACTTGATGTTGATATAAATACTTGTATGTTTTGTTCTCCTATGACAGACCTCTATAGTTCAGAGGTAGATTCCAAGCCAGATATTTTATGGCAATAAATTTTTTCGTATATACAATTCTCTTCAATTCGTTCTTTTCTCTTCTTTTCATTTCATATAAACTGAGAAGAACAACCCTTCCAGAAGGGGAGGTATTACCGAATGACTATCTATCTGTGTGATAGAAGCCTAGTAGGATACCATCTATTGTTTAATTGCTTGTCAAGTACTAAAGGCTGGCCACCTTCTGTACTAACTATGCGATATAACAAGTGTTCATGATCATAGTGATCTCTCAATAAATTCTTTACTTCTATATGAAGGATTAAGCTTTCGAAGATAGAAACAGCTGAAAAAGGAGTAGTAAAATTTTGGTGGTATTCGGAATGGAAACACATTCGTGATACTAAGGTTGACGTGGTTATTAAAAGGTTATAGAACGCTAACGAGCCAAAGGTATAACCAGTATAATATTAGGAACGAAAGGTGATAGCGATTACGAACTGGAAAAGAATGGGTATTAAGAAGCAAAAGCTCTAATGCTAAAAGCTATAATGAGAGTCTGTGCAATAGACTTGAAAGAATTTGGAATGATCACTTAACACGGATTGAGTTTTCTTACGACAATAGATCATATGTCAGTATTGAGATATCGCCTTATGAGATCCTTGAGGGAAGACAATGTCGATCTCCCTTATGTTAGGATGAAGTTGTAGAGCGCAAGATGCTCGGACCCGCAGAAGTCCAAAGGACCAGGGATATAATAGATCTAATCAGAGGACGGCTGGTAGTAACCCAAGATGGACATAAGAGGTATGCTGATTTGACTCAAAAAGGACAAAGAGTATGAAAATAGGGGACCTAGTAATGGTATAGGTATCCCTTGGAAAGGATTGATGAGGTTCGGAAAGAAAGGAAAGCTAAGTCTACAATTTGTTGGACCCTTGGATATATTAAGACGTTTTGGGAAGTTAGCATATGAGCTAGCCCTACCCCCGAACATGTAGCAAGTCATAACGTGTTCCACGTATCAATGTTAGGGAAGTATAATTCAGATGCCAGATAGATAGGGGCATATGAGCGCATAGACACGCAACCCGACTTAACCTATATGGAGCAACCAGGAAGGGTTATAGAGTAAAAAGGAACAAGTGCTTAGGAGAAGGGTTATCAAACTAGGCAGAGTTTGGTGGTAGGACCACAATGTGGGAAAATTTACTCGAGAGTTAGAAAGTGCAATGCTAAGAGAGTATCCCTATTCATTTTCTATCTGATTCCGGGACGGAATCCTTTTAAGGAGGGGAGACTGTAATAACCCCAAATTTTGGAAATTTTTGAAACCCTTATGAATAGTGTTTTTGCTAAATGAGAAAACTTTTCATGCCACACTATGTAGGGATTCTGTTATGGATATTCTGAGATTTTATTAGTACTCTATATGGTATATAAGTGTATGTAAAGATCGTCAGAATCCAATTTCGAACACTTTGATTTTTCCCTGAAATCCACTAGATACGGAAATAATCGAGTATAAGGTAACAGGATAAAAAGGATTTAAATTAAAGGATTATAAGAGAGGATCATAAAATGAATATAATATATTGAGAAAGGTTAAGGGAACCTAAGTAATAAGATCCCGGGTATAATCCCTCAAACGATGAACGAAACGAAAGTTAAGCGAACCGTATAACAGATCAGCGGTCATTAGGCAAACAATTAGGAGTTAATCAAAGGGATTAGAGATGATGGTGTCATCCAACCAATAGAAAGAGGACAAAGGAGGGGTGATGACATCACAAAGTGATGCAAACATGACATAAGAGGGAAGGAAATGTGGTGGAATATTAACCACACAAAAATCAAGGTTAAATTGTAATTAACCAAAAACAAATCAAACATTCAACCAACCAAGCCAAACAATTCATTTTTCATCAAAACAAGAACACAAGGCATTTTATTTTCTTCATGCTCTCGGCTTTTTACTATTTCAAAGAAAATAATTTTCAAAATTCAAGTTCAAGTCTTCTTAAATTGGTAAGATAATTCCCTAGTATTCCTATGCATAGTTATGGCTATTCTATGAGTTTAAGCCTCCAATCATTCACAATCTTCTTTAAGAAATCAATGAAGAAGACAATGAATAGTGACTTCAAGAATTTTAACTTGATTTTCTTGTTTTTCCTTTAAGATCCAGAATCCCTAAGTCATCTCAAGGCTTCTTAAGGCTTCCTAGCTACTCACACCACTTCAAGGAAGGTATATCATCTCCAAAACCTAGCTTTATTTTGTTAAAGAGGATGATTTTAGTTGTTATGGTGATATAGTAGCTTAATGCTTGTTGGTTTAGAATTTGGGTTGGAGTGGTAGTGATATGGATGGTGAATCTTGTTGTTTTGGTTAAAAGAACTTAAGTATAGTTAAATTCAAGCTTTGGCATAAGTATAAATGTTAATATTGAATTGATTGGGGCTGTTATGATGTGGTATGGATGGAGTTTGGATTGGGATGTGATTGTGGCTTGATTATGGGTTGAATTGGAAGGGTGTAAAATTGGGAAATCGCGTAAACATAGCTGTCGTAATGTCCGATTTACTTTAGGCTGTTTTTGTTCTTAACATTAGGACCTGTGAACTCACTGCTAGGTTTTGACCATTGCCATGATTAGATAGTTCATGTTACGAGCTTCGTTTTGATATGTAGTTCGTTTGATTCCGATGTACGGTTTAGGAGAAACGGCCGTTTTAAGTAACGGCGTTTCGCGAACGAAACATTATCCCTCGCCTTACTTTGAAACATTGGTTAAGGACCCTAAAGGACTAATTGGAGTATGAATCATTTATGTAAAGTGTATTAGGCAAATGGTAAGGCACTCGCGAGAGAATCGTTTTAAAACTCTTAAAGGTTAAATTATTAAAAATGGTGGAGCCGAGGGAACTCGAGCGGCTTAAGTAAAGCATTAAGTGCAAAGCGAGCGTTAGAGTCTAGATTGGTTAAAGTATAGATTCATAAGCAACTTTGGTTTAATTGCGACTTATATGTTGTTTATAGGTTTCCAGACTCGTACTAAGCCATTTGTCACCCCCAGTTGCTCAGGCAAGTTTTCTACCCGTTATACTGTTGTTGTGATGTATATATGTATATGCATTATCTTGTGATAGATGCATGTTGGTTAATTAGCAAATGTTGCGATATATTGGAGTATGCTGATATGGTATATATATGCATGCCTGTTTCGTATTCTTGCCATATATATCTGTTGATTTAGTTGATAATACCTATGCTAGAGAATAACAGTAATTTGCATATACCCTTAGTATAGGGACCCAAAGGTGAAAATATTTTCTAAAACCGGGAGTCGAGGATCCCGAGTAGATTTTATATATATATATATATATATATATATGGTTATAGTTTTCAAAACTATTAATCGAATAAGGTTTATTCGATAACTTTATTTTATTATTGAATATTATATCGAATATTCATCCGAGGACTTATGACTCCTTTATATTATTTATTGAATATTATTTCGAATATTCATCCGAGGACTTATGACTCCTTTATATTATTTATTGAATATTATTTCGAATATTTATTCGAGGGCTTATGACTCAGTTTATATTATTTAATGATTATTAATTGGATATTCATTTGAGGATGTAGGACTCCTTTATTTTATTTAATGAATATTAGTTATAATATTCATTCGAGGTATTATGACTCCGCTTATTACTTAATAATATTCTTTATTTTATTAAAGAATAATGTGTCGAAAATCAAACTTATTTTTATTATTCAAATAAGATATTACTTTCGTATAAGTATATCTTTGATTATTTACTATCCATTTCAAGTAAATTTTCCAACTTCTACCTCAAGTATTCTTTATGAGAATATTATTTAAATAATAATATTCAGATATTTCTTTTTATTGAGACTGATTTACTTTATTAAATCAGCATTATTCCAAACACTCTTTAAAGTGTTTTCGAGTCTTTAAAATGATTTTTTTTAAAAGTTAGAGCGGATCCCAAAACTCATTTTTATATTTAAGATCTTCCTTTTTAAAGGGGATTCAAATACTCGCTCAAAACCTGGGGGATCCAGCTCTGTGGTCTGTTTTACATTCGCAACATGGTTGCAGTTTTGAGAAAATAAGTGAATTGATTACTTACCCAACGTTCGGGAAGTAAGCCCATCTAATTGAGTCGGCATAAGCGACAGGCCGGGGTACGGTCTATCAAAGTGTAAGTGGCTGGGTGGCAGTCCATCAACGCGTAAGAGGCCGGGTGGCGGTCCAGCATAAGGTCCTAATACGACCAGGGTGATGACCGGTGGGGGATTCATCCATCTACTAGTAGAAAAGGTTACTTATTGGTATCTTTGTCTAATCAGCAAGATATCGGGTTTATGCCAAAATTCTTTTCTTTCCAAATTTATTGAATATTGCAACTCTGTTCATACTTTACATGACAGAGGTTTTCAGGAAATGTATGGGAGATATATATGAATATATTTATATATCGGGACTTGATGAAGTATCTCGTAACTTCATTATTTATAATGATATTCAAAGATTGAATCTATTCAAATCTTGTCTTGTAGTCTCATCTATGTGATGAACTTTTGAAACTGATTATAACTTGAACGGTGGTAATTCAAGTAGTATTTGGGAAAGATATAAGTATATTGGGGTATCTTGTAACTTCATCTTTTAAACTTATATCTAGTTAATAATTGTCTTATGAATGACAAAGATTTCAGAAAAGCGTTGAGATAAGGTTAGATATATGAGATCACCTTGCAACGATAGTTTTATACAGTTATAAACTGGAACTTTGTGTATATTATGCATGGAAGAGGACTTCCAAGATTTTGAAAAGTATATATGTATATATACTGAATATTTTGCGACTTCATCGCATTAAGATATCAAACTTGGTTCATTTCTTTTGACCAAGACTTTCATGAGTACTATGAGAAGGCTCATATATTGTTAATCATTATACATATTATTTTGGTGGGCTTGTTGCCCACCCTTGCTTTCTTCTTTCATCACACAACATCAGATAGACAAGATGAACATGACCAAGCTCCCGATTCGCAAGCGGTTAAAAAACGTTCTGCAGTCTTCTGGAAGCGTTGATATCGTTGTAGCTGATGAAGGAACTACCAATAGGCTAGGCTTTCAACTTCTGATGTACCAGATTATGTATATTTATGAATTGTAATAATGGCAAAGAAATGTAAATTTATTCAGAAAACCTTTTAGGGTGTATTGGCAGATAATTGTAGAATAAAATGACTTGTGATTATTTTTGGATGTTCATCTCTGAGACTATAACTTGTGGTGTGTGTGTTTATTGTGGGGTCACAGTACAGAGTAGTTGATTGTTTAATAAGATTGGGTGTTGTTAAGGGAAATGGAACTCGTGACAACCCGGATCCCTGACCCTGGATTTGGGGGTGTTACACTCGCGGATCGTCGGGTCTGCGGGAACACATAATTTCCCACCCAACCATATCACAACCTCATCATCAACACGAAAATGTGTTTGCTTTCCGCCTGCCACCTTCCTACTCAGAGCGTCTGCAACTACATTTGCCTTTCCTGGATGATACTGAATATTAGCATCATGATCATTAAGAAGTTCAAGCCACGTTCGCTGCCTCATATTAAGCTCCTTTTGAGTAAAAATGTATTTGAGATTCATGTGATCAGTGAAGATGTCACAAGTCTCTCTATACGAATAATGCCTCCAAATCTTCAAAGCAAAGACCACTGCTGCTAACTCCAAGTCATGGGTAGGATAGTTTACCTCATAGGGTTTGATCCGTCTAGAGGTGTAAGAAATCACCTTCACATGCTGTATAAGGACACACCCCAATCCTTTCTTAGAAACATCACTATAAACCTGAAAACCTCTACTCCCTGATGAAAACACAAGTATTGGAGCAGACACCAACCTCTTCTTCAACTCTTGAAAGCTCTTCTCACGATCATCATTCCACTCAAACTTAGTGTCCTTCCTCATGAGCTGAGTCAATGGCAAAGCAATGGAAGAGAAACCTTCCATAAAGAGCCTATAATAACCTGCTAAACCCAAGAAACTCTTCACCTCTGTGGCATTTCTAGGTCTTGGCCCATTAGTCATAGCCTTGACTTTCGCAGGATCCAATTCAATGCCTCTACCAGATACAATATGCCCCAAGAATGCCACCTCCTCCGACCAGAATTCACACTTGGAAAATTTCGCAAACAACTTCTTCTCCCTTAAAATTTCAAGTAAGGTACGTAAATGTTCCTCATGCACCTCTCTGCTCCTAGAGTATATCAATATATCATCGATGAAGACTACCAAAATTTATCCAGATAATCATGAAAGGCCTGATTCATCAAATCCATAAATACCGCTTGTACATTCGTCAACCCAAAGGACATCACGAGAAACTCATAATGACCATAACGAGTATGAAATGCAGTGTTCGGAATATTCTCTTCTCTTACTCGTAACTGATGGTAACCAGATCTCAAATCTATCTTAGAAAAGTACTTCGCCCCTTGTAACTGATCAAACGTCATCAATGCATGGCAAAGGATACCTATTTCTGACAATCACCTTATTCAACTCCCTATAGTCAATGCACAATCTCATGGAACCATCATTCTTCTTTACAAACAACACAGGAGCGCTCCAGAGAGACACACTTGGCCTGATAAATCTCCTATCCAATAACTCTTGCAACTGCTCCTTCAATTCCTGTAACTCAAGTGGTGTCATCCGGTAAGGTGCCTTAGAAATTGGCTCGACACCTGGTACAAGTTCGATAGTAAACTCCACCTCTCTATGTGGTGGCAAACCTGGTAGCTCATCGGGGAACACATCTTCATACTCCCTCACAACTGGATAATCCTCGATGCGAGGTTCGTCCTTTGATGTACCCTTCACGAAAGTAAGGTAGCCATCACAACCCTTGGATAAAAGTTTCTCGCCTTTAGAGCATAAATTAATTTAACCTCCCCTTCCGGCTGAGACCCTTGATATACAAATTCTCGTTTATCTGCATCCCTAAAGATCACCCTCTTTCCTTGACAATCAATTGTGGCACGATGTTCACTCAACCAATCCATGCCCAAGATAATATCAAAGTCATGCATCTCCATCGGAAGCAAGTTAACCTTATAATTTCTATCTCCAACAATAATCGGACACTCTTTATATACATCAGATATAATAACAGAATTCCCCATCGGGGTAGCAATAGACATATGAAGATATAATAATGTAGGTGCAATGCCAAGATGACGAACAAATGATAAAGACACAACAGAATGGGTCGAACCAGTATCAAATAACACATAAAGCATCACGTCTACCAACAAGAAGTGTTTTTGAAACAGTACTTGAATTAGATACGGCCTGATTTGCTGTCAATGCAAACACTCTGGCTGTAGGATTCTGCTGACTGCCACTGCCACTACCACCGCCAGCTCCTCCTCCACCAGTGTTGCGTGACACTGTACAATCCTTTGCCCTATGGGACATGCTAACACACAAGAAACACGCGCAAGTCTGTCTGTAACAAGCTCTACCTGGATGATGTCCACCACATGTAGCACAAGGAGCCACTGGAATCATATTGGGGTTTCCCCCATACACTAAGTTACGGCTCTGCCCATATTGACGATTCCGCCACTGCCTAGGCTGCTACTGTCACTGAAACTACTGATTTTGATTATGACCAACATACTAATTCCGACCATGAAATGACTGACCACCCCCGTTCTGACTCTATTCGTGCCACTGTCCCTGCTGACCACTGTGACCTCCATACCACTGTCTACCATGTGCAAAACCCTGATCATCCATAGTCCTCTTACTACCGATGTTAGACCTGGAAGTCCTAAAATCTATGCGCTCCTTCTCAACATCCTCTGCTGCATCAGCCACCTCTTCCATATTATCAAATTTAAAAGAAATTATGGAACCCCTCAAATAAGACTTCAACCCTCATTTAAATTTATCAGCCTGCTGTGCAGTAGTCCCTGCAACTGTCCCAGCAAATCCAGCCAACCTTATAAACCTCGCCATATAATCAGTAATGCTCTCATCATGGTGCTGCACAATAGAATGACATCCCTCAAATAAGCCTCCCTATCAGCATTAGAGAAGTACTGCTCATAAAACACCTCCTTGAATCCCTGCCATTCCAAAGCCTCTGCATACTGCTCCCCTATAGTAGCTTTCACTCCTCTCCACCACCTCTGAGCATCCCCTTCCAACTTATACACAGCTAACCTGACCTTCTGAATCTCATCACAACCCAGTGCATCAAAAATCTTCTCGAGATGAACAATCCAATTTTCAGCATCAATAGGAGTCGGTGCTGAACTAAAGGAGTCTGATTTCTGCTTCACAAACCTCTCCAACCATACAAATGGTTCCAAATGATGGCCCTAACCATTCTGATTCTGATTACCATTTCCATTTTGATTTACTTGTCCTTTCTGATTTCCCTCGCCATTCTGATTTCCTTGTCCATTTTTATTTCCCTCGCCATTCTGATTTTCTTGGTTTGCCAAGGCCTGCTGTACAGCCTGAGCCACTTCTTGCCCTATCATCTCAATAAGCTGAGCGGGGTCAATGTGAAAATGATCACGTCTAGGAGGCATCTATAATATAAGATAACGAACGAATGAAGATTACGAGAATAAATATGAGGAATCAGTTACAAACAAATTTTGAAAAGATGAAGCGGAATGAAATGATAAAGAGTAGAATGAAACGAAATTAAATAGAACACCCTTCCTATCGTCTACCCAAACTCACAGGTTAACCTAAGTAGGTTTTCTACAAGAAAGAACCTAAGCTCTGATGCCATCTCTATAACACCCCTTTCTTAAAATAGAAGGGTGATATTACTTAAAATCCAAAAACCTGCAAACAGAGCGCTAACATATTTCCTAAATAAAAATTAAACAGTCTAAAGATCTCCAAAGTAATAAATTAAATCTCTGAACATTTCAAACCAATAATATAAATTCCAAAATCTCTAATAAATAATTAAGTCTACATAATAATAGAAGTCTGAAATTCTAAGAACGAAATAAAGGGAAACTCTCCATCACACAGTCCCAGACCCCCTAAGCACCTGCCGGAAAAAGAATACGACATGAGCCAAATGCGCAGTACAGATTTGGAGTACAGTTTATAAATCAAGAGATCAGAAGTAAATAATCATGCAATTTATAATAAAACAACAAATTTAAAAATAAGTAAGGCTGAAGCAACGAGTGCTTAACATATTTCATACCGAGATCAGAACAGATACAAATACACACATCATAGGGTACCTAATTTGTGCAACATAATGGATAAAATGTACGGCATATACGACGTCACCATAATCAAATCATAAATCAAACTCTGAGTGCACCCACGTATCCTGAACAAATATCAAATACGCAAAAGTTTTTCATAAGAGCTAACAGAAGGATACGCTGTGACCTATCACACTGTCACGGAAGTGTCATGTCACTGGTGCCGCAATGACATGGCTGTAGTACCCCTACAGCTGATTAACTCGGTATACCCTATATCGCTATAAGGGTCAAATAAAAATATTCACGCGAAATTTTAAAATCACCTAAGACAAATATTTCAGATTTCCAAAACATATTGTGTCATAAATATTTTTTAAAAACCTCATAAACAGATATCTAATATTTTCAAAATTAATTTTTAAAATAATTTTCAGAAATTAAAACGGTCAAAGCAAATATTAACGGAATGTACAAAGAGTAGAACGAAATGAATCAAATAAATATAATGGACAAGCGGAGTAGCGCTAAATAAAAGGGGACAAAATTCGTAACTTGAAAATGCAAACTCTAACACTAATGGAATCCACAACCACAACACAAAATTCCTGGCCCACGATCTAAATACAAAATTTTAATTTATTATTTTATGTATTTTATATAGTAATTTATTAATTAATCATTATTACTTGTAAATTATTTACATAGTTTTTAACCCAATTAGGACACAACTACTCATTATTACGACCACAGGTTTAATGCTTGCTAATTAAACATGTTGATCAAATAAGTCTGAATGTACATACTAATCTAGAGGTTGGTGATCTTGCTAATAAAATACTAAAAATAATAATAATAAACATGACTATGCATACGAAAGTCATGTCCTTGCATAAGTCAAACAAAAGTAAAGTAATAAACAAATATTTAAGTAAATAACTTCTCAGTTTGGCTAAACATATACATCTCACGGACACAAATTTATACTTTAATATATAACAAGCTTACATAGTTTAACCACTTAAAATACATTTATAATTTAATATATTATAATACAAGTAATCGAACATTTCATAAATCACATAATTACAAGTCATTCATATAAAGACTAAACAAAGATTATATCTAATTACAAACTAAATTAATTTATCAATATATTTAACACACGACATCAACAGTTATACAGGATAAATTACAGAGGTCTCTAAACTGATACACCCAAAAGACTTAAACAAATCATGTACATATCTAAGTAATCTTGAAACCTTAAAACAAGAATTCATATTCCAACACTTAATAACAACACTTAATAACAGAGACAGTGATTATATTAATAAAATAATGAGCCAATCCAAAATTAAACACATAGAATATAAAATAATAGAATGCACAAGAACCTATTGTCATGTATGCACATAATATAATAATAATAAAACCTAAATCATGATTTGACTTAACACATACACACTCCCTATTTCATAGATCTCATAAAACACCACTATAACATGACTTAAATAATTATACAACACTGTAGGAGTAGTACTTGCTCTCCATGATATTGTATAAAACAAAAGAGCGCTTAAAAAATTATAGTTTCAACCAACGTCCCAGTTTCTTTTTTTACTTTTCTTTCCACCTTGCTTTTCTCCTCTCTCGCCGCAAGCCTTGCTCTAGGGTTTTACTCTTTTTTTACTAGCTTATTGTGTTATATATATATATAGCACAAAACATCCTCTAAATATTAAAATTAGAATTTTAATAATTAAGTGCACATCATTATCACTCCTTTACCTTTTCTAATTTAATCAATATATTTAATAACTTATTCTTATTCAAAATCTAATTCAAAACTTCTTATTATTATTGTTATTATGACTATTATTTTATTATTATTATTATTATTATTATTATTATTATTTTCTATTTTCTTAATAATATTAAATAAATAACGAGATAATTTGAGTAAATATATAGAAGAGTAACTAGTAAAATAATTTTAGCGTTTAATAATTTAGTTGTACATACATATTTCTGTAACATGTTTAAAATAAATTTTTTTAGATAAACTATATTTAAAGATGGAAAATAAAATATGAATAGGTTGAATAATGAAACTTTATAATTTTATGACTATAAATATATATACAATTTTGTCACTTTTATTAGAAAATCCAATTAATAATTATATACAAAAAATTTAAAAAACATTCTACAAAATAACTGATAAATAAGTTCTAGTCAGGAGTCTTTTCTTTATTCATGTAACATCTACTCTATTGATATTGGATTGAGTGAGATATAGTTAAAGGCCGAATTAAGTCTGCCGAAGATCAAGCCCCACAATCCGTATTCATATTTATCGTTATGGAATCAGGTACACTTCCGTATTACAATTATTATGTAATCTTGATAATATCGCATAAGATAATCCTAATTATATATTTAGATCTAATGAGTGCTATCCGAGTTAATCTTATATTGAATTATTAGGGTTGATCATAATTCACATTATTGTTATCGGAAAATTAAAATTCATGTAATATATGTTCCAACTTTTTTTTCCGACAGAACCTTAAGTTCAGTACTTGGTTTTAGGAGTGTGTACATGCATTTTTTTAGCGTAGGTAACCCGCAGCCGCTACTATTTGGGTGCGCACTGGTAAAATCTACGGGCTCACGCAATAGCCTACAAATCACGTGAACCAAGGTAAATCGTATTTAAGCGACATGTTCTGACTCAGGAGGCATAATAATAAATTTTTCGCTCGTGAAATTCGAACCTGTGACCAAGATATCCTTCCTTTTACCCTTGCGGGCGAGTATGCACATTTATTTGTATAGATAGTTCACGACTTCACGGTAATTAAAACAAAACTACAATTAAAACAAAACTACCACATCTTGTTATCTTGTTCTGATGTATCGTTATAGCAAATGAAGTGCATAATTTAAGATATATGCAACCACCATATGTGATTGTGATTTAAGTGCACGTTAGAAAATATTAAAATAAGTAACTTATTACTTAAACCGAATAAGGGATTTATAAGTAATAAGTTGATAAATATTTAAAAGTTATACAAATGTTTGCCTAACATGTCCTAAGTTTTTTTTTCTTGTGCTGGTAGCGTATAAACGATTTTTTTTGACAAACAAGAAGATTTTATTAATTGGCCTCAACCATAATAACAGTCTCAACACCAATTAGAAATAGAGCTCCTATCAAAAACCCGATCCGAAAATGAATATGACAATCTAGCTAACTTGTGAGCGGAAATAACACGGAAATTGTGTTTAATTCGACCAAACTACGCCGGCATTCCTCAATAACACGTCCAAACGGAGACACCTTAAGGACTTTGCTACGAATTGCCTGAACAACCACCAGGCTGTCCGACTCAATCACCACCTGCACCATTTTCTTTGTTTAATCCAGCTCAGTGCTTCCTTGATAGGAAAGGCTTCAACCAATTCTGCCGAAAACAAACCACCCAACTGAATTGTACAAGCCAAAATTAATTCTCCTTTATCATCCCTAGCTATCATACCTATCCCCGAAGCATGAAACTCAGTAAATGTAGCTCCGTCGACTGTGATCTTGATTATGTCCATCTGTGGTTTTGCCCAAAATACAGCACCATCTCCCTGAACTAGGTTAGGGTAAGAAATGCCGGTATAACCTCTGTGAGCTAATCTCCATTGTACAAGATACTGTTTTGCCGATGCTATGACCACATTAGTTTAAGTGTATTTGTTGTTTCACACCAAATCATTCCTCGCCTTCCATATCGCCCAACTAACCGAAGCAATCTCAACTCGTCTTTCATTGTTACAATATATGAGCACCTTTTCCCACCACTGGGTGAGATCCTCACTTACCGCACAGTTTACTTCCGGAAGAACTCGTTGCCAACATTGCTGAGCTCCGGACATAAAACCAGAACATGAATAATTGTCTCCTCGTATAGATTACATCTCGGGCATATGCAGTTGATAAGAACATTTCATTGAGCAAGCATATACCTCGTTGGTAGGCAATTAGATAAGGACCTCCACACAAAGTTTAATACTTTCGGAGGAGCTTTAAGTTTCCAAATCTTACCCCAGAAGCTTGAATTGTCCTGCTGTCTCCCACGATTTTTTTGAGCCTGCAAAAGCCTATAAGAATTTTTCACTGAATAATGACCTGATGCTTCTTTGCTCTAGTACGGAACATCTTGATCCCCTACTTGACCTATTCGGGAAGCTGCGAATACAGCTCTGGTCTCTTTCATTTAACAAGTCAGCTAAAATATCTTCATCCCATCCACTTTGATATGTAGTCATAATTGAAGCAACTTTTGTATTATCGAGACTCCTGGAATTCGATGTAATAAATGGGTTATGATCATCAAGTAGCCAAGGTTGACCCAAGATGTTTATAAAATCCCCAGAACCCACCTTCCATCTCATCCCAGACTTAATCAAGTCTTTAGCTTCCAATATACTCCTCCAAACAAAGCTAGGATTATTGCCAGCTTCAGCCTCCAGAAACGTACCTTTGGGAAAATATCGAGCCTTATAAAGCCTACTCACCAAACTGTTTGGATTTGATACGAATCTCCATCCTTGCTTACCCAACATGGCGATGTTGAAGTCTCTGAAATCCCGGAAACCCATGCCTCCTGTTGCTTTGTGACGAGACAAACGCTCCCAACTCATCCAATGGATACCTCGCTTTTCACTTGAACTTGAATTTCACCAAAATTTAGATATAGATCTTTCCAGGTCTCTCGTAATATCCAGTGGAAAAATGAATACACTCATAGCATAGGTGGGTAAGGACTGAACCACCGATTTCACTAAGACTTCTTTCCCGAGATCAATTTCCCATCCCAACTTAAAATGCACTTTTTCACCTTATCTTTCAGAAACCCGAGTGTAGAAACTTTACTCCTGCCCATCATATTTGGGAATCCCAAATATATACAGTCTTTATCCGTTTCTACCATTTGAAGAATCTGACATATCTGCTGCTTACAGTCCTGCCTTATGTTTGAGCTGAAGAAAATTGAGGATTTCAGCAAGTTCACTTTTTGACCTGAAGCCACCTCAAAAGTACGCAGAATTGTTAGAATCCGTCGTGCCTCTGTCTCATTAGCTCTATAATATAGATAAGAATCATCAGCAAAAAAACATGTGAGAAATCTTTGGCGCCTGACGACAAACCTTAACACGTTGAATCAAATTCTGGTTTTCATTTCTCCGAATCAGAGCAGAGAGAACTTCAGCACATAGAATAAATAAATATGGAGATAACAGATCCCCTTGACGGATGCCTCGAGTAGGATAGATTGGACCAAGCTCTCTTTTAGCATGAATGATATGATATGACACTGAGTTAACACACTTCATTATCAGAAATACCCACCATTCATGAAAACCCATTTACAAAAGAATTGCTACGAGATAGTTCCACTCTACTCTGTCATAGGCCTTGCTCATATCTACTTTTATAGCCATATAATCTTCTCTACCTCTTCTCTTACGCTTTAAATAATGCATAACTTCATAGGAGACCATTACATTGTCTGAAATAAGCCTCCCAGGTATAAAAGCACTTTGATTTTCTGACACAACCAACTCCAAAAGACACTTCATTCTATTTGCAATTACTTTTGTAATAATCTTTATAAGAACATTGCAAAAAGATATTTGTCTTAGATCGCTCATCAAAGATGGGGATTTTTTCTTCGGAATTAACACAATATTAGTATCATTTAGACCATTACCCAAAACACCCTCAGTAAAGAATTGGTGTACCATTGTTACAATGTCTCTTCCCACAATACTCCAATGCTTCTGAAAGAACGTTGGGGTCATACCATCTGGCCCCGGTGATTTGTCAGGCTGCATTTGGAACAGAGCCTCCTTGACTTCCTCCTCCGTGATTTGCTTCAGTAGAGTTTCGTTCTGAGCTTGAGTTATGGTTGAAGGAATGCAGTGCACTACTTCCTGCCACTCAGATTCTGTTGTGCTGAATAATCTTGAGAAAAACCCTTAATAAGCTCAGATATGCCGTTATCCTAATCTACCCATTGTCCTTCCCCATTCTGCAATCTATGTATTTGATTATTTCATTTTCGAGTACTAGCAAATGCATGAAAATATCGGCTATTCTAATCGCCGGCTTGAAGCCACAGTTGTTTTGCACGTTGACGCCAGAACACCTCCCACTGATTAAGAATTAAAGCCATTTTCTTACTTGCCTCATTATACCTCTTTAAACCCTCTGTATCCCTTTTGCCTCTATATCGCCTCAAATCTTCCTTTAAAGTCCTAATTCTACCACTGAAATTACTAGTCACTTCTTTTCCCCAAAGAGCCAATTTATCGCCACATAGCTGCACTTTTTGTTGGATGCTTAGTCCACTGTCACCTTCCCAATTATCCTTAACCAACTGAGCGCACATAGGGTCCAATAACCATGCGTTCTCGAAATAAAATTTGTAAGGAATATTCCATTTACATTCTTGTTGTGGAACGAAGAATATAGGACTATGATTCGAAGCTGCTCCCTCCAAATTATACAATTTTGCCACTGGGAAACATTGCATCCACAAACTCGATGTGAGAGCTCTATCTAGCCGGACCTCCATCCAATTTTCTGTACCAGCTCCCCATTCCCAAGTAAATTGATGCCCGGTAATGTTCCCATCAATAAGTCCTGCATCTTGAAGAGCCTCATTAAATCCATCTATGAGCCATCTTGGATATGGCAGACCTCCTACTTTGTCATTCACATACATGACATTATTTAGATCCCCCACAACACACCACGGGAGGTTTGAATCCCGTGCTAAGTGACGTAAAAGATCCCAAGTTTTAGTTCTATTAGCTCGATTAGGTTCTCCATAAATCCCAGTTAATCTCCATTGATGCATTCCATCCACATTAACCTCCACATCTATATGATTTTGAGAAAAAAACT
The DNA here is from genome assembly GCF_009905375.1 of Apium graveolens. NCBI lineage: Eukaryota > Viridiplantae > Streptophyta > Magnoliopsida > Apiales > Apiaceae > Apium > Apium graveolens. The sequence goes on from NC_133648.1 coordinate 117,216,331, forward strand.
CATCAACTTTGCATGATCATGCTCCTTCCACAATAGAGCTAAACCACCACTTCTTCTTATTGGCTCAATAATAACCAGACCTTCAAAACTGATGAGCCAATAATAATATTATTATTAGACTATAGTTTTAAGAGATGATCTTCTTTGCTTAATTAGCCAACCCCTTCAAATGGGATTGTTGTCTTTTATTTATACTAAGTCCCAAATGGGCTCAAACCTTACAATGTGGGCCTTCTTGGGCTTTACATAATGTATTGTAATTATTCTAACTATAATTCCTTTGGGCCGTCTTGTCCTGGTCCAACATTAGTCCCCCTCCTTGTTTTGCGCAATATCTTTCGTGCTTTTCACCCTTGCGTTTTGAATTCCGAGATTTTTGTCTTGATACCTGAATAAAGTTAGTGACCGGACAGGATAATAAAATGAAGGGAAAAATCAGTGAAAAAACGAACAAATGAAGCAAAAGAAAAATAAGAAATAACTGTTAATTCGAGATAGGAGTCAACTGTGTGTGCCCGAAAAAAGAAAGGAATTAAACGCAATGCTTTTTGTCTTGTTGTTGTTCTCTCGCCTTTCTTTTTCTTTTTCTCTTTTTTTTTTGAAGGTATATATCCGTTCATGTGTGTTTTTGAATTTGTTTTTCCAGGCTTTTTTTTTGCAGATTTCTGGGCTAACCTCTTCGACTTCCTCTCCAGGCATCTAAAAGGGGATTGCTGCGCGTCCTTGGCTTGCATTGTAAGTCGTTTACTCTCTCTCTCTCTACCTTCGTCGTCGTCGTCGCATAGTGCCACCAATCGGGACCCCGGGAAGCGACCGCTAGAGGAGGGTGACGAGGAGTCCGTTTTGAACTTGGATAATCTGGAGATCCCAGACCTAGGTCAGTGTGGATCTTTTGATTTCTTAGGGAGTGATGAGTTTTTGAAGGGGGTGCCTCCAGGTCCTATGCCCTCTCCACCCCTAAGTCCTCGTACCCTGGAACTTAGGAATAGAACGGTCGAGGAAAGTCTTCGGCTAGGTAGGATCGAATTTGAGAGCAAACCTAGTCTAAACTATCTTAGTTATTACATCACCGTCGATCCCCCTGCGAGTAAGTTGGAGAAGTACATCGACTTGTCTAATGGCTACCGGTATCGAGTGCCGACAGCAGATGAGAGGGTTTGGATGATGCCCGAGTTCGGGATGCATGGGGTTGCGATGATAATGTTTTAGTTTGGTCTTCGTTTGCCGATGCATCCGTTCTTCCTGACGATGTATGAGGCTATCGGTTGTGGTCTAGGGCAGCTGACACCGAATTCTGTTGCTCAGTTAAGTGGTTTTATGGCGCTGTGCTATGATAAGGGTCGATCACCGACTCTGAAATTATTTTTCTCTATTTATGGTGTGCGGTATTATGGTGGTCAAGTATATTTCGACTCCCGACATCGAAGGATGAAGATTGTTAGTGTTAGGTCATCGAACTCCGGTTATCACTCGCAATGGCTGTACGTTGGGGGTCCTGACTTGGAATTTGTAAAGCCTTGCGGGAAAGTTAGTCAGGGCACGATTGATTATTTAAATAACATGGAGAAGCACGATACTGCCTACCTCGATGAGTTTCATGGGTCAAGGACATGGTATACGCACTTAGATTTGAAGGACACTGGTTTTCTAGGGATGCACGATTGTAAGGGGGATGTATTACTTATTATTGCCCTTATTTTATTCATGTACTTAGTTTTTGTACTTGTCATTGTCGGCTCTTGCTTATTTTAATTTTCGTAAGTGCCTATATATAGGATGGCTGACTTGTTGTTTTGTTTGTTTCTTTGTAGTGGAAGGTGCTTCACTTAAAAAGGTTTTAGACGGTGGGATTCGAGGAGGAATGGACAAGGCAATGATGTTGTTGCTGCAGCGTGCTGCGAGGAAGCCTGCTGATGCGGCCAAGGCTGGACCGTCGGGGGTTCCTCATTCAGTTTCAATTGAGTTGCTTGATGACCAGGGAAATAAGGTAATTGAAGACAATGAGAGGGTTGTTTCAGATCTCGTCCGCGTGGAAGGTAACCCCCGAAAGCGGTTTCGGAGGGAGGATGATGAGGTAGTTGTTGGAGGACGGGGGGGCGGGGTCGAGGTTGTGAACAAAACTGTGGCTATTGCAGGGGAAAGGGTTTATGGAAAGACCGTCGACCCTCGATCGAAGAAAGAGGTGATGAGGGTCGAGATTCAGCCCACAGAGCGATGGACGGGGGGATCAACCATGCCCTTGAGAGCACTTAATCTCTTTAACTTACCTCAGGATTTGGTTGCTTATGATGGGAGGAAGCGTGAGGACCTTGTGGATCGATGTAAGAGCCGGGCTGGGCGGGTACGTGCATTCCCTTCTCTTTCTTTTTTATGTGCATGTTCCTTTGTTTTCATGTTCGGTCATAGTCGTTTATAGTCATAGTTGTCGACCCTGTTTTCATGTCCCCCCCTTTTTTTTGCAGTTTCTTTCCGATTTTATGCATATACTGGAGGATTACCAGGCTGATGCTGATGGTGAGGCTTGTTCCAAGCTCGAAGCTGAAGTTGCTGCCTTGAAGGGGGAAAAGAAGAAGATTGTGGTGGGTTTTGCGGAACTCGAGCATAGGGTGGCTGATTTGTCTAAGGCAAATTCCGCATTGTCGAAAAAGGTTGCTGAGATGGAGGCTGTTGAGCAGGTGTCGAGTGGGAGGATACGAGAACTCGAGGGTCGACTGCTCGAGGTGGAAAGGGATCTTGAAGAGGAAAGAAGCAAGCGCCAAGGCTTGGACCGACAGGTCGAAGGAATGGATGGCTCCTACAAGTTGATCGTGAAGGAAAATGAAGATTTGAAGAAAGAAGTAGAGAAAGCTGTTGAAGATATCGCTGGTGCTTTGGATGACGGTTATGGACGATGTCTCCGACGGATGGAAGAGGCTGGTATTGCCGTCGATGGTCATGCCTTTGATGACTATCTTCGTGACTTGGCATCGAAGGGTGATAACGCATGAAGGCAGGGTATACCCTGTGGTTTTTTGTAATCGGATTTGAATATTTTTATGTGTTTAAGAATTTTATTGATAACACCAGATGATGGATTTGTAGGAAGTTTAAGGTATGCGATCCATTGTTTAAGTTTATTTCCATGTTGTAAGCAGTTACATATTGGCTGGTTTTAACATCTATTTGTCTCGAGTTTGAAATATTAAGCCGTTTATCAAGTTCGTGGTCGAGTGTTTACATTATGAGAGAGATTTTATTGCCCAGACCGTCGACGTGAAGAGGCTGTATAAACATTTGCCTAGAAATGAATGATTTTCGAGTCTCCGATTATTTGAGTTATATATATATATTTTTAGTTAGTAAGGAGCGAAGAAAGTGAAAGTCTGTGCTTTTTCCAAATTAAAGGAATTTGTTCATCATAACCTAAACACCCCTCGGTGGGAGCCTCGTAACGACCCCCATTACATCGAGGGTTTGTCTTTGAAATGGCATTTACTGCCTCAAGATAACAAGTTACAACTGAGATTAAATTATTGATAGAAATTTTTGAGGTGAATTCTATTCCAGGCATTTTTGATGGGCTTCCCGTCGAGGTGAGCAAGCTCATAGGTCCCCGTACTTACAAGTCTCGAGATCCGATAAGGGCCTTCCCATGCTGGTTTGAATTTTCCTGAGACAGTGGGTTGTGATGCTGCGGAATCTCTTAAGACAAGGTCGTTGACCTTGAAGTCTTTGGGTTTGACTTTTTTGTTGAAGTACCTTGCAGTTTTTTATTGTTGGGCGATCATCCGCATTCGGGCTTCTTCCCTTGTTTCTTATAACAGATCATTGTGAAGGCGAAGTCCGACGAGAGATAGAGCAGGATCGAATACGTCGACCCGTGGTGAGGTGAGACTTATCTCGACATGTATGACGGCGTCGACTCCGTATGCAAGTCGGAAGGGAGTTTCGCCCGTCGCACTTCGGGGAGTCGTCCTATACGACCACAATACATTCGGGAGTTCGTCGACCCAACATCGGGGTATTTCTTCAATTCTTTTCTTCAGGCCTTGTAGGATGGTTCTATTTGTTACCTCTGCTAGTCCATTTGCTTGGGGGTATGCTACAGATGTTTTGATGTGCTAGACTTTTAATTCAAGCAGGGCCTCCTCAAATTGTTTTCCTACAAACTGAGTGCCATTATCAGAGACTAAGATTCTGGGGATCCCAAAGCGAAAGACAATGTATTCCATAAAGAATTCTATCATCTCTTTTTCTCGAATTTTAGCAAGGGGTTTTGCTTCGACCCATTTGGTTGCGTAATCCACAGCGACTACGATGTATTGGGACTGATTTTTGGATCTTGGAAAGGGACCCACAATATCTATTCCCCATTGGAAAAAGGGGCACGGGCTGAGAATAGAGTTTAGCTCAGTCGTGGGTCGACGGTTTACATTTCCATGCAGCTGACATGCTTGACATTTCTTGACGTAATCTTCACAATCTTTATGGATTGTAGGCCAGAACAGGCCTTGTCGGATAACTTTGAGGGCTAATGTTTTCCCTCCTAGGTGCTCACCACAGATTCCCGTATGTATTTCTACGATCGCTTGGAGGGCCTCTTCTGGAGACAAGCAACAGAGTAGAGGCTCAGAGAGGGCACGTCGATATAACTCAGAACCCACAACACAGTAGTTCCTGGCTTTGAACATGAGAGCGCGGGCTTCAGACTTATGCTCAGGCAACTTGTTGTCGATAATGTACTCAAGGAAGGGTTGGTGCCAATCGAGCCTAGCCTGGATTTGATTGACTAATACTTCGTCGATAGAGGGGGTCTCCAAAATGTCGACGTATGTTGGGCTGAGATTAGTGGGGAGGTTGGAAGAGGCTAGTTTGGCTAGAGAGTCGGCCCACTGGTTCTCCTCCCTGTCGACGTTTGACATTTTCCATGAAGGGAACTTGCTAAGAAGTTCTTGTGCTCTTGTTAAATATCGGGCCATCCTTTCATTATGCGTCTTAAATTCGCCACTTATCTGTTTATAAACCAACTGAGAATCCCCAAATATGTCAATGACCTCTGCTTTGAGATCGGATGCGAGCTTTAGCCCGCCAATGAGTGCCTCGTACTCGGCCACGTTGTTTGTGGCGGAGAACCCGAACTTGAGAGCCTGCTGAATTTTGAATCCTCCTGGGCTGATTAATATGACCCCTGCTCCTCCAGAGCTGGATGTCGAGGAACCATCAACAAACAGAAGCCACGGACGAGACTGATCCTCTTCAGGTTTGTGTGTCTTGGGTTGGAACTGGCATTTGGCGACGAAATCTGAGAGAACTTGGGCCTTGATCGCCGTTCGAGGTTTATACTCGATGTAGAACTGGCTTAACTCGATGGTCCAAGCTGCGAGCCTGCCTGTTATGTCGGGCTTGTGCAGGATTCTTTTCAGAGGAAGATTGGTCAGAACATGGATTTCTCTCGCTTGAAAATAATGGCGTAGCTTACGACTCATGACAACGAGAGCGTATACGAGTTTCTCGACTTGAGGGTATCTTATTTCCGCGTCTCGAAGTGAGTGACTGATGTAATATACAGGAATATCTTTTCCCTCATCGACACGGACTAATACTGTCGTGACGGTTTCATCGGAAGCTGAGAGATATACCCGTAGCGGCTCACCTGTTAAGGGTCGTGTTAAAACTGTAGGATTTGTCAAAAACATCTTTAACTCCGTGAAATTTTTTTCACAGTCTTCGTTCCATTCGAACTGCGATGATCTGGAAGCTTTTTTCATTATAGAGAAAAATGGGAGGCATCTCTTTGAAGATTGAGGAATGAACCTTCGATACGCGGCTATACACCCTGTGAGCTTTTGTAAGTCTTTAATGGATCTTGGTTTGCTCATTTCTAGAATAGCTTTTGTCTGAGCTGGATCGGCCTCGATGCCTTTCTGGGTAACCAGGAACCCCAAAAATTTACCTGCAGTAAGGCCGAATGAACACTTTGCCGGGTTTAGTCGCATGTTATTTGCCCTTGCGTTGGTGAACGTTTCTCGAAGGTCTGTCACGTGGTCGGAGGTAGCTTTTGACTTTTTGATCATATCATCGACGTATATTAGCATGTTTCTTCCTATCTGCGAGGAGAATATTTTATCCATTGTCTGCTGAAAAGTAGAGCCCGCATTGATTAACCCGAAGGACATTACTTTGTATCCAAAGACTCCCTTGTGAGTGATGAAAGCAGTTTATTGCCAGTCATGGGAATTCATTTTAATTTGATTATACCCCGAAAAGGCGTCCATAAAGGACAGGAGTTCATTTCCCGCTGTGGCGTCGATGAGTTGGTCGATATTGGGCAAAGGGTAAAAATCTTTAGGACACGCCCTATTCACATCTGAATAGTCAATGCACATTCTCCACTTCCCATTGTTTTTTTTAACCAGAACAACGTTCGATATCCATGTGGGGAATTGCACAGGCTCGATGAAGTCGGCGTCGAGGAGTCTGTCGACCTCTTGGTCGATGGCTGCTCTTTTCTCGGCCGAGAATATGCGTTGTTTCTGTCGCACAGGCCTGGTGTCCTTACTGATGTGCAGAGAATGTCGAGCAATGGTCTCTGGGATGCCAGGCATGTCCCTTGGGACCCAAGCAAAAATATCGGAGAATTCCCGGATGAGGTTCGTGATTTCTTTTTTGAGATCTGATGAGAGGTTTTTGCCAATTCTCGTTGTTTTATCAGGGTTTCCTTCAAATACTTCTATATCTTCTGTTTCCTCGAGAGGGGAGCATGAATTGCTTGTGAATGAGTCGATCAATTCTCTTGGGTCGATGTCTAGTACTTGATTGAGTTCTAACTCTTCCTCTGTCTTTTTTCTTGGAGAAACGGTGGTTAGGTAGCATTGTCTTGCTGTTACTTGATCCCCAACCATTTTTCCCACGCCGAACTCTGTGGGAAACTTCATTTTCAAGTGGGAGATAGATGTTACCGCTCGGAGCGCGGTGATCGTTGTTCGTCCCAAAATGGCGTTGAAGCTAGAGAAAGCGCTAATCACATGGAATTTGACCATTTTCCAAATCTGACAGGGTGGGGAACCGAAAAGCACTGGCATATCGATGGTTCCTACAACGTGAACCTCATTGCCTGTGAACCCGTATAGCGGGGTTCGGGAGTTTTCGAGTCTTCGATCTCCTATGTCCATTCGGGAAAAAGCATGGTGATATAACACGTCGACAGAGCTTCCATTATCGACCAACATTTTCTTAACCGTGTTGTTTCCCACACATGTTATGATGACGAGAGCATCTTGATGGCCTTCGATGAGACCGAAACGATAATCGTCATCAGAGAAAGATATGACGGGGGAGGGATTCGCTCGAGGGCGTTTAGCTGTCGAGGGATTGACATTAAAGACTTCTCGAGCATAAACTTTGCGAGAGTTGTGAGAGAGGCCCCCGGTGGCTGCACCACCAAAAATAACGTCGATTACACGATCGTCTTCGCCTCGATGGTGACGTCTGGGTTCATCATCGTGCTGCACATAGTGGACTAGTTGCCCTCGACGAATTTTTTCTTCGATGAGATTGCTAAGTTGAAAACATTGCTCTGTTGTATGGCCGATGTCTTCATGATATTCACAATATCTCGAGTTTGGGGGTCTTCCTGGTTTCATGGGTCTTGGAGGGCGATAATCCGGTTCCGTTTTTAATACCGCCAAAATTGTTGTTTTCTCGGTGTTGAGTTTAGTGAACTCTTTTTCAGATCGATTGTGGGGCTGCCAATCTCTTTCTCTTCTATCCCTCGGGGGAAGGTCCGATGTGCGAGGCGGGGGTGACCTACGGTGCTCTCGGCGCCTTTCCCTCGCAGGGGATCGTGGACTGTAGCTTCGGCGTCGCTCATATTTTGACGACCTCCGCGGAGATTGTATACAGCTTACCGCTTCTTGAAGCATCATGCGGTGTTCTATAATCTGGAACGCGGCCTGTAGGGTTTTCGGCCTTTTTTCAAAGATCTCTTCTAAAAGGAGGCCATGCCTAGACTTATCAATGCCCGCTGTCAGGAAATTGACAGCCATCTGTTCTATTAAGTCTGGAATTTCTGCTATCTCTTCTCTGAACCGGGTTAGAAAACTCCTGAGACTTTCGCCGGAGCGTTTATGCATTGTCATCAAGGGTGCAGTAACTTTGATTCCTTTGTAGTTGCTGGAAAATCGGGCTTGAAACTTGCTTTTCAGAGTTGTCCACGAGTCGATTGACCGAGGTGGCAAGTTACTGTACCATCGGAGAGTCGTGCCTTGAAGGCAAGTGGAGAAGAACTGACACCTAGCGATCTCCGAGTGGCCGAAGAAAGCCATGCGACCATCAAATGTATTTAAAAATGCCAACGGGTCCGAGGATCCGTCAAAATAGTCGAGAGCAGGCGTTTTCAACGTCCTGTCGATGCGCGCCTTCTCAAGCACTAATGATAGGGGGCTCTCGGAAACGGTTTCAAACCCTGCCTGATTTCTCATCAAGGTACGCATCTGGGCGATTTCTTCCTACATTTTAGCGAACTCCTCGTGAGATATAGATTCTGTGGATTCTATCTGATGCGAGACATCGGTAGATGACACCGTCCTCTGTCGACATTCGCGAGGTTGCGAATATGTTGACTCCGCCGACGGCTCATATTCATACTCCGCATCATCCTCGTCATAAAATTCATCGTCTTGTCCTTCATTTTGAAATGTAGTTTGTTGGAGCTCTTGACGGAGACGGTGAATCTCGCGTTTTCGCTCAAGTTTAGCCTGCAATCTCTGAGCTTCACACTCTAGAAACTCGAGTTCTTCATCTGAATCAAGCGAATCTTTTGGATTTCCTTGATTTTGGGCTTTTAGCCTTTCTTTCTTTTCCAAATGCAGCCGAACGTCGCTTGAGAGAACTTTTTTTCCTTTAGATGTTTGAACTCTAAAACGCTAATCTGACACAGTTTTTCTTTTTCTGTCCCTTTGGAGTGAATCTTTCAATCCCAGAAACTGATCTTCTGGAGGAGCTTCAGGTGGAGGGAACAAACACTTCGGCTTCAATGCCGGTTGTTTAGGAAGCTCGCGATCGCCGTGGGTCGAGGGGTCGGCAGCAACTTCTGCCGTCAACTCCTTTACCTGAGTCGGTCCAGCGGTTCCCGGATCAAGTTCTTCTACAATCATCTTCTGGTTGGATCTTGTTAAAGCAAAGCTCCTTCTAGCGCCAAATGATGAGCCAATAATAATATTATTATTAGACTATAGTTTTAAGAGATGATCTTCTTTGCTTAATTAGCCAACCCCTTCAAATGGGATTGTTGTCTTTTATTTATACTAAGTCCCAAATGGGCTCAAAACTTACAATGTGGGCCTTCTTGGGCTTTACATAATATATTGTAATTATTCTAACTATAATTCCTTTGGGCCATCTTGTCCTGGTCCAACAAAAACCCAGTTGCACTCGGAGCCATTCCAATTTGTTCTTTCTCGCTAAAGTTTCACACAAAAGAAAAACGTAAATGCTAAAGAAAAACGTAATCAAAGGAGAGCCTTTGGTTGGTTTGTTCAGACCCGTGCCCCTGAGATTTCATGTGCATGTGCAAAATGAAAAAATATGTTCCTAACCAATCAAAAATAATAGCAAATACATATAATAAGAAAAATTAATCAAAAATTATATTTTTATCATAATTGGAATTAATTAAAATTAAAAAAATATTACAAGTACATAAGAGAATGATACAATAATTATAAAAAATAAAATAATCACATAAAACCTATTCATATGTAAATATTAATTAAGAATTTAAATTTAAAATCTTAATTAATTAACTAAGATTTTAAATTAAAATTTTATTAAATATATAAATATTAATATAATTTAAAATAAACTAATCACCCAAAAATATATTAATTAAAAAATAATATAATGTACATGTTGTTTAAATAAAATATTATTCTCCTCGTATTTTATCATCAAGACTAGTAGTCTATGTATTTATCCAAGAAAAAAACAATATTCTTACCCCCGTAGTAATTTTTTCCTAATTTTTTTTGTCACTTATTTAATATTTAGGATTATTTTTTTTAATTTTGCTCAAGATAATAATTTATAATTATTTAATATTTACTATTTTCTAACCTTTCTTCTATTTGTACTTTTTTGTTAAAAAAGAACGTTATACATTGTTTTAATTTTTACAAATAATATATTTATATACACTTGCTTTTAAAAATGTGCCCATGAAATTTTAGAAATATGTTCGGTCTAACACTTGAAATACCTTCGGAACACGCTCTGGTTTGATTACTGTGTATATATTTTTTTGTGTACGTGACTAGCTCATGATGTCATCTTAGGTTTGTGTTAGTCGCTAAACACGCGCTAATAATTCACACAAGTATACGTGTTCGCAAGTAATATAGAATTATTTCTAGTTCGTTCCCACAGAGACTGGTTTAGATTAACTTGTGATTTATGCACTTATGTAACAATGATATTGCTATTATTCAATGCTAAGACGAATAATTATTTGGATTTTGATTATACTACGATTAACTATTGAGAGTTATACTAGAGAACATTAACTAAGAGATTAAAGAGAGTTGAATAATATATAACACAAACATGGGATTCTAATTTCATTAAATACTTCATTCAATAGCTTTACTGCTCTTAACCTTAGCATGTAATGGTGATGACACTAATCAGATAACACGAAACTGCTAAACGCCAACTTTCATTGTACGAATAACATAGTACCAGACATCCACAAAAGAGATAGAAGATCAATAGACACCAATTATATTGAGACCCTATATGTCTATAGGATTTGACAACATAACGGCTTAATGCACAAGTTATCTATCATGATTACATAGGGCAAGTAAGATAGTTAAAATTACCTACGAATCATGCATAACAATAACACATGAACCTATGCTAGCATGGCAAGTTCTAAAACCTTAAATTCACTTTCGCTTCATTAAGGATTAACACGCTATCTTATAAGTTCGCGACGCTCATGAGATGAATAAGTACAACCAAAACTAGGTTATCATATAATCACCACATACTAAGGCATCGAAACAAATTAACTAAAAAAATCCATAAATAAATCCGCTAGAACCCCATGATAACAATTAGCCCATAATCGGACTCATCATCAACGTGGGTTCCGATGAAAGTATGGTATAATAAACGTAGTCTTTATACTGAATAAATAATAAACCAAGTATGAAACAAGAGTATAGGTTCATGAATAAGAAAACTAGCATCCAAAGTTACAACTTAGAACAAAGAATCATAAGTATAAACTAGGTCTTCTTCGCCTTCATTGAATTGTGCTAAAACGGTATTCTAATGCCTTCTCCTTGTGCTCTGGTACGTCTCCTTATGAAAAATGACCTTTATTTAGTTATATATAGCAGCCCATGCATAGTACAAGTCATCCAATCAAAAGCCCACAAGAATCAAGATTCTAAAATCCCGACCCGGCGCGGCCGCGCAGTGGATCAGTGCGGGCGCGCTGTGTCTCTGTACATCGGGCGCGGGTGCGCGCTATGACAGCGCGGGCGCGCCGACCTTCTGGAGAAAATTCTATTTTCTTCTTTCTTACTGTAATGAGTTGGTCTTCATGAGATTTATTCCTTGGACACCATCCTAACACCATATTAGCATCAAATCAATGCTAATTCACCTGAACTCCGGATTAATGCCTGAAATGCAAAAACACTAGAAAATACATTAAAACACCAACAACTTGAGTACAAAAACACCAATTTAAAGCTTAATGGAGCGTTATAAAGTGTCATAAATTCCACTCAACATACCCCCAAACTTGAATCGATGCTTGTCCTCAAGCATAAATAGACTCAAAGAATTAGAAATAAAATTGTATGAATGCAACGATCCCCATAGAATAACTAAACCAATCAACAAGCAACATCTCAACAAATGCAGTTATTCGCATAAAGATCAATCAAACCTTACAAATCAACTTACAAACCAGAGACGTGCGTGTGTGCAAATGCTTACAAATATACTATCGTAACTAGATCAATAATCATGACTCACTACTCATCAAAGCAATCACAAGGTTATAGATAAAATAAAAGCTAGACTCAAAATAACTTATAACACTTCAATTCTTATATTGGAGTTTTATATGGATTCACGCTATTATTCACAACACATAAACAACACAAATATGCTTATTTGACGGTGCAATGAGTGAGGTTCACAAAAGACTTATACAATAGCACCCATGTAGCAAGCGTTAGGTTAGCGGATCCTAGACTATAAAAGCCTTAGGTCACTAGGCACGAAGTCCCCTAAGAACTTAATAACTCGAGTACTAAATAACCCACTAATGATCAATTATACATAACACTTAAATATTTTTTTCCTTTTTTTTTCTTTTTACAAATTTCTGAACGAGTGTGTTTCGCTCCATCTCGTTCAACCCTAGACTACTCATATAAATATGAGCCGGCTACTAGCCATTTGACACCTAGCCACAACAACTAGCAATAAAATCCAAATTTCTCCAATTTTTTTAAATATCCATGTTAATTTATTATAAAGAGAATATCCTAAATTCTAAATATAAACAAGCGATTAACCTCGACAAACACATAAACCATGATCATGATCTAGCACTCAAGCAACCTATAAGACTTAGTGAAATACAAGTGTCTCTAGCATGCAAACCAATTCGACAAGACTTAACATCACTAAATACAACATCACTACACTAGCATCAATATCACAAATCAATCGGAAAAATCATCTAAGGGATCATGTTATTATGCAAAAGCATGAACTATATGAACAGACTATCATAAAAACTATAAAAATAAAAAAAAACTACATACACTATATACACTAAACTATCATGAATATGCAAACTATACGCGACTCACACAAAACATATTCCTTCAACTACTACCCCCAAACTTAAAATTTTCACTGTTCTTAGTGAAGGTAATAGTAAGGAATCAGGCATACCTACTCGGAATTAGGATCCTCGCCCCCAACGGGTGGAGTGTCAGGAGTGTCTGGAGGTGGATACATGGAATCCTCACCAAATACTGGCCACTGGATGTCAACACATGTGGCTCTGAAAGCAGTCCCTAATGCCTGGGTGAGATCACATGCAAACCGACTATAGATGTCGTGCATAACATCCATCCTCCTCGCTAAACGCCTATACTGCGTCGTGCTCAAACCAACTCCAAAATCTGCTCCTGCTTCCTCTGGCTCTTACTGCGATGGACCGGCCTCACCCAACTCAGCTCTTCATGCTGCCTTACTCGCCTGTACCGTGCCACCAGCATATGCCTGAGTAGCTGGCCTTCCACCTGGAAGATGGTCATAGGAATATCCAAACTCCTTAGGATCGGGCTTCCCACCATACCACTATATCATGTTCATCAGCGTAGAACTGTTGATAGAAGCACTGGGAAGCTGCCACGCACAGCTTCGTCATACTGGACGTATATGGTATATAACCCGTAGTACCTCCTCGCAAGAACCTCAAAATACCTTGATGGATAACCATCCCCAAATCCACATAGTCGCCCTGAAGAATACCCCACAACAGACGAGCACGCTCCACAGTAATCTCATAAACATGAGATGATGGCATGATGTTAGCACAGATAAACGAATTTCAAGCACGTGCAAACCTGTTCATGCATGAAGCAGGAAACGTGGAATAATCAGTTGTGCCCCTCTTGAACTTCTAGTGAGTCTCAGGTACACAAAGAGTAGCTACTATCAAATCCAAATCAAACTCCTCCGGAGTCTTCTCATTCCAAGTATCCTGACTGGGCTTACTCACGGGCTGCTCAATCACCCTCCTTATTGCCTCAGCACTGTACTCTACCATCATCCTTCGAACCACAGTGAAACCATTCTATTCCGCCTTCGAATTAGTATAAAACTCACGAACTACACTCATGGGCACAACATCGGGTACCTCGAAAAAAGCAACCCATTCCATCTTCAAGATCATTTCCAACAACTTACCATCTTTCCTTGATGGCAGAAAACCACGCTCCTTGGCTATAGGCTTCGAGAGAAGCCTCTTATACTCCGCTTCAACCTCGGGAGTAGAAAACCTTGGCCTCACACCACCTACACTCAAAGAATCAGTGGTGCTGCTGCTTACTTGAGTTCTTTATATCTTGGGTGCCATTGGGAATGAATAAGAGAGAATAAGAGATAAGTGTTTGAGAATTTGAGAAGTGATGGAGAAGTTTGTGTATAAGTGTGTGTATATATAGGAAGTTGGAAGAGAATTAGATATGGAATAGAAGTGGGAATTGATTATGGGAATAGTGGGAATAATGGGTTTAATTTGGAGAGGGAAATTTGGGATGTAGAAGAGTAAAAATCAGGTGGAAATTGATTTTCTATTAAAAACCCCGATTTTCTCTTCACAAACTGCCCTTTATTTTTTCTGAAACAGGGACCCGACACGGTCGCGCGCTAGATCAGCGCGGGCGTGCTTGGTTTTTGGAATTCCAGCGCGGGCGCGGGCTAGATCATCGCGGGTGCGCTCAGCTTCTGAAGTTGGCCTTGAAATTTTCTATTTTTCTGATTTTTTTTTTGTTTTTTTCCTTTCTCCTTGCTTACTCTATCTACTAATGTACAACAAAATTAAGTTGCCTCCCAAAAAGCGCTTGTTTTACGTTGTTAGCTTGACGTAAAAATGCGAGATCAAACGGACAATAAAACGGCACTAACCCCCTCGCGGTTTTCCGTGTCACCATAGTAATGCTTCAACCTCTGACCATTTACCTTGAACGCTTGGCCCAGATCATTCTCAAAAATCTCCACCGCTCCATGTGGAAATATAGTTTTGACAACAAACGACCTTGACCACCTTGACTTCAACTTTCCAGGATAAAGATGGAGACGAGAGTTGAATAAAAGAACTTGTTGCCCCAACACAAATGATTTGTGTAACACTCCCAAATCCGGGGTCGGGGATCCGGGTTTTCACGAGTTCTATTTTCCTTAATAACACTTAATCTTCATAAACAACCAACTATTGCGCACTGTGACCCCACAATATACACAGACACAACAAGTTATAGTCTCAGAGATGATTACCAAAAATAACACAAGTCAATTTATTCCATAATTATAAACCATTACACCTTATAAGGGTTTTTGAATAAATTTACATATTCTTTGCCATTAGTACAATTCATAATATACATAAGTCTGGTACATTGACAGTTGAAACCTAGCCTATTGGTAGATCCTACCTCAGCTATAGCAGCATCAATGCCTAAAGGAAACTGCAGAATGTTTTCTATCCGCTTGCGAATTGGGAGCTTGGTCTTGTCCATCTTATCTATCTGTTGTTGTGTGATGAAAAAAGAAAGCAAGGGTGAGCAACAAGCCCACTGAAATAATATGTATAATGATTAACAATATATGAGCATTCTCATAGTACTCATGAAAGTCTTTGTCAAGAAAAAATGAACCAAGTTTGATATCTTAACGTGACCAGATCGCAAAATAATCAGTATATATGTATATATACTTTTCAAAATCTTTGAAATCCTCTGACATGTATAATATACATAAAGTTCCAGTTTATAACTGTATAAAAATATCGTTGCAAGGTGATCTCATATATCTAACCTTGTCTCGACATTTTTCTGAAAATCTTTGTCATGCATAAGATAATCATTAACTAGATATAAGTTGAAAATATGAAGTTACAAGATACTCCAATATACTTATATCTTTTCTGAATACTACTCGAACTACCAACGTTCAAGCTATAATCAGTTTCAAAAGTTTATCACATAGATGAGACTACACGATAAGACTTGAATATATTCAATCTTTGAAATATCATTCAAAAGAAATAAAGTTATGAGATACTTCATTGTTAGGTAATGAATCACACACAGGGGGGGGTGAATGTATTTTCTGATTTTAGGCTTTTCTTGAAAGATAATGGTTGAACAAAGTAAATTAAATCTTGTATAGAAAAGTGTTTATGCAAAAATTAAACTTGCAAAAAATAAAGAACACAGATCTTCAAAACTCATCTAATTTTTGTATTAAAAATTAAGATGCTTTGCTACAAAATTTCTAAGCTCTTCTAAGTTAAAGAGCTCAACTTCTTCTCGAGAGTGTTACAAGAATTTTTGATCTAAATTGTTACATCTAACTAGAGGACCAGTGTTAACTTTATAGCTCAGTTAAGTGCTGGTTTACAGAGTGGATAATAAACATGCTATTAGCTTTTCTAAACTGTCACTTGTCATTCCTATTTATAGAAAAGAAAATCTTCCATTTCTGGCTTAGCATATCTTTAACATCCCGTGTTTACTTTAATCTTTCTATGTCAGTTAATCTTTGCCATTGATCTTGCACACTCTTCAAGCTGCTTTTTGTAGACTTGTCAATCCAGCTGTTGGATTATTTGTTGATTGTTTATCTTGGATATTAAACTGATCTGTAATTTTGTACTTTGAGACTGTACTTCGAGATCTCCAGTTTGATTCATTTGAACACTTGATATCTCGGTAAGTATAAAGGCTTATCGAGATATCTGGTACTCCATAATGAGTTTGGCTTGTAGAGGTATTCAGTTCATCGAGATATCTAGTCTTCATAACTTCACTTGCCTTGTAGATATCTCTGAGTTCTCGAATGGATATAGACTTCTCGATAAATCTGAGTTCTCTAGTGAATGAATGACTTGTCGATATCTTTTTGAGTTCTCGAGTAACTTTCCTGACTTCTCTACTCCCGGTGGATATTGCTTTATTCGTTGAGTAGATATTCCTCATCCGTCGAGTAGATGTATAGCTTATCCGTCGAGTAGATATTGCTCATCCGTCGAGTAGATGTTATTCATCCATCGAGTGGATATATATAGCTCATCCATCGAGTAGATATTGCTTATCCGTTGGTACTCTCTAGAGTTTGAATGACTTCTCGATAAGTCATTCTGGAGTTCTCGAATGACTTCTCTATAACATTAAATCTGTTACTAGTAGAGATCTTGACTTAGAACATTTTTCTCCAAACATATTTATTCAACTCCAAGCTTCTTCAAAATTCTTCTGAGGCAAGATCTTCTTGATCTTCTTCCAGATAGAATCCTTAGGCTTGATACTGTTTTAGGAAAAAGACTCCAGTCTGCTCCTTTGCATTTTTACAGACTTTAAGTGTTACAAGTACAGAATACAAATTTAGATAACAATACAACTTACTTAGGATTGGCCCCAAGCTTAACTGATTGCTAATGACATTTTCAGCTGCAGTAATCTTTGACATTATCTATTATATGTTACAATCTCCCCTAACTTGTTTATTATGAAATTATGCACAAGTTCTGGTTGATGATGTCAAAACTTTATCTAAATGCAGAACCCAAGAACCCAATTTTCCCGTCTAATCTTCTTTTGTGAGTTGCAGAGTTGCATTTAGATTTATTCTTCCTTCTCCCCTTATCAAGAAAAGATTCCTTCCCCCTATCAAGAAAAGAATATTATTATCTGGCAACATCCATTAGCTATTTTGGCATTTAGATATATTCTCCCCCTTTTTGACATCATCTTCAGGAAGAAAGATCCAGCGAGATGCACATTGTTCAAGCCTTTGTCAATGTTCATGTAGAACACTATCAGCAGCTTCAAGTTTTAGTGAAGTCTGTAGTGATGAGTTTACCAAGTAGATTTAATAGGAAAATTCTAAGCTCTCTGTTCTTTTGAATAAGGAGTCTCACTACTTCTCACTACACTAGTCTCATGATTTTTAAGAGTCAGAGTTACCTCACAAGGATTGCTAAATCCAGACAATCATTCTACCTCTCCTTTTGCCAGAAAGGATCCCGCCTCTCTTATTTTCTATTTTTCTCTCAATCTATTTTCTCATTCTCACATGAAAGGCTCAATTATTGTTTGTCCAACAGAAATAAGAGGTGGCTGAGAAGAGTTAATCTAGAATCATATGATTAGGGGAAGACCATATAGGGCTAATCATACTCATTTCACCACAAAAATGAGTGCATAAGCATCTATGACTGGGGTCATAGTTTGACTCACAGATTTCTCTGTGGTTATGACAGTATGTTGTCCTCTACTTATTCTAGTGGGAACCTCCAATTGAATTGGAGGAGATTTAACTGGGTTACTTCCATGTGCACCAGCCTCAAACCCTTGTGTGTCTTGCAACACACTGGCACTTGAATGTGCTAAGCTTGCCTTTCTTATAACATTGTCATAGGAAATTGTTCTTCTAGCTTTGACTGCTAGGGCAACCTCTGCTAGAGTTATAAGGGGAGTTGTTCCTTCTTGAGGAACCTCCAATTGAATTGGAGAGGATTTAGATAGCTCCCCCTCAGTAGTACTACCCTCAAACCTATCAGTCTGTTAAGACTATTTTGCACATGAAGGTGCATTAGTGATATTCATGAAAAGCTGATAAATTTCCATGTTTGTGATACCAGATCCTTTTTCTCAAATAACAAAATAACTGAAGAACATTTTGGGGATTTTTTCCTTTTGTAAAACAGGTTCCTTTTGTGAGTTACCTGAGCGGAATTGTGTTTGAGTTTGTGTTTGTGTTGATGTGCCTAGATAAACTGCAGTTTGGTTTTGAATTGTTTTAGCTGCAGTTTTAGCACCAATACCTGTGAATTGATTATTTGAATTCCCTGTTGATATCTTGTATAAACCTGTAATGCATTGAACAAATGTATCTTTTTGGAGTTTCATTAGACAAATACATTGCAAGATATTTTAGTTGCAAGCATTACTGCAGAGAAAGAAAAATTCAATATAGATATAAGCACATAGGAATCATTACACAAACAAAAGAATACTTAGAGAAGAATTTGGATTTTCATTAATAATAATAGAAACTGAGTACATCAAGATATAGATTTAACAAGTAAATCATAATCCTAAATACTCTAGTTTGGACTTCTTCTTCTCTGCCTCCAATCTCCTTGCCCTGCGCTCGTAAGCCCTGGACATGGAGTTTGCAAGAAAGATGATTCTCTCCTGCAGCTCCAGAGCAGCAAGTCATTGATGCTCAGCCATCCTGGCTCGTCTCTCCTGCTCGAGAGAGACTTCCATCTCGAAGAAAAGAATATCAAGTTGATCATCCCATGAGAGTTCATCAAAGATCTCTCGTGGAAGATCAAAAGCACTGCATACGATCCCTTTGATGCGGATTTGAAGTCCAAAAGGGTCATAATAGACCTTATCGTCAGTCAAGTTCCGAGCTGGAAGATAAACGACGTGGTTAAGTGTGTGAAAAATGGGGGCAGCCATTGGAGCGAAAAGAACAATAAGTGAGTTTGAGGTTAAAAAGTTTATTAGAAAGAGAGTGCTGATGAATGATAAAGAGGGAGGCATTTTTAATTTATAGAGGGAGTAAAGATAGAAACCAATAGACTCTTGAGTTACCCGGATAATACGAATAATAAACACATACACATATTAGACAGTTAGAAATGACTACTTACTATTCCCCATGCAAGTACTCAAGAAAATTAGTTACTTTAGAGAGTGACTATTCCCCATGCAAATAAGCACATACTCCGTACACAAAAAGTAACTCCTCCTATCAGCATTCAGTCAAATAAATTAACCACTATCAGCATACTCAAAACAATATAAATGATGTACTAGTCTACTAACATTGGACTAACCTATTTCCACGTAAACAAGAAATCATATAATCATGTAAATATGTCAATAAGTCAGAGAAATTAGAGACGAGTATGTCAAAAGTATTTTTCTGAACAAAATTTATGAATTAAATTTGTTCAGTTTTTCATACTTTTTGTTTCTTTTGATCTGTTATTTATTAAGTTCATATACTGAGGATATGAAGTAATAAATATTCAGTTTACTTAAAATATTGAAAAATTCCAAGTTCAAATTAATTATTAAGTCTGGGTATTTATAGTGAAAGTAGATGACTTGTCGAGAACTCAAAAATAGACATTTGGAGTTGTCTATCGAGAAGTCATTTAAAAAAATGAAGTACATATCGAGAAGTCATTTTAAATTACTCTTATAGAGAACTCAAACTTGACTTATTGAAATGTCAAATAAATACCCAGTTTATCCAAAAAGCGGACTGAATCAATTCTAACTTTTATTTGAATAAATTCGAAATAAAATTAGAATAAATTTTCCAAAAGTAATTTACCAAAATAATTTATCATTTTAAATTATTTCAGTTCTGAGTTATTGATAAGTCAAGAATTGTACTTGTAGAGAACTCTGTGAATGAACATTATTAGAGAACTCTACAAGGACTTGTCGATAAGTCATTTTAAACCTATCGAGTAGTTACTCGAGAAGTCAGTAAGTTGACTTATCGAGGACTCACTAGAGAAGTCCTAAAATGACTTGTCGAGAAGTCAATTTATACTTATCGAGAACTTAGTTTGCTAGATTATTTTGGTTATTGTAATTCTACCTTTAGTTAATTTTAAATATTAAGGATGTAAATTAACACCTAAGCAGTTTACTCAGAATTTAAAAAATTCCAAGTTAAATGAATTTGAAAGACAAACATACAGATATTTATGAAATATTTATAATTCATATTTCGATTAATTTCCAATTTAATCAAATTAATTTTGATTTACTGGAGATTAATCTGCTACACAACATTAGCTGAGTTCTTGCCTTAGGATGAAGAATTGAGCATTCCAATTTCACTTAAAAGTCTAGTGAAAATTGCTTCATCCAAAGGTTTAATAAAAATATCAGCTAGTTGTTTTTCTTTTGGTACAAAAATGAGCTCAATGGTACCATTAGTATCATGTTCTCTAATGAAATGATACCTCACATCAATGTGCTTTGTCCTAGAATGATTTACTGGATTAGCTACTATAGATATAGCACTAGTATTGTCACACATGATAGGAATTTTGTGTAACACTAGGCCATAATCCATTAGCTGATTTCTAATCCAAAGCACTTGAGCATAACAACTCCCTGCAGCTATGTATTCAGCATCAGTTGTAGAAGTTGTTACAGATTGTTGTTTCTTGCTATACCAAGATACAAGTGTTTGTCCAAGAAATTGACAGCTTCCACTTGTACTCTTTATGTCAACCCTGCATCCAACAAAATCTGTATCTGTGTATCCAACAGCTTTAAAATCAGTTCCCTTAGGATACCATAATCCCAAGTTTGGAGTTCCCTTCAAATATCTGAAAATCCTCTTTACAGCCATCAAATGTGATTCTTTTGGATTGGATTAAAATCTTGCATATAGACATGTTGCAAACATGATGTCTGGTCTACTTGCTGTTAAGTAAAGCAATGATCCAATCATCCCTCTATAGCTTGAGATATCTACACTCTTGCCCTTTTTATCCTCATCCAACTTTGTTGCAGTAGACATAGATGTAGATGCAGGTGAATAATCAACCATTCCAAACTTTTTCAAAAGATCCTTGACATATTTAGTTTGGCTAATAAAGATACCATCACTTCTTTGGCTGTCTTGAAGTCCAAGGAAGTAACTTAGTTCCCCCATCATACTTATTTCATATTCACTTTGCATAAGCTTGGAGAATCTTTGGCACAACTTCTCATTAGTAGAACTAAAGATGATATCATCCACATAGATCTGAACTAGGATCATATCTTCACGATGTTTCTTGTAGAAGAGAGTCTTGTCTATGGTTCCTCTAGTAAAACCATGCTTCAGTAAGAAATCTGACAGTGTGTCATACTAAGCTCTAGGTGCCTGCTTTATTCCATATAGAGCCTTGAGTAACTTATACACAAATTTAGGAAATTATGGATCCTCAAAGCCAGGAGGTTGTTGCACATAAACTTTTTCTTCTAACTCACCATTCAGAAAGGCACTTTTGACATCCATTTGATATACTTTGAAATTTGAGTGTGAAACAAATGCTAGAAAAATTCTTATAGCTTCAAGTCTTGCAACAAGAGCAAAAGTTTCATCATAATCAATTCCTTCTTCTTGTGAGTAGCCTTTAGCAACCAACCTTGCCTATGTTTCTGGTGACTATACCATTATCATCCATTTTGTTCCTGAACACCCATTTTGTTCCAATAATGCTTCTGTTCTTTGGTGTAGGAACTAACTTCTAGACTTTGCTTCTTTCAAACTGATTTAGCTCTTCCTGCATGGCAGATATCCAGTCAGGATCCAGTAGAGCTTCATCAATTTTTTTAGGCTCCACTTGAGACAGAAAATATGCATGTAGGCACTCATTAGCTGTTGCACTTCTAGTCCTCACACCAGCAGTATGATCACCAATAATTACTTCTCTAGAGTGACTTCTATCCCACTTTCTTGTGTGTATTTGTTGACTAGTGCCTTCATCATTTTCTTCATTATTGGTATGACTAGTTGATCCTTCTTCTCTTTCTCCCCCTGAGTTTGTGCCATCAAATTCAGGTGTTTGAGATGAGCTTCCATTCCCATGATTTTCTTGCTCAGCAGACTCTTCATACATCATTTGTTGTGCATTAACTTCATCTTCTCCATCAGAATCACTATCAATGTTAAGGTTATCAAATGCAAGGGCTTCAGCTTCATTGTCATCAAGGCATTCCAAGCCTGGACACTTGTCTTCATCAAAGGTCACATCTGTGCTTTCTATGATTTTCTTTTAATCAATCACATAGACTTTATAAGTTGTTCTTTCCAGTGAATATCCCAGAAAAATTGCTTCAAAGACTTTTGAGTCAAACTTTCCCACATATTCAGAGTTGTCTTTCAAAATGTAACACTTGCTTTCAAACACATGAAGATGCTTTACTGTAGGCTTTCTCTTGGACATGATTGAGTAGGGTGACTTGCCATGTGCCTTGTTAATGAGATATATGTTCTGTGTATAACATGCAGTGTTGACAGCCTCTTCCCAGAAATTTGTTGGCAACTTGGCATCTTGCAGCATTGTTCTAGCAGCTTCAACCAATGTTCTGTTCTTTCTCTCATCTACTCCATTTTGTTGAGGTGTCCTGGCAGCTGAGAATTCTTGAACAATGCCTTTGCCTTTACAGAATTCATTTAATGTAGCATTTCTGAATTCTGTTCCATTATCACTTCTCAGTCTTTTCACACAATTGAAATCTTCAGCCTGCTTTTCTATCTTTTGAATGTGCTCAATTATGATATGTGGAGTTTCATCTTTAGAGTAAACTCTACCCAAGTGTATCTTGAGAAATCACCCACCATCACAAGTGCATATCTGTTCCTTGAAATAGATAAGACATTTACAGGGCCAAACAAGTCCATGTGAATTAGTTGCAAGGGTGCACTAATAGAATTCACAGTTTTTGACTTGTGACTAGATCTTTTCATCTTTCCTTTCTGACAAGCTTCACAAACTTCAACTTGAGCAAACTCCATCTTGGGCATGTCTCTCACTAACTCCTTTTTGACTAAGTTGTTAATTGCCTTTAAATTCAAGTGAGACAACTTCTTATGCCATAACTTACTTTGTTCTTCTGATATCTTGGTGTAGAAGCAGCAAATACCATCCTTATTTGTTGAGTCCAAGTCTGCAACAAACAAGCTTCCCTTCCTTGATCCTTTCAGAGCAATTTCACCAGTTTTCTTGCTGATAAAGGTGCATTCTTCTTTGTTGAATAAAACTTCAAAGCCTTTGTCTGTAAATTGGCCAACACTGAGGAGATTCACCTCAAGACCAGCTACTAGTGCTACATCATTAATGACAACATTTTCAGAAAAAATCTTGCCATATCCCATTGTGAATCCTTTGCTGTTGTCTCCAAAGGTCACCAATGGGCCAACTTTCTCCTCAAACTGTGATAGAAGGGCCTTAGCACCTGTCATATGTCTGGAACATCCACTGTCAATGATCCATATGACTTTCTTCACTTTGCCCTGCACACAATGAGATTCAGGTGTGTTTAGTAGCCCAAGCAGTGTTGGGTACTTTCTTCTTGTTAACTGATTTAGCAGAAGTAGAGTAATTAGTTTCAGATAAAATAGAGCTCGTTGATTGTTGTGCATTTTCCCTTTCTGATGTAGACTCAATTTGTGTTTCTCTTAAGTATACTCTCAGTTTATAACAACTCTTCATCACTTTCAAGTTGCAAGGAATGCAATCAATCTTATCACAGAATGAGTAGGGATCATCGAAATCGGCTTTATTATATTTGCAGGTTCCTTCAGTTGGCTTACTAATACCCTTTTTACAAGGATGAGTTGGATGATTTTTAGAACTACATATTCCACACTTATTTCCAGGAATGTCTGCAACATAGTTCAGATTGTTGCTTTTATATTTCCAAATTCTCCCACTTCTATTTTTCTTCTTCTTACTTGCATCTTCAATCTGGATTTCTTTGACAGGAGTCTTGACACTTTTGTTGTTCATAAGACTTTCTTCAGCCTTGGAAGATTGAATTGAATCTGCATTCTTCTTTTCATTATCCTTATCTGCAATTTCTTGCTTAATAATCAATTCTTCTTCACTGAAGTTTACCTCACAAGTCTTAAATACCGGTGACCCAACATTTTTCAGCATTGTCGGAACATTTTCAATCTTTGTTGCTTTTCCTATGTCACAGTGTTTTTCTTCTTGTTGTTTAAGCTATTATAATCAAAACCAATGGCAATGTTTGCACATGGTTTTTTTTCTCATGGTATTGACCAACCAATTCAGATGCATTCTTGACGGACTTCAACTTTACTTCACTTTTCTTCAGTTTTTCTCTTAGCACAGCTTCAATCTCATTTGTACACTTGAGCTTGTTTTTCAGATAGCCATTTTCTTGTTTCAAGGCTTCAAGGTCCACTATCAACAATTCAGCTTCTTGTTTTTCACTTTCAAGCTTCTCATTTAACTTTGTTAATCTGCTAACTTCTTCATTAGCAGCAACCATGCTTGTATGAATGCGAAACATTTCTGTGCTCATCTTTTCAATAGTTTTCTTATATTGATTGACATTTAAATCAGTGGAGGTAGGAGTTGGTACTTGTGATTTAGATGAGGATGATTCTCCTTGCTCCAAGGCCATGAGTGCATAGTTTTCAAGTTCCTCATCTTCATCATTTTCAGAATTATCCCAACTTTTACCTTCTGCAATATAAGCTTTGCTTTGCTGTTTCTTCAGAAGAGCTTCATACTTTGCTTCCAGTTGAAGATAAGCCTTATCTTTCTTTGCCTTATTGGGTTTCCTGCATTTTGTAGCAAAGTGGCCTAGTACATCACAGCTGAAGCACCTTATATTAGATCTGTCAACAGATCCAGTTTTGTAACCACTCTTGCTATCAGAATTGTACTTCCCTTTCTCTTTCCAGCTGTTGTCTTTGTTAAAAGACTGTCCTTTACTTTTAAAGTATCTTGGCTTCCTTACTCTAATGTTAGAGAATTTTCTAGCCAGATATGCCATTGACTGATCTAGCTCATCCAGTTCTTCAAGAGTATAGAACTCATCATTTTCCAATTCTAGTATGACTTGCTCCTGTGAATCAATTGTTCTTTGCTCGCTTGTTGAGGCAACTGGAATATGATATCTTGGTTCATCATTAGATGTTTGACCTTCATTTACTATTAAAGCACTTGAACCATCTATAACATGTCCTTTCCCAGATCTCAAAGATTGCCTTTGAATCATCTCAATTTCATAGGTTTTGAGAATTCCATATAGAACTTCCAGAGTTATTCTGCTCAAGTCTCTCCCTTCCCTGATTGCTGATATTTTCTGTTCCAAATGATCAGGAGGAGTAAGCCAAAACTTTAGATTCACCTCTTCATCTTCATAGTACTTGTCATGAAGTTGCAAGTCATTTATCAGCTTATTAAATCTTTCAAACACTTCAGTAATACTTTCCTTGGGCTTAGCCATAAAACCCTCATACTGTGAAATCAGTATTCTTCTTTGATTAGATCTAATTTCCTCAGTTCCTTCACATTGTATTTCAATTTTCTCCCATATTTGCTTAGCAGTGTCACAGTTGACAATGTTGTAGTACATCACATTGTCAAGCGACTCAATCAATATCAATTGTAAGGTTCTGTCCAGGGAGACTTTCTCCTTTTCAGGGTCAGAATACTCAGATGGATCTTTAGGAGCATAATGAGCTGGTATGACCATGTCTCCATCTGTAGATTCCTCAACTCTTACCATAGAAAGGAAGGGTCCATTCTTGAGAATCTGAACATAGAGTGGATTGGCCATCTTGATAAACATCATCATTTTCTTTTTCCAAAGAGTGTAGTTAGCTTTGTCAAAGGTAGGAATTTTGATGCTACTGATTTTCTGTGTATTCATTCTTCCAAGATCTTGAATCTGTTTTCTTTTAGATTTAGCTCTGATACCACTTGTTAGGTAATGTATCACACACAGAGGGGGGGGTGAATGTGTTTACTGATTTTAGGCTTTTCTTGAAAGATAATGGTTGAACAAAGTAAATTAAATCTTGTATAGAAAAGTGTTCATGCAGAAATTAAACTTGCATAAAATAAAGAACACAGATCTTCAAAACTCACTTAATTTTTGTATTAAAAATTAAGATGCTTTGCTACAAAATTTCTAAGCTCTTTTAAGTTAAAGAGCTCAGCTTCTTCTCGAGAGTGTAATAAGAATTTTTGATCTAAATTGTTACATCTAAGTAGAGGACCAGTGTTAACTTTATAGCTCAGTTAACTACTGGTTTACACAGTGGATAATAAACATGCTATTAGCTTTTCTAAACTGTCACTTGTCATTTCTATTTATAGAAAAGCAATTCTTCCATTTCTGGCTTAGCATATCTTTAGCATCCCGTGTTTACTTCAATCGTCCTCTGTCAGTTAATCTTTTCCATTGATCTTGCACACTCTTCAAGCTGCTTTTTGTAGACTTGTAAATCCAGCTATTGAATTGTTTGTTGATTGTTTATCTTGGATATTAAACTAATCTGTAATTTTATACTTTGAGACTGTACTTCGAGATCTCCAGTTTGATTCATTTGAACACTTGATATCTCGATAAGTATAAAGGCTTATCGAGATGTCTTGTACTCCATAATGAGTTTGGCTTGTAGAGGTCTTCAGCTTATCGAGATCTCTAGTCTTTATAACTTCACTTACCTTATAGATATCTCTGAGTTCTCGAATGGATATAGACTTCTCGATGACTCTGAGTTCTCTAGTGAAGCAATGACTTGTCGACATCTTTTTGAGTTCTCAAGTAACTTTCCTGACTTCTCTACTCCCGGTGGATATTGCTTTATCCGTTAAGTAGATATTGCTCATCCGTCGAGTAGATGTATAACTTATCTGTCGAGTAGATATTTCTCATCTATCGAGTAGATGTTATTCATGCATCGAGTGGATATATATAGCTCATCCATCGAGTAGATATTGCTTATCCGTCGATACTCTCTGGATATTGAATGACTTCACGATAAGACATTCTGGAGTTTTCGAATGACTTCTCTATAACATTAAATCTGTGACTAGTAGAGATCTTGACTTAGCACATTTTTCTCCAAATAGATTTATTCAACTCCAAGCTTCTTCAAAATTCTTTTGAGGCATGATCTTATTGATCTTCTTCCACATAGAATCCTTAGGCTTGATACTGTTTTAGGAAAAAGACTCCAGTCTGCTCCTTTGCATTTTTACAGACATTAAGTGTTACAAGTACATAATACAAATTTAGATAACAATACAACTTACTTAGGATTGGCCCCAAGCTTAACTGATTGCTAATGACATTTTCTGCATCAGTAATCTTTGGCATCATCTATTATATGTTACATCCATTAATCCCGATATATATATATACACCTATATATATATATATATATTTCATACACTCTTCTGCTATGAAAGTATAAGCAGAGTTGTCATTCCCAAGAATATTGGAAAGAAGAAACTTTGGCATAAACCTGATATCTTGCTGATCAGGCAAAGATACCAATCAAGTCACCTTTTCTACTAGTAGATGGATGAATCCCCCACTGGTCATCACCCTGGCCGCATTAGGACCTTATCCTGGACTGCCACTCAGCCACTTACGCATTGATGGACTCCCACTGAGCCACTTACACTTTCATGGACCCCCACTGAGCCCATAATGCTTATGCCGACGCATTTCGATTGGGCTTACTTCCCGAATGTTGGGCAAGTAATCAAACTCTTTTATCAAGTTAGCAACTTGGTTGCTCCAAAAATATACCACGGAGCCGGATTCCTTAGGTTTTGAGCGAGTATTTAAATCCCCTTCGAAAGGAAGATCTTAAATCTAAAAATGAGTTTTGGGATCCGCTCTAACTTTTAAAATCATTTTGAAGACTCAAAAACATTTTTGAGAATATTTGAAGTAAGGATGATTTAATAAAATAAATCAGTCCCGATATATTATAAAATATCTGAATATTATCATTTAAATAATATTCCCATAAAGGATAATCTTTATAAAATAATTGAAGTAGAAGTTTTTAAAACTCATACTTGAAACGAATAATAAATAACAAAAGATATACTTATACGTAAGTACGATCCTTATTTGAATAATCGAAAATAAGTTTGATTATTATTGAAAACCATCGAATATACCTTATTTGATTAATAGTTATAGAAAACTATATATATATATAAATATACATATATTATACTTGGGAACATCAACTCCCGGTTTAGAAAAATGTTCACCTTTAGGTCCCCTATACTAAGGGTATACGCAACTACTGCTTATCTCTAACATAGGTATTATGCAGTTTATAAGTATTTGAATTGATAATATAATATCAAGATTACGAAATAGGCATGCATATAAATATCAAATCACATGCCCCAATATATCGCAAGACTTTGCTAATAATAATCATGCACTTATCTCAAGATAATGCATCAATAAATTACATCACAACAACAGTATAACGGGTAGAAAACTTGCCTGAGTGTTCCGGGGTAGACTTAAGCTTAGAGTGGGTCCGGTAACCTATGAACAACAATATAAGCCGGAATTAGACCACGGTCGCTTAAGAAACTAGTTGAAACTTACTCATACCCTAACAGTCGCTTATGGTCACTTATACGCTTAACGATTTACGTTAATCGCTCGCGTACCCTCGGCTCCACTAATTTTAATAAATTAACCGTTACGAATTTTAAGGAGACCCTTTCACAAATACTCTACCAACTGACATATTAATCTTACATAATTGTTCGTAATCCAATTAGTTTCTTAAGAGCCTTAATTAAGGTTTCAAAGTTAGCGAGGGGTAAAAGTTCGTTCGCGAAACACTGTAACTTAAAATGGTCGTTTCTTCTAAACCGTAAATCGGATCTAAGCGAACGACATATTAAAATGAAGCTTGAATCATAAAATTTCTAAGTATGATAATGGTTAGTTCATGGAAGTGAGTGTTCGGGTGCAAAAGTCATGCACAAAACAGTCTAAGGAAAATTGGGCATTATGACGACTATAACTTAGCGATTCCCAAAATTTACCAAATCAATTATGTAATAACTCGAATTTTTGAGACCTTGTAAAGAATTTAATGAATAGTAACCCTGACAGACGGAGAAAAACTTTTGAGCCCACACTATGTAGTGCATGGGAAAATGAGTTTCAGAATTGATATTACGACTATACCTACCAAATGAGTGTATGTAAACACTATTAGTTTTAGAAGAAAACGAACTTTGAAAAATGACCGTATTTACGACTTATTGAGGATTACGGGAATCACAATATAATTACGAGATTAAAATCCTACGAATTTATATTCAATTAGGATAAATAAAAATATAAGGAATAAATACGAAAGGAATTACATTGCGAACCATTTACGAGTTAGTATTACGGAGAACGTTAAGTAACCGAGCGAACGGTTAGTAAATTATTTTTGACCCAACTTTATTTAAGGTTCATTCTAAGATCCATTTAGTATGTGTTAGTAAATCTACCTTACTAAGTGTTATTGATGAAATCTTGATAATTAAGTAAGTAGATTTAAGGTTGGTTATTGTTGCCTCAAGAACATGATATTCTTGAGAGGAGTTTGTGTGTTGATGATGATATGATGATTGTTGGTGGTTGTGTTGATAGTTAAAGCGTAAACGAAACCCCGATCATAAACGTAACTTCGTTAAAACCAACAAACCGTAACTTTAAGTTTCTGTAGAAAGTCCCGAAGTTGTAAACTATAGATTCTTGAAAAATAACCTTTTTTAGGATAGACAATGTTATAAGGATCGTTTAGGCGCTTGAATCGCTTGATTCCGATTTACGGATCAAACGTTATGGTCGTTTTAGTAAAAGTGATTTACGCGACAAAAACTGCTACGAATTATGAACTTTAAAAATATAAAGGATAGACTTAAAACTATTCATAAATCATGATATCTTTACAGAGAGTAACATATTGAATTTCCTAACTGTCATAAAAATTTCAAGTGAAAATAATGATTTCTCAATTTTATAAAAATATCGGAGCCGAGACCGCGCGAGTAGAAACCATAAGAATCCTTAAGCGGGGCCGACAACGATAATGAGAATGAACTCAAGATACTTAGGAAAATGATGTGACCATAAAGTGAATATGACTTAAAAGAAATGTTAAGGGTAGTATGAGTTGAGAGGGTGTATAATGAGTAGCGCATGAGTGCGAGTTACCGTAAATTAGGACGGAACCTAACAAAATAAAATGTGTTTATGGTTATAGATTTCCGAGCGGAACCTAGAGCATCCTCCACCTCAAGATACCCAGGCAAGTTTACAAACCCAACTCCATTTTTACTGTTGTTTTGTGAAAGGATTGTGTTACTATCATCGCTTAAATACCATGTTTGCCATGATACGTAGTTGTTGAATTTTTGCATAATGTAGTGATGTTGTACGATAAGTATATATCGTGAAATGTTATTTCGCTTTAAGCGTGACATATTATATAAGACCGAGGATCGGTCGGGATTTAAAATAAAACCCGGGAATCATTCCGAAGATATTATAGGACGGGTATAAGTCCATAATAGTACGTTTTAAAGGGACTCATCGTCCACTTACGAAACATTAAAACACCTCGAACTTTTATTAAAACGATTTCCCAACGATCATATTCCCTCAACTATATTTTATTGTTCGGATAATAAATACTATATACTTATTCCTTTATTATGAGAGTAGTATACTCCAGCGTTTATTTATTTCAAACCCGATTAATCATTATAGATTATTAATTACGTAGACACAAACTAGTTGAAGAATATTATTTTTTTAAATAAACCTTCTAGAGAGTAAACTCATTCGAGGTTTAATTATTTATTGAATATTATTTAATGAATTATTATTCTTAAAAGGGTTTATTATTGATTTAAAAATCATAGATCCTAATTTAAAATATACTTCTAATTACAGATTATCATTCGAATAATTTCAGATCGTCGGTGAATATTATCCCGATTTATTAATATATTGAATATAGTTTCAAGAAGAAACTTTTTTCCCCTTATTAATTATCTGTTGACAACGGTCAACTCACATCCTTAGTACTTCCTCCGAATCTTTCGGAAGTACATATATATATATACAGTAAAACTATGCCTATCAACAAGCAAAATGCTTGGAGGAACTTCGATGTGGTTCGAGTTCTCGAGACATGATAGGATTTCCTAAAGGACAAGGGAGGGGTAGAATCCAAGTACTTCGTGTATTGGATAGGCTACTGGTACCGTAGCAGACTGTACAATATGTACCTATGGACCTGCGAAGTGTGTGTATACCCGAAATGAGGACACATAGCCCGTATGCGGCCACGGTGATACCCAAGAGATAACGGTTTCGTCCTTCTACTAGTAGAAAAGGTTACTATTTCCGTAGTACGACTGATCATCGTATGCGGTGGCTTCAGTGAATGTTCGAATTCTTCCAATTGGAGTTGAGATGCAATATCGTAACCCAAGCCAAGGTGCTGGGATTACTATTAAGGTATTCGCATGTTATAAAAACCCCTTTAAAGAATTGTTTTCGTAAGAAGGTGTGTGACACCATGGAAAATTATTTTCGAATTAAACATATATATAATATATGATGTTATCATACAGTCATTTTCATACTGTACATTATTATGCTTAGCATTATAGCTCACACTTGTTTTCTTAAATTGACACAACACAACAGTGAATCAAGATGCCTGCTATGAGAACCACAACCAGGAAACGGGTAGGAAATGGCCAGCTGTTCCGTAGATTATTTGGTGCTGTACCTCAGGTAGTCAGAATAAGCTGGATTAGTTTTCAGTTGTTTATAGTTCGGCTTATTTATAAGTATGGTTTATGTAAGATAAGAAACAAGAAACTTATATTTGGCTGGCGGACTAACCTTACCTAATGGTCACTCCCCGGTAAGACTAATTATATTTGGGTTGTAATAAAAAGTACTCTAGTGATGATGGTTCAGTTCCAAGACAATAACCTGTAAGTGTGTGTGTGATAAGTGTGGGGTCGTGAAGCGTGAGTATTTACATATTGTAGTGTGAGTTGTGTGAGTTTAGATGGCGTGGCTTCCGAGACTCCTGACCCCGGGTTTTGGGGCGCCACAGAAATGGTATCAGAGCCAGGTTATCAAATCTTGGAAACGATAGGATATAAAATACATAGACCTAAGAATAATAAAACAATCAATTAGAGCTCAAGTCGAGTTCGTCGTCGGGCTACACGGGTAGTCTTGACTGTTTTACCCTCAAGGGAATTCCAACTCTAAGTTAGTAACACATTGCGTATTGTGTCAGGTACCAGTGGAGCCTAGGAGGGAGGTTGATCTTGTTGATGATGTCATGATTCCTGAGCGTGACCCTATTCCCGAGCCAGAGAGCCCACCCATTGATGATTCAGATGATGACCCTACTGAGGATGTCCTAGAGGAGGAGACTAAGCTTCCTATCCCCGTAGCTAATGACGTAGTATGGAGAGATGTAGAGATGTACCCACACCAGGCTATTCGCTCTCCTACACCACCCCCAGGGATCCAGAGCCCTATGTCCTATACTGATGATGATGATGAGGAGGCGATACGTGCCCAGTTCCATGAGGTCCATGACATATCCTCTAGCGACCCAGATTCACCTCTACCACCACCGGCGACCATGCATGTAGCCGTACATGACTGGATAGTGGGTCAGCTTAACGCTGAGATCACTGCGGCATCTGCTCGCATTGCAGAGTTATGCCAGGAACTGACAGCTGAGAGAACCACCCGACTAGGATACCCAGGAGATTTCAGAGCTGCTTCCCCAGCCATAGCCCGCAGAGAGATCGATGGGATCGAGCTCCGTACGAGGGTTCAAATGAGGATGGCATCAGTGGGAGGATACATCCCGGTAGTTGATGCAGAGATGATGATTGCAGGAGTGATGAGGAGGGTGTGTGACCTCACTCGCAGTGATAGTGACTGAGAGATTAGTGACTAGATGTAGACCTTGAAGAGGGCTGAGTGACTTGTCACCAATTTTGATATGATTGCTAGTAGTAGATAGCGTTCCTAGCCTTTCAGGGTACACGGCTTATGTATTTTCATTTCAGTATTCAGAACTAGTAGGTGATAGATTGTAATCAGGCATGTATGAACTCGGTTAGTTGTTTCATCCCCAAGATATAAATCGAAGATCTTATTAATATATATCTAAGCAGTTATTAAGAAATGATGTTTATATTATTGCACTTTATAAAACCTGTTAAATAATAAATGACATGCTTACATACGAATAAAACAACCCAACTGTTGTAATTATGTGACCATTTTTCTTTAACAGAACAATGCCACCCTGTAGAAGAGGAACCAGGGCACAACCCACAAAATCTGTTAACCAACAACAAGGTGACCCAGTAGTAAATGAGGAAAGTGAAGAAGACCTAGACTATAATGAATATGATGAGGAAGAATATGTAGAAGAAGAGGCTGAGGATACCCATCAGGGAGGGAACCCCATGAATGAATTTATGGAACTGCTAAGAGCAAATCTGAACCAACAGCCTATTCCACCACAGCCCCATGCTGCCCAACCGACTGCAGCTACTGCCTTTAGAGCCGTCAAATCTCTCAAACCCCCAGAGTTTCTAGGATCTGCCGACCCCGTTGAAGCATGGGCCTGGCTCAAAGAAATAGAGAAATCCTTCGAGATACTAGGTATTGAGGAACGACATAAGACCATTTTCGCTTCTTACATGCTGAAAGGAGAAGCTAACTACTGGTGGGAGTCCAAACAAAATCTAGAAACAGATGCTGTGATTCCATGGGATAGATTTACCCGACTGTTCTTAGACAAGTACTTCCCTAGGTTTATGGAAACCCAAATGGGGATTAGGTTTCTGGAGTTGAAACAGGATAAGATGACGGAGGCAGAATATGAGGCCAAGTTTACTAAGTTGTCTAGATTTGTGCCTGATTTTGTGAATACCGAAGAAAAGAAAGCACGAAGGTTTAAGCTTAGTCTGAAACAGTGGATACAGAACCGAGTAGCAGTGTTAGAGCTGACAGACTATGCCACCTTAGTACATAAAGCCTCGATTGTTGAAGCTGGCAGTGAGCAGATTGTGAAAGAAAAGGAAAATAGGAAGAGGAAGATAGGAAGTCAAGGAATAGGATCCGGGAACAGGAGCCTTCCGAATAGGTTCATCAGGGGAGCGGTGTCCCAACCTGCACGAGGCCCCGGATTTAGAAAAGCCCCGAGTGAGAGCGATGGCCAAGGCGGCGGACAATCTAGGGCAACATTTCATAGCCAACCACGTGCCCCAATCCCAAAGTGTCAAACCTGTAAGAAGAGACACCTTGGAGTATGTACCCAGACAAGAGCCCCTCTGAGATGTTACCAGTGTGACCAAATCGGACACCTTGCCAACAGCTGCACCCGGTCTATTGTAATGTGTTTCCAATATGGAAAGGTAGGACACATGAAGAAGGATTTCCCAATGTTGAAGCCCCCAGCCTTAGGGATGAGCAAAGCTGCATCCAACCGACCCCCAGCTGCTAGGACCTTCAACATGACTGTTCAGGATGATGTCCGAAACACTGATGTGATAACAGGTACCCTTTTGTTAAACTCCAAACATGCAAGTGTCCTATATGATTCTATAGCAACCAAGTCTTTTATATCTCAAGATTTTGCTAAAAGGTTAAAACTTAATGTCATACCCTTACGTGAGACATTGCAAGTGGAAATAGCAAACAGAGAAATAATCCTAGTAAATCAAGTACACCCTAAGTGCAAGCTAAAATTAGAAGGGAAGATCTTCGAGATCGACCTAATCCCATTCGCATTAGGAGAATTTGATGTAATCTTATGAATGGATTGGTTATCCAGTAACGGAGCGCAAATAGATTGTGAACGGAAGAAACTAAAGATAAGAGTGCAAAATGAGAAAGAAGTAGTGTTTAAAGGTCAACGACAGAACCATAAATTTCTAACCATGCTTCAAGCAAAGAGATTGTTAAGGAAAGGTAACGAGGCCTATTTGGCTTACGTGATAGATACCAAGAAGGAAGTCCCCAATATACAGGACATACCCATAGTAAACGAATTCGAGGATGTATTTCCAGAAAACTTACCAGGATTACCACCTGACCGAGAAATAGAGTTCGCTATAGAGTTAGCGCCAGGGACGGCACCAGTATCCAAGGCCCCATATAGGTTAGCCCCAGTTGAGATGAAAGAACTAGCTTCTGAACTGCAAGAATTATTAGATAATGGAATGATAAGGCCCAGTGTGTCACCATGGGAGCGCCAGTACTATTCGTAAAGAAAAAGGACGACATCATGAGATTATGTATAGACTATCGAGAGCTGAATAAACTGACTATTAAGAGTAGGTACCCTATTCCTAGAATTGATGACCTATTCGACCAACTCAAAGGAGCTGTACATTTTTCCAAAATAGATTTAAGAACAGGATATCACCAGTTGAAAATCAAACCGGAAGATATACCGAAGACTGCTTTTCGTACTAGGTATGGACACTATGAGTTCTTAGTTATGTCGTTTGGGTTAACCAATGCACCCGCAGCCTTTATGGATTTGATGAATAGAGTGTTCAAAAAGTACCTTGATATATGTGTGATAGTTTTTATCGATGATATTCTGATCTACTCAAAGACAGAACAAGAACACGCAGAACATTTAAGGATAATCTTAGAAATCTTGAGGAATGAGAAATTGTATGCCAAGTTTTTGAAGTGCGAATTTTGGTTGAGAGAAGTTCAGTTTTTAGGACATGTGGTGAGTAGCAAAGGAGTTTTAGTTGACCCTGCCAAGATAGAGGCGGTATCCAATTAGGAAAGACCAATTACCCCAACAGAGGTTATGAGTTTTGTGGGTTTAGCAGGATATTACCGAAGATTCGTGCAAGACTTTGCTAAGATAGCCGGTCCACTGACTAGACTTACCTGGAAGGCAGAAAAGTTTGTATGGACAGAGAAATGTGAGGAGAGTTTTTAAGAACTGAAAAGGAGACTGGTGTCAGCACCAGTGCTCGCTCTTCCCGATGGAAAGGGAGAGTTTATGATATACATTGACGCATCATTTTAAGGATTAGGATGTGTACCAATGCAGCACGGCAAAGTTATAGGGTATGCCTCTCGATAATTGAAGGAATATGAGAGCAAATACCCTACGCATGATCTAGAATTAGCAGCCATAGTGTTTGCCCTAAAAATTTGGAGACACTACCTATACGGTGAGAAATGCGAGATCTACACTGACTATAAAAGCCTCAAATATATTTTTACTGAAAAGGAACTGAACATGAGATAGAGGAGATGGTTAGAGTTGATAAAAGACTACGAATGTGAAATTTTGTATCACCCGGGTAAAGCCAATGTGGTGGCTGACGCCCTTAGTAGGAAGGAAAGACTCAAGATGATAATGACATCGGAGGAATTGATTAAGGAATTTGAGAAGATAGAAATTGACGTGAGAGTGACCGGTAAGGGAACGGAAGGATTATTTGAGATTAAGCTAGTACCAGCACTGACTGAAAAGATACGAGTATGTCAGGAAAAGAAGATGAGTGAGGAAAAAGGGACATTGACCGGTGAAGAAATGAGGTGCAAGAAGGATGAGAAAGGGATCATGAGGTATGCGTCCCAGATTTGGATTCCGAATGTGCAAGAATTAAAGGACGAGATGTTGCATGAAGGGCACAACTCTAGATATTCAATCCACCCAGGAAGTACAAAGATGTACCGTGACCTTAAGGAATATTATTGGTGGCCTAACATGAAGAGAGAAGTAGCAGAGTGGGTCAGCAAGTGCTTGACATGCCAGAGAGCGAAGGCGGAACATCAGCGACCTAGTGGACTATTACCACCCCTAAAGATTCCGAAATGGAAATGAGAGCACATAGCCATACATTTTGTGACAGACTTACCAAGGACAAAGACTAATCACGATGCCATATGGGTTATCATTGATAGACTGACCAAGTCCGCACACTTCCTACCAATCAACGAAAGGTACACCGTAGACAAGTTGGTAGATATTTACTTGAAGGAAATTGTAGTAAGACATGGCGTTCCTGTAGCCATAGTATCAGATAGAGACCCGAGGTTTAATTCCCAATTTTGGAGAAGCTTCTAGGAATGTGTAGGCACCAGACTAAACATGAGTACCGCTTACCACCCCCAGACTGATGGACAAAGCGAAAGGACTATACAGACCCTAGAAGATATGCTACGAATGTGTGCCATCGATTTCAAAGGAAATTAGGATGATCACTTACCCCTGATTGAATTTTCTTACAACAATAGCTATCATGCTAGCATAGGAATGCCCCCGTATGAAGCTCTTTACGGGAGAAGATGTCGCTCTCCCCTGTGTTGGGATGAAGTTGGAGAACACAAGATATTAGGATCAGAGTTAGTCCAGCAGACTAGAGAAATGGTAGGACTCATCAGGAAAAGACTGGTAGCAGCCCAGGACAGACAAAAGAAGTACGCCGACCAGACCAGGAAGGATAAGGAATATGAAGTAGGAGATTCTGTGCTATTGAAGGTATCTCCGTGGAAGGGAGTGATGAGATTTGGAAAGAAAGGGAAGCTGAGTCACGGATTCATAGGACCCTTTGAAATTTTGAAGAGAATAGGACCTCTAGCTTACGAGCTCGCCTTGCCTCCTAATTTGCAACAAGTACACAACGTGTTCCACGTATCCATGTTGAGAAAGTACCATGCCGATGCACGACATATAATAGAATACGAGCAGGTAGATTTATAACCAGACCTGACCTACATCTAGCAGCTAGTAAGGGTAATGGACCAGAAAGAACAAGTGCTGAGGAACAAAACTGTGAAGCTAGTTAAAATCTTATGGAGAAATCAAAATGTTGAGGAATCAACTTGGGAACTCGAAGACGCAATGAGGAATAGATATCCCCACTTATTTTCTAATTGATTCCGGGACGGAATCCTTGTTAGAGGGGAAGACTGTAATAACTCGAATTTTTGAGACCTTGTAAAGCATTTAATGAATAGTAACCCTGACAGACGGGGAAAAACTTTTGAGCCCACACTATGTAGTGCATGGGAAAATGAGTTTCGGAATTGATATTACGACTATACGTACCAAATGAGTGTATGTAAACGCTATTAGTTTTTCGAAGAAAATGAACTTTGAAAAATGACCGTATTTACGACTTATCGAGGATTACGGGAATCACAATATAATTACGAGATTAAAATCCTAAGGATTTATATTCAAGTAGGATAAATAAAAATATAAGGAATAAATACGAAAGGAATTACATTGCGAACCATTTACGAGTTAGTATTACGGAGAACGTTAAGTAACCGAGCGAACGCGTAAACGATTAATTAAACGTAACGCACTAACTAAACCATGGTAAGGAAGTAACCATGGTTACTTCATCAAATAGTGAGCTAACCATAGGATGACCAAGCTAGCTAGCAAATAGTGTGCTAAGAAGCTAACCTTGTACTTTAGCTTGTAAGCTAGCAAGCTACAAAGATATATCCATGGATTTGGCAACAAAGAATAAACCTAGAATATTATCCTAGGAAGAATAAAATCAAGTTACAAAGATATCAAGTCACCTTCCAAGAAGTAACCTATCCAAGCATCCAAGAGAAGCAACCAAGTAGTATAAATACGCCCCCCATCCCCATTTTGTTCCATTCGGCCCCAAGGAAGAAAACGGGAGAATTGGAATTCAAAACTCCAAGTTCAAGCTCTTGTAAAATCATCCAATTAATTCCCAAGACTCCTAGAAACTAAACTAAGGTAAGAAAAATCTTTCATCTCTTTTTATCAAGATTTGATGGGTGGAATAAATTCAAGAAACTCACTAGTGAATAGTAACCTCTCTTTAGTTTCTTGATTTCAATGGTGGTTTTAGGTTCTAAAAATCATACCAAGCACTTCCAAGCCTCCAACATCCTCGAGAACACATCTCAATCTTTCAAGAAAGGTATAAATCTTTGACCCAACTTTATTTAAGGTTCATTCTAAGATCCATTTAGTATGTGTTAGTAAACCTAGCTTACTAAGTGTTATTGATGAAATCTTGATGATTAATTTAAGTAGATTTAAGGTTGGTTGTTGTTGCCTTAATAACATGATGTTCTTGAGAGGATTTTGTGTGTTTATGATGATATGATGATTGTTGGTGGTTGTGTTGATAGTTAAAGCGTAAACGAAACCCCGATCGTAAACGTAACTTCATTAAAACCAACAAACCGTAACTTTAAGTTTCTGCAGAAAGTCCCGAAGTTGTAAACTATAGATTCTTAAAAATAACCCTTTTTTAGGATAGAAAATGTTATAAGGATCGTTTAGGCGCTTAAATCGCTTGATTCCGATTTACGGATCAAAAGTTATGGTCGTTTTAGTAAAAGTGATTTACGCGACAAAAACTGCTACGAATTACGAACTTTGAAAATATAAAGGATAGGCTTAAAAGTATTCATAAATCATGAAATATTTACAGAGAGTAACATATTGAGTTTCCTAACTGTCATAAAAATTTCAAGTAAAAATAATGATTTTTCAATTTTAAAAAAATATCGGAGTCGAGACCGCGCGAGTAGAAACCGTAGAATTCTTAAGCGGAGCCGACAACGATAATGAGAATGAACTCAAGATACTTAGGAAAATGAAGTGACCATAAAGTGAATATGACTTAAAAGAAATGTTAAGGGTAGTATGAGTTGAGAGGGTGTATAATGAGTAGCGCATGAGTGCGAGTTACCGTAAATTAGGACGGAACCTAACGAAATGAAATGTGTTTATGGTTATAGATTTCCGAGCGGAACTTAGAGCATCCTCCACCTCGAGATACCCAGGCAAGTTTACAAACCCAACTCCATTTTTACTGTTGTTTTGTGAAAGGATTATTTTACTATCATCGCTTAAATACCATGTTTGCCATGATACGTAGTTGTTGAATATTCGCATAATGTAGCGATGTTGTACGATAAGTATATATCGTGAAATGTTATTTCGCTTTAAGCGTGACATATTATATAAGACCGAGGATCGGTCGGAATTTAAAATAAAATTCGAGAATCATTCCGGAGATATTATAGGACGGGTATAAGTCCATAATAGTACGTTTTAAAGTGACTCATCATCCACTTACGAAACATTAAAACACCTCGAACTTTTATTAAAACGATTTCCCAACGATCATATTCCCTCAACTATATTTTATATTTCGGATAATAAATACTATATACTTATTCCTTTATTATGGGAGTAGTATACTCCAGCATTTATTTATTTCAAACCCGATTAATCATTATTGATTATTAATTACGTAGACACAAACTAGTTGAGGAATATTATTTTTTTAAATAAACCTTCTAGAGAGTAAACTCATTCGAGGTTTAATTATTTATTGACTATTATTTAATGAATTATTATTCTTAAAAAGGGTTTATTATTGATTTAAAAATCATAGATCCTAATTTAAAATATACTTCTGATTACAGATTATCATTCGAATAATTTCAGATCGTCAGTGAATATTATCCTGATTTATTAATATATTAAATATAGTTTCACTAAGAAACTTTTTCCCTCTTATTAATTATCTGTTGACAATGGTCAACTCACATCCTTAGTACTTCCTCCGAAATTTTCGGAAGTACATATATATATATATATACAGTAAAACTATGCCTATCAAAGCAAAACGCTTGGAGGAACTTCGATATGGTTCGAGTTCTCGAGACATGATAGGATTTCCTAAAGGACAAGGGAGGGGTAGAATCCAAGTACTTCGTGTATTGGATAGGCTACTGGTACCGTAAGAGACGGTACAATATGTACCTATGGACCTGTGAAGTGTGTGTATACCCGAAATGAGGACACATAGCCCGTATGCGGCCAAGGTGATACCCGAGAGATGACAGTTTCGTCCTTCTACTAGTATAAAAGGTTACTATTTCCGTAGTACGACTGATCATCGTATGCGGTGGCTCCAGTGAATGTCCAAAATTCTTCCAATTGGAATTGAGATGCAATACCGTAATCCAGGCCTACGTGCAGGGATTACTATTAAGGTATTCGCAGGTTATAAAAACCCCTTTAAAGAATTGTTTTCGTAAGAAGGTGTGTGACACCAAGGAAAACTATTTTCGAATAAAACATATATATAATATATAATGTTATCATACAGTCATTTTCATACTGTACATTATTATGCTGAGCATTATAGCTCACACTTGTTTTCTTAAATTGAAACAACACAATAGTGAATCAAGATGCCTGCTATGAGAACCACATCAAGGAAACGGGTAGGAAATGGCCAGCTGTTCCGTAGATTGTTTGGTGCTGTACCTCAGGTAGTCAGAATAAGGTGGATTAGTTTTCAGTTGTTTATAGTTCAGCTTATTTATAAGTATGGTTTATGTAAGATAAGAAACAAGAAACGCATATTTGGCCGGCGGACTAACCTTACCTAAAGGTCACTCCCCGATAAGACTAATTATATTTGGGTTGTAATAAA
Source organism: Apium graveolens (assembly GCF_009905375.1). Taxonomy (NCBI): domain Eukaryota; kingdom Viridiplantae; phylum Streptophyta; class Magnoliopsida; order Apiales; family Apiaceae; genus Apium; species Apium graveolens. The sequence goes on from NC_133648.1 coordinate 117,258,251, forward strand.
AAGTACTCTAGTGATGATGGTTCGTTTCCAAGATAATAACCTGTAAGTGTGTGTGTGATAAGTGTGGGGTCGTGAAGCGTGAGTATTTACATATTGTAGTGTGAGTTGTGTGAGTTTAGATGGCGTGGCTTCCGAGACTCCTGACCCCGGGTTTTGGGGTGCCACAAATTCAATACCAAACCACCACCAATCAATACCATTCCACAATCATTCAACCAAAATATAAGATCATTCAACAACCAACATTTTACCATAACCTAATCCACAAATTTCTAGGTTAAACATTCAAGATACATAACTTTAATAATTAAGCATTAATTTGACTAACTAATGGCAATAACCAAGAATAACTCATCCAAATCATATCATAATTATACAAATTCTTAGCATACTCCCACAACTATCATAATATGCTTAAAACCACATTAAACCAACTGATTTCTAAGAGTTCAAGGGCTTTATACCTGAGTGGAGTAAAGCTTCAAGGAGTGCTTATATGGCCCTAGGAAGCTTGGATCTCACAAACAATCAAGAAAACACAAATTTAGTTTCTTGAAGATAATATTCGTTAAGAACTTTGATGAATTGATTAGCTTAGATAAACATGGAATCTTGAGCTCGAACTTATGGCTCATCTCAAGAAAACATAAATTTAGTTTCTTGAAGATACTATTCGTCAAGAACTTTGATGAATTGATTAGCTTAGATAAACATGGAATCTTGAGCTCAAACTTATGGCTCATCTAAGTTATGAATTATAGAAGCTAAAGAAACAAACCTCTTGAATTATGATTAAGTGGAGCTTGGGTTTGGAAAATTTTCTTCCTTGCTTTTCTTCAAAAGTCGAGATCAAAGAGATGGGGGGAAGAAGAATGTGTTTGCTTGGTTGCTTTTGATCTTGGTATTTGTGAAGATGAATACTTGGTGGAGATTAACTCTTGCTAAATATCTAGATTTGCTTAAATAAAGTGATGACATCACTTGGATGACCTCACCTCCAAGCCACATGTCTTTCCCTTATGGTTTGATGATGTCATTCTCCTCTAATCTCTTTTATTAGTGATTATTTATTTGGTTAATCCTTTGGTTACTTGTATAAGCTTGATCCTTGGTCGCTTATTTATTTTACGGTTCGCTTAACTCTCGTTCTTGTTAATCAGTTGAGGGATCATATCCGGGATCTTATTACTTGGGCTTCCTTGAACCTTTATCAATATTTTATATTCCTTTTATGATCCTCTCTTATTATCCTTGAATTTAAATCATTTTAATCATGTTACCTTATACTCAATTCTTTCGGTATCCGATGGATTTTCGGGAAAAATCAAAGTGTCTAGATTCGAATTCTAACGACCTTTACATACACTCATTTACTTTATAGAATAATAATACGATCTTAGAATTTCCATAACAGTACTCCTATATAGTGTGGTCTGATAATTTTCCTTAATCAGCATCATCAGCAAATATTTCTATTCATCCGTGTTTCAAAAATTCCAAAAATTGGGGTTATTACAATTTGAGCACTAAACCCCTATCGTGCCACCTCTTGACTTTCTCCTTAAACATTTTATTATTTTCATAAGCTTGAAGTCGAAACTCATCGAGTTCATTTAATTGAAGCATCCTTTTCTTTCCAGCTACATCCAAATCAAGATTCAACTTCTTCAAAGCCCAATACGCTTTATGCTCTAGCTCCACCGGCAAATGACACCCCTTAACATAAACCAACTGAGACGGTGAAATTCCTAGAGGAGTCTTGTAAGTTGTTCTATATGCCCAAACCGCTTCATCAAGCTTCAAAGACCAATCTTTTCTCGATGGATACATAATTTTCTCTAAAATGCGCTTGATCTCTCAGTTAGATACCTCATCTTGACCATTCGTCTGAGGATGATAAGCTGTAGCAATGGGATGATTCACATTATACCTTTGTATCATAGTAGTGAACATGAGATAATGCGACCCCTCATCACTAATTATGACTCTTGGAGTTCCAAATCTTATGAATATCTGCTTATGAAGAAAATTAAGCACTACCTTCGCATCGTTTGTTGGCAACGCCTTGACTTCCACCCATTTTGACATATAATCAACCGCCAACAAGATATACTGATTATAACAAGATGAGACAAACGGCCCCATGAAGTCAATTCCCCAAATATCGAAGACTTCAACCTCGAGAAGCACATTAAGAGGCATCTCATCCCTTTGGACATATTACCCACACGTTGACATCGATCACATTTCAAAATGAGCTGATGAGCATCTTTAAACAAAGTCGGCCAAAAGAAACCTGCTTGAAGAATATGAGCTGCTGTCGTTTCTCCACCATAATGTCCGCCGTAAGCCATTGAGTGGCAATCTCGCAAGATCCCCCCCGTTTCGCTGTAAGGAATACATCTCCTGATGATTTGATCAGCTCCTTTCCGAAAAAGAAATGGCTCGTCCCACATATACCACTTCCCTTCATGCAGAAACTTCTTCCTTTGAGCATACGATAAGTCGGGAGGCATGATATTACTCACAAGGTAGTTCACAATGTCTGCAAACCACGGTTCTTCCTCTTGCACTCCAAACAGCTGCTCATCGGGAAACGACTCATTTATTAATGTCTTATCTAACGAAGTTGCACTTGGATCCTCTAAACGAGAGATATGATCAACGACTTGATTCTCAGTACCTTCTCTGCCCTTGATCTCTAACTCAAATTCTTGAAGCAAAAGAACCCATCTAATCAACCTAGGCTTCGAGTCCTTCTTTGAGACGAGATAGCGAATTACAGCATGATCAGTGAAAACTGTCACCTTCATCCCAAGCAGATAAGATCAAAATTTCTTAAAATCATAGACAATAGCCAAAAGTTCTTTCTCCGTAGTAGTATGATTCAGTTGAGCTCCATTTAGGGTCTTACTAGCATAGTAGACCACATGAAATATGTTGTTCTTTCTCTGCCCAATAACTGCTCCAACTGCATAGTCACTTGCATCGCACATCATTTCAAAAGGTTCACTCCAATCAGGTGCAGTTATGACAGGTATCGTGATTAAACTCTTCTTTAAGAACTCAAAAGCATCCAAGCACTCGTCATCAAAGTTAAACGGGACATCCTTCTCCAGAAGATTGCCCAAAGGTTTAGAAATTTTTGAGAAGTCCTTGATGAACCGCCTGTAGAAGCCCGCATGACCAAGAAAACTGTGAACTCCCTTAACAAAAATTTGTGGGGGGAGATTTTCGATGTCCCCCACTTTGGCTTTGTCCACCTCAAGACCCATAATAGAGACCTTGTGCCCAAGAATAATGCCCTGTCGCACCATAAACTGATATTTCTTCCAATTGAGAACCAGATTGGTCTCGACACACCTCTTGAGAATGTCGCCTAAATTTTGCAAGCACTCATCAAATGAATCTCCAAACACAGAGAAATCGTCCATGAACACCTCCACATTCTGACCAATCATGTCAGAGAAGATAGTCATCATGCATCTCTGAAATGTGGTCGGTGCTCCACATAACCTAAAATAAACCCTTCTAAAGGCGAAAGTACCAAATGGACAAGTGAGAGTCAGCTTCTCCTGATCTTCTGGAGCAATGCAAATTTGATTATAGCAAGAATAGCCATCCTAAAGACAGTAGTACTCATGCCCAACCAATCTTTCAAGCATCTGATCAATAAACGGTAGAGGAAAGTGATCTTTTCTTGTGGCCTTGTTCAGCTTCCTGTAATCCATGCAAACTCTCCACCCCGTGACTGTTCGAGTAGGAATGAGCTCATTCTTCTCATTAGCAACGACTGTGATACCTCCTTTCTTTGGTACACACTGAACTGAACTCACCCAAGAACTGTTAGAAATGGGATAATTGATCCCTGCATCCAGCCATTTAAGAATTTCCTTCTTGACGACTTCCTTCATGATAGGGTTTAACCTTCTTTGTTGTTCAACAGTAGGCTTGCTTCCTTCCTCTAGCAGAATTTTATGCATACAATAAGAATGGATGATTCCCTTGATATCTGCTATAGTCCAACCAATTTTCGATTTGAATTCTCTAAGAATTCTCAAAAGCTTCTCCTCGTCGCTACCTAAAAGGTCAGATGCAATAATAACAAGTAATGTAGATGCATCACCTAAAAACACATACCTCAAATGTTCAGGTAAAGGTTTAAGCTCAAGAGTAGGAGCTTCCTCAATAGATGGCTTGAGGCGCTTAGGAGCTTTCTTCAGCGCCTCCATTCCAAGAGATTCAAAAGGCATATCCATCTTCCTCTTCCAGGGAGAAGCATTCAGAAATTATAACTGCTCATTACCGTCATCATCTTCACTATCGGAATTCCCCAACAAGGCCTTCTCTAAGGCATTAGACCTTAGCAATTGATCAAGTTCTGAGGTAACCACAGAATCAACTAACTCCACTTTTAAGCACTCCTAATTTTCCGTAGGGAATTTTATCGCATTGAACATATTAAAAGTGATATCCTGATCCAACACTCACATGGTGAGCTCACCTTTCTGCACATCAATCAAGGTTTGGCCAGTCGCCAAGAAAGGACTTCCCAAGATTATGGGAATCTTCTTATCCTCCTCGAAATCAAGAATTACAAAATCAGCAGGGAAGATGAGTTTATCCACCTTGACCAAAACATCCTCAACAATGCCTCGTGGATAAGTAATAGAACCATCAGCCAACTGCAAAGTCATATAAGTAGGCTTTGGATCTGGTAAGTCCAATTTCTTGAAGATTGACAAATGCATCAGATTGATGCTAGCTCTCAAGTCACATAAGCATTTGTAAAATGACACTTTTCCAATGGTGCATGGAATAGTGAAGCTTTCAGGATCTTTAAGCTTCGGAGGGAACTTCTGTTGCAACACAACACTGCATTCCTCCGTGAGAGCAACGGTCTCTAAGTCATCAAGCTTCACCTTCTGAGAGAGAATACCTTTCATAAACTTCACATAACTCGGTATTTTTTCAAGAGCTTCAACGAAAGGTATGTTGATGTGAAGTTTCTTGAACACCTCCAGAAATTTCTCAAACTTCTTATCCAGCTTTTTCTTCTGCATCTTCTTAGGAAAAAGGAGGTAGAGGATAGATCTGTTTCTCCCCTGTATTAACCTCAAGAGGAGTGTGCTCAATAGTAGTCTTCCTTGGTTCCACTTCTACTTTCTTCTGCACTTCTTCTTCTTTAGCCTCAACTTCAGATCCTGAAGTTTTAGCTTTTTCAGGATTTGCAACCTTACCAGACCTCAATATAATTGCTTTAACATGCTCCTTAGCTTCTTTCTTGCCTAGCACTTCAGTATCGCTTGGAAGCGTGCTAGGTTAACGATTCAGTAATGTATTAGCAATCTGCCCAATCTGATTCTCCAAGGTCTTGATAGAAACAGCTTGGCTCTTGCACATGAGCCTCAATTCCTTCAATGCAGATTTTTCATTAGCTTGTGGTAACTGTTGAAGTTGAAGTTGTTGCCTAGGGGCATATTGCGGTTGTTAAAAACCAGGAGGGTTATACTGCTTTGCTGTATATGGCTGATAAGGTTGTTGCACCACATTCTGATTGTTGCTCCAGCTGAAGTTAAGATAATTACGGTTATTGGGATGATAAGTGGCTGGAGCTTGCTGTTGTGATCTTTTAATGTTGCTCACAAATTGAGCTGATTCGCTAGAAATAGCACACTGCTCAGTTTCCTGTGCCCCCGCACAAAGTTCAAAAACACTAGTGATTTGATTAACTCCATAATTAGCCAAAGAGTCCACCTTCATCGTCAAAGCTTGAAGTTGAGCAGCTATAGCAGTAGCTGTATCCACTTCCATAATTCCTGCGACCTTGCCTTGCAACATTCTTTGCGTAGGATTCTGCTATTCATTAGCTGCCATAAGCTCAATCAACTCATAAGCTTCATTATAGCTTTTGGCCCATAAGGCTCCACCTGATGCTGCATCGAGCATAGGTCTAGATTGTGCACCTAAACCATTGTAGAAACAGTTTATAATTATCCAATAAGGCATGCCATGGTGTGGGCACTTCCTTAGAATCTCCTTGTATAGATCCCAAGCCTCACACAGAGATTCTCCAGTTTGCTGCGCAAACTGAGTAAGAGCATTCCTGATTACAGCAGTCTTCACCATATGAAAGAATTTAATGAGAAACTTTTGAGCAAGATCCTCCCATATGGTGATAGACCCTGGTGGTAGAGAATGTAACCAACACTTTGCTTTATCCCTCAGAGAGAATGGGAAGAGTTGCATCTTGATAGCATCTTTAGTCACCCCATTGAACTTGAAAGTGTCGCAGATCTCGATGAAATCCCTAATGTGCATGTTGGGGTCTTCTGTAGGAGAACCCCCAAACTGAACTGAGTTCTGTATCATCTGAATCGTGCTCGACTTAATCTCAAAATTGTTAGCCGAGATGGCTGGTCTGATGATGCTCGACTAAATACCATCGATCTTAGGTTGAGAATAGTCCATCAAAGCCTTAGGAATTTCTGCTTGATCTCCCATCACTACTAAAGCTGGTTCCTCGACTTTCTCTTCTTCTTCTACTTTCTCTTTATCCACAAAAACTTTCCATTGAATCACTACAGCTTCCTCCTCGGCTTGATCCAGAGTTCTCTTACGAGCCCGCGAATGCGTATGCATACACGATCGCTAGGGTACCTGAAACACGACAAGGAAAAGAGTATATAAGTAACAATGTCCGAGTCAATGAACTTTAACGAACATTGATGACAAACACATAAACTAAACGTTAACACCGTATCCCCGGCAGCGGTGCCAAAAACTTAGTCGCTAAGCACGCGCTGATAATTCACGCAAGTATACGCGTACGCAAGTAATATAGAATTATTTCTAGTTCGTTCCCACAGAGACTGGTTTAGGTTAACTTGTGATGTATGCACTTATGCAACAATGATATGGCTATTATTCAATTCTAAGATGAATAACAATTTGGGTTTTAATTATACTACGATTAACTATTGAGAGTTATACTAGAGAATATTAACTAAGAGATTAAAGAAATTCGAATAATATATAACACAAACATGGGATTCTAACTTTATTAAATACTTCATTCAATAGCCTTACTGCTCTTAACCTTAGCATTTAATGGTGATGACACTAATCAGATAACACGAAACTGCTAAACGCCAACTTTCGCTGTACGAATAACATACTACTAGACATCCACAAAAGAGATAGAAGCTGAATATACACCAATTATATTGAGACCCTATATGTCTATAGAATTTGACAACATAACGGCATAATGCACAAGTTATCTATCGTGATTATATAAGACAAGTAAGATGGTTAAAATTACCTACGAATCATGCCTAACAAAAACACATGAACCTATGCTAGCATGGCAAGTTCTAAACCCTTAAATTCACTTTCGCTTCATTAAGGATTAATATGCTATTTTATAAGTTCGCGACGCTTATAAGATGAATAAGCACAACCAAAACTAGGTTATCATACAATCACCACACACTAAGGCATCAAAACAAATTAACTAAAGAAATCCATAAATAAATCCGATAGAACCCCACGATAACGATTAGCCCATAATCGAACTCATCATTAACGTGGGTTCCGATGAAAGCATGGTATAATAAACATAGTCTTTATACTGAATAAATACTAAACCAAGTACGAAATAAGAGTACAAGTTCACGAATAAGAAAACTAGCATCCAAAGTTATAACTTAGAACATAGAATCACAAGTATAAACTAGATCTTCTTCATCTTCGTTGAATTGTGCTAAAACGGTCTTCTTACGCCTTCTCCTTGTGCTCTGGTACGCCTGCTTATGAAAAATGACCTTTATTTAGGTATATATAGCAGCCCATGCATAGTAGAAGTCCTCCAATCAAAAGGCCACAAGAATCAGTATTCTAAAATCCCGACCTGGCGCGGCCGCGCGCTGGATCAGCGCGAGCGCGCTGTGTCTCTGTACTTCGGGCGCGACCGCGCGCTACGACAGCGCAGACGCAACGACCTTTTGGAGAAAATTTTATTTTCTTCTTTTCTTGCTGCAATGAGTTGGTCTTCACGAGCTTTATTCCTTGGACACCATCCTAACACCATATTAGCATCAAATAAATGCTAATTCACCTGAAATCCAGATTAATGCTTGAAATGCAAAAATACTAGCAAACACATTAAAACACCAACAACTTGAGTACAAAAACACCAATTCAAAGCTTAATGGAGCGTTATAAAGTGTCATAAATGCCACTCAACAGTTTGCATCATTTAATTTGTTTATTAAATTAATTAATATATACATGCACTACAGGAAAACAGGACAAAACCGACCACACATAACCGACCGATTTGGCCCCAAGATAACCGACCACCTAGCTGGTTAGTTATATTAGGGGATAAATGACGTAGTTTGATGATGTGGCTGGGAAAAAACTGACCATACTGAGGTGGTCGGTTATAACAGCTACATATGACGTAGTTTTGCTGATGTGGCACACGTAAAACCGACCACACTGAGGTGGACGGTTAAACCCAAGTTGGAGGCTTTTAAAACCGACCAAATGCATCGGTCAGTTTTAGGCAAAAATATAAAATTAATATAAAGTACAAAAAATGTACCTGTTATATAGAGAACGGTGTCATTTTAGTATCTTTTTTTAAAACCAACCGTCGTTGGTCGTTTAAAGCTATTTTTTATTTTTTTTGTGTTATATCTTTCATTTCTTGAAATTGGGGCAAAATATAAAAAAACAACTAAGAGGGAGAATTGAAGAGAATTGAAGTGGAGGAGTAATAGAGAAATTGTAATTTTTCCTCATTTATTGTAATTAATGTGTGTGTGCGTGTGTTTGTGTTTGTTGTATGTATTAAATGTGTTTTGGAAATGTATTGAATGTTTTAATTTTTTTATGAAATGCATGTTAAATATATTTTTATGAGAAATTGAAGTTATTCTTATTTATTGTAATCAATGTGTGTGTGTGTGTGTTTATGTTTGTGTTTATGTAATGTATATTGGTATGTATTGAATGTTTTTAACTTTTTATGAAATATATGTTAAATTATTTGTAGATGGAAACCATTGATCGAAGTTGGATTGGTAATCAATTGCAAAGTGATAAAATTTCATTGACTCCGGAATATAGAATTGGTGTAGAAATATTTTTAAAATTTGCTCTTGAGAATGGAATGGAAGAAGATGGTACAATGAAGTGTCCTTGTAAACGTTGTAAAAATTTGAATTGGTTAAAAATTGATGATGTTAGATTTTATTTGCTCGCTAAAGGGATGCTTGAGGGTTATACCGTGTGGATGTCGCACGGTGAAAAGATATGAAGAAACTGTAGTCGAACATCACATCATCATTGTTGTATTCAGGAACCTCTGAGAGTAGAAGAACCGATAGATTTGAATGCGATGTTACATGATTTTGCCGGTGAAAATTTTGAATTTTATGACACTACGGATACGGGAACTATGAATGTAGAAGAAGCTCCAAATGTTAGTGCTGAAAAATTGTACGAGGTTATTGTTGAAAATGGAGCACCTATGTATCCCAGTAATACAAAGTACACAAGATTAAATTTTACTATAAAATTATTGGATTTCAAAAATAACTCGCATTATAGTAATAAAGCTTTTGATAGTTTGCTTAAACTTCTTACGGATGTGTTACCAAGAAAGCATACATTACCCGAAACTTATTATGTAATGAAAAAAATTATGAAGGATTTGAGGGTTGAATATGAAAATAATGATTTATGAGAGAATGATTGTATGTTATTTTATGGAGATGACAAGGATAAAGTTTTGTGTGGTATATGTGGTGAAGATCATTATCAGGATATTTCTAGGAAAGATGGTAACAAAATACCAAAAAAAATCTTAAGACACTTTCCTTTTATTCCTCGACTACAATGCTTATATATGTCGGCACATACATCCGATCACATGAGATGGTACAAAAATTGAGATGTGAAATTAGGAGAAATAAGTCATCCCGCGGATGGAGAAGAGTGGAAAAAATTTGATCGTCAATATCCATTATTTGCTCAAGAGATTCGTAACATAAGGGTTGGTCTTGCGACCGATGGTTTCAACCCTTTTGGCCCTACTGGAAAAAAATATAGCGTGTGGTTCGTGATGATAGTTGTCTACAATCTTCCACCATCGATGTTGTTAAAAATATGTTGTGAACTTGATGATAAGTTAAACAAAACACCTTAGTAGATTTGACTTAGTGATTTTTTTAGCTCTCGACAGATGATCTAATATAGTCCCGACGGATGAACTTTATAGTCCCGACGGATGACAATTTGACATCCATCGAGAGTGTAGCTTATGTAACAAATAAGTAATGTAGCATATTTCTGCAAACAACATGTTTTAGTCTAGTAGATTAGGTAGGGTTCTCTAAGTCATGTTGAGTACTAGATTGATATGCAGAATAGGTTGACTAATTGTAAATATGAGATGTCTTGTAATTCTGTATAAGTGAAATAGAGTCAAGTGACAGATAGACTCCCGACGGATGATCTACAAGGCTCCCGACAGATGATCAACATATTCCCGATAAATGTTCAACTTACTCCCGACGAATGATCACATGTGTTGGGTGTTTGCAAAAGGAATGTGGCAGTCTGTTAAGCAGGATTTTGAGAACAAGGAAGCATTACCATTTCCATGCTAATGTAAAGATATTCAAAGATGCTAGAATAGAGTAATGAAGCAGCATGGAGTTAGACTAGATATAGTTTTGTTTTATTATCTTGTCTTACTATCATGTTACTTCATGATATATAAACCAAGTGTAGCAAGTAGAACATTTAACTAAGCAAGATTATTTCTCAGAGAAACATATCAAGCTGTATTCTGTAAGAATTTCTCTGTAGTTTTGTTTGTTTAACTTGTAAAGCAGATGTGAGCTATTCGAAGCTTCACATAGTTCTCAATCTGATATATATATATATATATATATATATATATATATATATCTGGTGAATACTTTAAAATCCACCAGAAAGTTTTAAAGCCTGTGTTTTATTACTTAGTGTTTTAATTTATATTACTCTTTTATTCCGCACAATTGCAAGTCAAACACTGTTATATATATTAAGTAAGAACATTTTTAAAATCTCAAAAAGTAGCCAGAATTACATTTAACCCCCTTCTGTAATTCTTGTTGTATTGTTAGGGAATAACAATTGGTATCAGAGCAAGCTCTTGAAGAACAAAGATTATAAAGATCACAACAAACAAAAAGATGAACAAGAAGGATGTTAGAGTTAAAATTCCATTTCTGGACAAAGACAACTATCACCACCGGAAGGTGAAGATGCACCTACATCTTTTTTCCCAAGATGAGGCCTATGTGGACTGCATATAGAGAGGTCCTCATGTACCTATGAGAGATGCAACCAGAAATGAACCATCTGTTCCAAAACCTAGGCATGAATGGTCAAATCCTGATATTGAACAAGTCAGGAAGGATAAGAAGGCCATGAACATATTATTCAATAGTGTTGATGGTGATATGTTTGATAACATCATTAACTGTAAAACAACCAAAGAGGTTTGGGACACAATCCAGATTATTAGTGATGGTACTGAACAAGTCCGGGAAAATAAGATGCAGCTCCTGATTCAGCAATATGAGCATTTCCATTGTGAAGAAAGTGAGTCACTCACTGATATATTTAGTAGATTTCCAAAGCTACTAAATGCTCTGAAGCTGCATAGAAGAGTCTATCAAACAAAAGATTCTAACCTCAAGTTCCTTAGATCTCTCCCAAAGGAGTGGAAGCCAATGGAAGTCTCATTGAGAAATTCTCAGGATTATAAGGAGTTCACCTTGGAGAGACTATATGGCATCCTGAAAACCTATGAGCTTGAAATAGAGCAAGATGAAAGGATGGAGAAAGGAAGGAAAAAATGAGGATCCATAGCACTGGTTGTTGAGTTAGAGAAGGAGAAAGAGATAAAGGTGGAAGCTGTTGAATCTACATCAAAGGTCTGTGAAAGAAAGGGTGGTAAAGGGCTGGTAGCTGAGAATGAAGATCAGTTGAGCCAAGATGACATAGATGATATTGATGAGCATCTAGCATTTTTATCCAGGAGATTTACCAAGCTCAAATTCAAGAAGAATTTTGGAGCAGCCAGGCCAAATCGAAACATGGTTCATAAGTCAAAATTCAAGTGTTTCAAATGTGGCTTGGCAGGTCACTCTGCTAGTGAGTGTAAAAAGTCTGATTCCGGAAAAAAGAAGTTTGAGACTGTTGATTATAAACAAAAATACTTTGAGTTGCTAAAGCAAAAGGAAAGGGCTTTCATCACACAGGAGAATGACTGGGCTACAGATGGATTGGATGAAGATGAAGAAAAAAGCTATGCCAATCTAGCCCTAATGGCCAAATCAGATGAAACAGAGACCGGTTCTTTAAGCAATCAAGTAATCACCACTAACTTAGCACATTTCTAAAGCTGAGTGTAATGATGCAATAAATGACATGTCTATAGAATTATATCATATGCGTGTTACACTTAAGTCTCTCACTAAGGAAAATGCTAAAATTAAAGAAAATAATTCATTTTTAAGTGAGAGGAATAATGTGCTAGAGTCTCAATTTATTGAATTTGAAAAATTGAGAATTGAGTGTAAAATTGCTAAGGATGAATTAATTGAGTCCTTGAAGAAAAACGAGATTTTAAGGAAATAGCTTGAGAGAGAACAAGAAGTAATTAAAGCATGGAAATCATCTAGAGATGTTCATGCCCAAATTACTGAAGTTCAAGGTATAGAATCCTTTTATGATGCAGCCTGGAAAAAGAGCAAAGAGAAGCTGGATTCCAATCTGGTTGAAGGACTCTTTACAGATGTGGACTCGACGGATGATGAAAATCATCCGTCGGATAATCAAAAGGATTATCCGTCGAGAGACAAGGAGCCACATCTGTCGGTTGTGAGTAAACCAGTTAGCAAAGCTAAGTTAGTTAAATTGAATGAGAAATATGGATCACTTTCTAAAACTTTGTTCTAGGAGAATCAAGTCTAGTTAGAAAAGAAAAGTTAATATTGGTCATATGTCTATCAAGAAATTGAATAACAGACTTGAAAAGATTGAGGTTAAAACAGAAGCTAAAAGGAAAAACAATAGAAATGGGAAGGTAGGGATTAACAAACATAACAACTACACACCTGATAAATATGCTCCAAGAAAAATCTGTGTTAAGTGTGGTAGTGTTAATCACTTATCTGTTAATTGCAAGATTGCTATGCCTACTCCCATGACTGCACCTTCTTATTTTCCCAACATGACTGTCATGCCTGCAATGCCTATGAATGTTATTCCTACTCAGAATATGAATCCACAATTTGCTAATATGCCATTTGCACCTAATCCTTATTATGCTGCATTTAGTATGCCTCAAATGCCATTTATCATGCTTTACTGGAATAACATGTTTGCAAATAGCATGCCTTTTCATGTAAACCAAAATGTGCATGATAATTCTGTTTCAATGACTGGATTCAAAGGTCCAACTCAAATGACTAAGGATGAATCTGAGATCCCTAAGTCAAATGAGATCAAACCTAGGAAACCAAAGAAAAAGGCTAACAAGGTAGGACCCAAGGAAACTTGGGTACCAAAATCAACTTCATTTGGTTTTGATGTGTGCAGTGAAACAGAAAGAATCTTTGGTATCTAGACAGTGGTTGCTCAAGGCATATGACTGGAGATTCAACCCTGCTCACTAAGTTCAAGGAAAGAGCTGGCCCAAGTATTACTTTTGGAGATGACAGCAAGGGTTATACTGTGGGATATGGCTTGATTTCAAAGGATAATGTCATCATTGAAGAGGTTGCCTTAGTGGCTGGACTCAAGCATAATTTGTTGAGTATCATCCAGCTTTGTGATAAGGGCAACTCAGTTATTTTCAATACAGAAGCCTGTGTTGTGACCAATAAAAAGAGCAACAAAGTGGTTCTCACTGGAGTGAGAAAAGGAAATGTGTACCTAGCTGATTTCAACTCATCAAATGCAGACTCAGTAACTTGTCTTCTCAGTAAAGCAAGTCAAGATGAAAGTTGTATATGGCACAAGAAGCTGTCCCATCTAAATTTCAAGACCATGAATGAGCTAGTAAAGAAAGAGTTGGTCATATGTATCCCTCAAGTGGAGTTTACTAAGGATGGATTGTGTGATGCCTGCCAGAAAGGAAAGCAGATTAAAGCATCATTCCGAAAGAAGCTTGATTCAACAATTGAAGAACCTTTGCAACTGTTGCACATGGATTTGTTTGGACCCGTCAATGTTGTCCATCTCAAGGAAAAGATATTGCCTAGTAATTATAGATGATTTCTCAAAGTTCTCTTGGACATATTTTCTAAAGTCCAAAGATAAAGCTAGTGAAATTATCATCAATCACATAAGGCAAGTCAACAATCATCCTGATTTCAAAGTAAGAAGAATCAGGAGTGACAATGGAACTGAGTTCAAGAATTCTGTGATGAGATCATTTTGTGAAGAGAATGGGGTTATGCATGAGTTTTCTGCAGCTAGAACTCCACAACAAAATGGAGTGGTGGAAAGGAAAAACAGATCTCTTATTGAAGCTGCAAGAACAATGCTAGAAGAATCAAAGTTACCAATATAAATCTGGGTTGAAGCTGTGAATACTGCATGCTACACTCAGAATATCTCTTTGGTTAATCAAGAAAAATGCATGACACCCTACCAATTGTTCAAGAATAGGAAGCCAACTCTAAATTTCCTACATGTCTTTGTCTGTAAATGCTACATTCTAAGAAATCAAACTGATCAACATGGAAAGTTTGATGCCAAAGCTGATTAAAGAATCTTTGTTGGATATGCTGTTGGAAAAGCATATAGAGTCTACAATCTAAGAACCAACATTGTTATGGAATCAGTACATGTTGTGTTTGATGATAAAAAGATTGAAGGGCTGCAAGATGGAGATTTCCATGAGAGCCTCAATTTCGATAATGTTGAGATGGTTAGTGATGACAGTGATGATGAAAGTGATCAAGAAACTGTGGCTAAGGACAAAACAGAAAAATCTACACCTGATGAATATTCATTAGTCAAACCAAATACATTTTTGATCTTTTAATGAAGTTTGATCTAATGGATTGCACATCTGCAAAAACTCCCATGGCCACTGTAACTAAGCTTGAATTAAACACTACTGAAAAGTCTGTGGATATTTCGAGCTAAAGAGGCATGGTTGGCTCACTTCTGTACTTAACAGCTAGTAGGCCAGATATAATGTTTGCTACTTGTCTTTGTGCTAAATTTTAGGTTGATCCTAGAGAATCTCATTTAGTAGTTATTAAGAGAATTTTCGGATATCTCAAGGGAACACCAAAACTTGGCATTTGGTACCCTAGAGATTCTGGTTTTGATCTAACTGGTTATCCAGATGCAGATTATGCAGGTTGTAAAATTGATAGAAAAAGTACAACAGGAACCTGTCAATTTCTAGGAAACAAGCTTGTGTCTTGGTTCAGTAAGAAGCAAAATTCAGTTTCTACCTCTACAGCTGAAGCAGAATATATTGCTGCTGGCAGTTGCTGTGCACATATTTTATGGATAAAAAACCAATTATTGGACTATGATCTACAAGTGGACATAATTCCAATTTTCTTTGATAACACAAGTGCAATTTCCATCACTGAAAATCAAGTACAGCATTCAAGAACAAAGCATATAGACATCAAGTACCACTTCATTAGGGAACATGTGATGAATGGTACTGTGGAACTTCATTTTGTTCCAAGTGAAAAGCAGCTTGCAGATATCTTTACCAAGCCACTTGATGAATCCACCTTTTCTAGGTTGGTAAGTGAGTTAGGTATGCTTAATTATTCTTAAATTATTTCTGATAATTTTGCAAGCTATAATGCAGCCAGAAACTTAATTGATTTTTCTATCTTAGATGAAATTTTGGCTAAGTAAAAATTTACATCACGACGGATGCTTATTATCCATCGAGTTTGATCATCCGTCGGAATAGAATATCTTAAAAAAAATCAATTACTTTTATGGATTATTTTATACCCGACGGATAAATTTTTTATCCTCATCCGTCGAATTGCCTACATCCTAGCCATTAAAAGTACTAAACATTATCCATCGGATATACTTACAGTCTGTAAGTATGTTACGACGGATAATTGACAGAATTTTGACAGTTTATTTTATTTTAAACGGCTATTTTAGGCAATTTTGATTGGTTACTTTATTTTAATTTATTACTTTTGAAAATTTATTTCTGAGATAGTATAAAAGCTAAATTCATTTTCATTCTTTTCTTTTATCTTTCTCTACTGCAATTAACTACTCTCTTCTTTTTCAAAGAAAAAATCTCTCTCTTTCTGCAAGATATCTTACTCTTATAATGGCACCAGTAGTCAAAATCATGTCTCAGTCAGGATTTATCTATGGGAAGAACAATTTTGTGGCACTTGTGAACAAAGGGGTTCCAGCATCTGGAGATTATCACAAAATGATGGATTTTGTGAAGGGATGCAAGCTTAATTATGCTATGCTGGAATCACCCACAATCTACTGCGAAGTTGTGGAGGAGATGTGGACAACTGCTGTTTATCAGGCCAATGACAAAACCATCACTCTCTATCAAAGGTTTAACTGTGACATTATCAAGGCATGCTTTAAAATTCCAGATAACACCACTACTAATCCACGCACAGATGATGATATAATTAATTTGTTTAACTCCTTGGGCTATGCACTTGCTACTACTAAATTAAGTGAGATTATAATGCTAGGTCTTAGGAAAGAGTGGAGTTTCTTGTGTGATGTAGTTACCAAAGTGGTTTCTAGTAAGATAAGTAACTTTGATTCTGTCAATACCACTATGCTTAACATGCTTTACATGCTTCTTACTGATAAGTATTTCAATTTCAGTGATGCTGTTATGTTTGAGTTAGGATATAAGTTAGGAGAGGTTAATAAGAGATCTAAACATATCTATTATGCTAGATTCCTTATGATTATTGCTAACCATATCGGTGAAGATCTTGTAATTGAGAACCCAACCAAAAAATTAGATTGTTGGGTTCAAGAAAAAAGGGTAATTGCAGACTTGAATAGAGCCGATCACCACAAAGAGGTGCCCTTGGTTTATTTTCCAATCATGGAGGGCCCTCAGGTAAGTGATGTAAGCATCACTGTCTCTACTATTCCAACCTCACAAATTTCTTTGCCTTTGAGTGTAGTTATAGCATCTGTGTCAATGATCCAATAGATGCCTACCCAAGCTACCAAAACAAAAACTTCAAAATCCAAAACAAAGAAAACCCCCTCTGGTTTCTCTCAAAAGAAACCAGTTGCAAAATCCACCAAAACTAAAGAGGGGAGTGTGAAGGGTAATGATATAGGTGAGGGACGGGGTGAACATCAAAGAAACCCCAAGGATTAGGATGGAGAGGCAAGTGTACCTAAACCTAGACACACCACAGTTTCTCAACAAACTGTGGTGATGAATAAGGAAATCAGCTCACTTCTAATTTCATCCTCCCAAAAGGATATCACTATTGTAATAAGCTCCCAACCAGGAGCACAAACCAAGAGGGGAAGGGACACAAGCTCACCCCAAACTTATTCCAGAAAGAAGAGATCTAAAACCATAGGGGATGTACAGGGAACACACATAGTGTAAACTGAAGCTAAAGACTCAGTCACTGCACCATCTCAAAGTTAATTTGATGTGGCTCCAATAAATGTGGAGTCACAGCCAAAATCCTTAGTAATAGAAGCACCACAAACACCAAACTCTCCCACAAATTCTCTAGATGTGGATATGATCAACACATCAATTCCTGATTCCCCTTCTTTAACTCTGTTAGGGAAGCCAAAATCTAGTACAAGTGAGCATCATCTTTTGGATGATTTGTTGGCTAACTTGCCAATTCTTTCAGGAACTATTGAGACATCTGTGCCCAAATTTTCATCAATCTGCACATAGTCAACAATAGTATCCACTTCAAACTCATTCATTTCTTCTATTCCGATGGATATTGTTCATCCGTCGGTTAGTGATTGTATCCCGACGGATGTGCCTAACAACATTCATATGTCGGCTAGCCTAACTACTATCCCGGTGGATATTTCTCATCCATCGGTACTCTCTACACACACTGAAATTTCAATAATTGTTAAAAGTGTAGATGAGTTAGTAGTTGTACAATCACTCTTAGGACTGAGGGAAGGGAGTGAAATGAGTGAGAGGCTGGGTTGCTCCTAGGCAAAAGGAGAGGAAATGAGTGAACTCATGCAGGCTATTTCTTCCAGCCTGGAAAAAGAGAGTGAGAGGAGTTCCACCTTGGAAGGTGAAGGTGAGGGTGTGAGGGTGGTGAGCCAAGAGGAGCCCTTGATGCAAGAACATAGAGAAAATGAGAGAAATGCAGGTATAGGAGACATAAGGATGGACATCATTGTAATATGCGGGATATATCGTGTAATTATTTTTGCTAATTAAATAATTATTATCTGTGTTCATTATCTATTCTGTGAATTAATTGTTAAGTGTTACCTGCACTTGGATATTCAAAAATAATATTAATTGAGTATTTTAATTTTTATATGTCCAAAATAAAATATAGATAATTGTCATACCTTCCTAATTATTTTTATGTTGATTTATGGATTTATAAGAATCATATGAAATTTCTAAAATCTTTTTCCGGGTAATTAAAATCTATTTTATAAAAATGCGAACCAACCGACATCACCCGTTGTTACGTTTTTGGAACCCGAAACTCTTCCGAGAACTCCTTCCTAATCTAATTGTAATATTCCGAGCATATTCCATGTTTCGACTTTTTCGATCTGACGTACGGTTTGTTCTGCGCGGGTCCCGGCGCAATATTTTCGATATAATATTCGTTTCGGTAAATCAGTAACACCCGTATTTTCGATAGACGGGAGCTTTTTATTAAACTATCCCAATTATCACTTCGTAATACGTGTAACCAGGCGCTGAGACCAAGACCGCAGTACAAATTGTACTGGTTTGGATAATTATCCCGAAAACCGATACCGTTTGGATCAGTTTTTATAAATAAACGTACCGTTTTATATCCGGAATGATCCAACGGGATACTAATTTTCAGTAAATATAAATATCCTTTTACCGTATTTTATTTCGTATCAAAATCATTTGCAGATAGTTAATTTTATAATTTTCAGAGAAAAACCCTAATTACATAAACTGTTCTAAGAATCAAACAGCAAAACGAAGGCGTTACCAATCTCTGTTTTCAAAGCTTGAGTAACCAAAACGAAGGATTTGAAGTGTTCTACCAGATTCTGAGCTTCGTTTTACTGCAGAAATCAAGGTTTATTTTCTATAATTTTATTTATTTTCGAATTAAATTTATGAAAATTATGAATTTTTGTTCGGATGATAGTTTGTATGATTTGATGAGTGCATGTTGTAGAGCTTGTTTTCCTGGTGATTTTGATATATTATACGTCTGATTTGGAGTTCAATAACATGTTCAAATTTGAGTTTGATTTTCGAATTTCAAAATTAGGTTTTATAACCCGTATGAATGTTCTTAATTGAAATTTGGGGATTTCTTATTCTGGAATAGATTGATGTTATGGTATAGTGGATTGTATTCTCTGTGAAATTTGCAATCTAGTCGTATAAGTTTCATGAATCACCGAGGTCTGTAGAGAGGGGAGTTGCCTTTTGAAATTTTCCGAAGTTCGCCGGAAACTAGCAAACTTCACGGCCAAATTCCGGCCAACTCAGGGATGATTAGAATGATTTGTTGGTATGGTTGAGTTCCTGGTGAAATATAGATGTGATCTGGAGGTGTTGGTGGGGTGAGGACGCCAGGAACGTGTTCTCCGGCCACCCCTGTATTTTCCGGCGACGGGGATGTAAAAATTATAGTTTGGTACCTGGACTTTTGGGAACGATACAGTTAGGTCCCTGAAGTTTCCAGACTTTGCAAATTTAGGATTCCTGTTTTAAAAATATTTAAAAATCATATTTCCTATTTATTTTTATTATAAAAATTCATTTTTAATTTCTGAAAATTCTAAAAATTATTATTTTAATTCCGAAAATTATTTTTAATTCAAAAATAAATCTGAATTAATCAATTAATTAATTTCAGTTAATTTTTAATTGATTAATTGGTCAATTAATTCAAAAATTAATTGATTAATTGATTTAATTAATTATTAATTGATTTTAATTAGTTATTTAATTATTTAAAAATGATTTAAAAATTCAGAAAAATAGTTTCGAGCTTTAAAATATTATTCTAAATTATTTCCAAGGCTCGATAATTATTATAAAATTGTTTCGAAGCCAGAATTGGCCAATCGAACCCTGTTTATTAACCCGAAATTGATCCAATGACCCATTTTAATTCTGAAAAATGTTTTAAAAATCATTTTAAATACCAGAAAGCCTATTTATGACCCGAGACTTCTTTATAAACGATATGTCATTGATTACGTGATATATTATGTGTTATACGTGACTTGTAGATTGATTATCGGTTTATATATCCGGCATTTACTTGATTATTGCATAACTTTCAATCCGTTAATCGGATTTAGGTGGAACGAAGGGTAGATAGAAGTATGTGTTGAATAGAATCGTTTAAGTTGATTATTGATAGATGCTTATGATATGTGAACAAAAGAGGCAAGACGTAGGAAAGGGAAACAGGTAGTTGAGGAATAAGACGATTGTGACTGGAAGCGAGTGCAGGATAGTAAACTAATACCAGGCAAATGTTCTGAACTTTCTCGAGATATTGTCGTGATTGATATTCCTATTTTATATTGCAAGTGCTTTGAAGCACTGAACCCTAAACCTTGATTCCAGTTATTGATCTTGAGCCGTAACCTGATTCTTTCTAGACTATTGATTTTTGTATACCCCAAACATGAACCTCAAGTATACGATACTTCTCCACAAATATATACAAACTAAATATTAAGCACTGAACCAGATTGCTTACACCTTCAAACCATTGTATTTTATGCTTTGAAAGCCTAAATCTTTGAAACCCTGAAACGTTGATTCCTTTGTTATCCAATTCTTTCATTACCCAGCATCCAAGCTTTGAAATTACCTTATTGATCTTTACAAGGGTTCAAACCCTTTCATTGTTAAACACCCATTGTTGTTAATGATTCTGGTTATTGTTTATTATTGCTTATTCTGTTATTATGTTAGAATTGGATTGTTTTTATAAAATTGTGGACCAGATTCGTGGTCAGACCATATAATGGTCAAGTTATGCCAATGTGTGCCTTGGATCCAGTAGTTAGAGCAGTGTTGTGTGCTTTGCTCGGGGTTAGTGCGTGACTGATCAGCAGCCTAACCTTGGTTTTTAAAATAAAAGTATAGTATCCAATTCTAAGTCATAATCCATTGTTCATTTGATATCATAATCATGTTCACTTGATGATCATTATTCTCAGTTTTTTCATTGTGACTTGCTGAGCTAGTTAGCTCATTTGTGCGATATTGTTTCTGTTTTTTTCCAGTTAAGAAGGAACCAGTTGGTACCGCGGATTCCCAGTCCAGCGCGAGAGCTAGGGGTTCAGGTTGATTGAGCTGAGCTAGTAGGCTTCTTTTGGGATAATTTAAGTCTGTAAAAGTTTGTAATAATGTTTAATACTCAGTTTTGAGTTTGGAATAGTTTGGATTTGAACGGTATGTAATATAAGTAGATGTGTGGCTTGTGTGCATACTTTAACCTGTTGCGATCCGTGGTAGTTGGTAAATAGGGTCACTGCATATTATTATTATCTTTATTATTGCTATAAGCAGGTTATAAATAAGGTGTGTGTGTGGACCCCAAACTTCTGACCCGGGTTTGGAGGGCGCCACAATCATTGTTAGTGAGTCAATGAATGTCAATAATGCAAACATAAAGAAACTATTTCAGCATGATCAAGTTGTCATAGATTCCATCTCTTTAGATGCTGAGACATTTACTCATCCTATTCCAGCATATCAACTTTTGGCTGGACAAGGCAATGAGAATGCAGAAAAGATGCTTAAATTGGTGCATACAATTGAATCAGTGCAAAGAGCAAAGGATGCCTTCATAGTCATGCCACCTAAAGTTGGTGATGATGTTGACTATGGTACTGGTGAGTCTAAAGACTTCTTTGAAGATGAGGATGGTGATGGAGAAGAGTTCATGGATATAGGGGGAGAAGCATGCCCTAGCTCTAGATTAAACATTCCTCCTTGGTTGTTTTCTAAAGAGTGTGATGAGCAACATTTCAAAAAAACTCTTTTCCACATCATTCAACAAACACACAATGCTCTTCAAGCCACTACCAATGCTAGCACCAAGCAGCTTCTACAGGCACACCTCAATTCCCTATAACTATATAAAATCCAAGCCCTTCAACACAACCAAGATGTCACTTCAATCAAAATAGAGATTGACCAAGTCAAGAAGGATGTCTCTGATAGATTGGATGCTAAATTTCCAGATACAACAGTGCTTGACATCAACAGACAGTTGAGGAAGAATTCTAATCTTGCAACTAAAGTGGATTTATTGGACACAAGACTGAGAGCAGTAGAAGCCTCTCTCTCACAACTATTCATCTACATCAAGCACAACAGACTCAATTGCTATAAAAAATAGTGGTTGCATAAACTTCCACCTCCACTCTACTTGATGATAACAAAGAGGGGGGGAAAGATCCAAACATCCCAGTTAATCAAGGAGAGCCAACCAGTGAGGGGGAGCATGTGATAAATGTTCAAATCAGTCAAGTAATAGTTCCAGAAATTACTTTGCCAAAGCCACCAGTATTGGACATCATTATTCTGATCCAAATAGCAGCCGCTAAACTTGATTCAAAGATAAATCCCAAGATGCTTGATGTTGCAGGTTTGAGAAGGAACTAGATAAAAAATGGAAGAAGATTGATACAGATATTCAGAAGAAATTTGGTCAGCTACAGAAACCAGACAAGAGTTTTCATTAGCATTCTCAAGTCAAGCAAATCTCAGTGAATGAAATGAGACTAGGTAGCTTGGAAAAAGGGTAAACTTCATGCATCAAATCTCCAAAAGCCAATCTGATTTGAAGCCAAAAAGGAACTATCCAAAGTCATCAGACAAGAATCCCTTGGATCTCATGTTTGAGATTCCAAAACCAGATGAAAAGAAGATGTTGGAAAGGTTCATAGCATTTTACAAAGATCCATCTGATTCAGTACAAAAGAAGAGAATTGCCAAGATTTACAATAATGGTAAGGAAATCTGTGTGGTGGCTGGAAACCCTCAGTTTGTAGAAGCCAAGAAGGAAGAAAAAGAAAG
This sequence comes from Apium graveolens, assembly GCF_009905375.1. Classification (NCBI taxonomy): domain Eukaryota; kingdom Viridiplantae; phylum Streptophyta; class Magnoliopsida; order Apiales; family Apiaceae; genus Apium; species Apium graveolens. Next base: position 117,281,607 of record NC_133648.1, read on the forward strand.
GATCTAGCAAGAAAAGAAGCAGGTTGTTTTAGATGCTAAGAAGCTCAAATAAAAGAAGAAGCAAGTTGTTATATTGGCCAAACTTCAAGCTGTCAAATCTACAACTAAAATCTCTAAAAAACCACATGTGATTACTGAAGCTCAGGATCAACAAATACAAAATAAACCTCCACAGAAAAGAAAATTCAGATACAAACTACATTCCAAAAGGAAATTAGACTTCAGTGATGAGGAAATGGAAGACTACATTCCCAAACAGTCTACAACTTCAACTCAAACATCCAAGCCCTCAGTGGTACATGAGGAATTCAAGGTAGATTCAACAAAGAATTTTCATGGTAAACCTATAATTCCTAAGGATGAGCCAATAGATTGGGAAAGTTTACCAATTCCTGAGTTCAATTTACCTATCTTCAACAAGCCAAAGAAAACAAATATAAGAGCAACCAAAAAGGTCAAGCCTGTAACTCTCAGAACCAAGACTCTAAGAAAATCTCAACCTATAGTCAATAAGAAATATCTTTTATATATCTGTGACATCAAGGAGTTTTCAGATATAAACCTCTACTTGGATGAATTAGAAGAAGTAAGAGGGATTAATTCTTATAGACATCTTCCTGAAAGACTGGTGTTTAAGTACAAGGGAGGGAAAGAAATCACATGGCCACTTCACAAGATTCTTCAAGAAAGCCAATTTGTACTGATAAAGGTCTTATCATCCTTCAAGAAAAACTTTGGTTTCAATGTAACTGCAAGGAAATTGATCCTAAAGAAGATAGAAGATCTAAGGAGTGATAAAGCCAAGAATGCACTTCAAAGAACTCTAACAATTCCCTTTACAGGAAGAAGAGTGCATTTGAGGCCTTATTGGCTGTTGGAATTCATGGACAACAAGGGTGTTAGAAGATTCTTTAGACTAGATGACCAATTGAGTATCTCTAGCAATGAGACTCTATTGGAAATGCAAGAAAAGCTGGATCTATCTGAAGCTGATGAACTTGAATTCCACAGACAACATCAGAATCAGATAGAATAGAATGACATGAAGCTTGGGAAGAAATTCAGACAATCAAGAAAGTAGAAATCATCTGCTCGGACTAAAGGAGCACCTTGATAATGGTTGTGAGAACTCTTTGTACACTTTGCTTTGTTCGATTTTCAATAAACTTGTAGCACTTGTCAGTTTTATCTACTATCTTTTAATCAGTATATTTAGGGTGTTTTGTTATTATCAAGTTTCTCTTAATTTATGGCTACAATTCCAGTAGACATAAATTGGGGGAGATTGTTAGAAATATGTTGTGAACTTGATGATAAGTTAAACAAAACACCTTAGTAGATTTGACTTAGTGAATTTTGTAGCTCTCGATGGATGATCTAATATAGTCTCAATGGATGAACTTTATAGTCCCAACGGATGCCAATTTGACATCCATCGAGAGTGTAGCTTATGTAATAAATAAGTAATGTAGCACATTTCTGCAAACAACATCTTTTAGTCTAGTAAATTATGTAGGGTTCTCTAAGTCATGTTGACTACTGGATTAATATGCAGAATAGGTTGACTAATTGTAAATATGAGATGTCTTGTAATTCTGTATAAGTGAAATAGAGTCAAGTGACAGATAGACTCCCGATGGATGATCTACAAGGCTCCCAACGGATGATCAACATATTCCCGACGGATGTTCAACTTACTCCCAACGGATGAACATATTCAAAATAGCTGTTGATAGTGACAACACAGTCCCATGCGTCGGGTGTTTGTAAAAGGAATGTGACAGCCTGTTAAGCAGGATTTTGATAATAAAGAACCATTACCATTTCCATGCTAATGCGAAAATATTCAAAGATGCTGGAATAGAGTAATGAAGCAACATGGAGTTAGACTAGATATAGTTTTGTTTTATTATCTTGTCTTACTGTCATGTAACTTGGTGATATATAAACCAAGTGTATCAAGTAGAACATTTAACTAAGCAAGCTTATTTTTCAGAGAAACTTATCAAGCTGTATTCTGTAAGAATTTCTCTATAATTTTGTTTGTTCAACTTGTAAAGCAGCTGTAAGCTATTCAAAGCTTCACAGAGTTCTCAATCTGATATATATCTCTGGTGGATACTTTCAAATCCACCAGAAATTTTTAAAGCCTGTGTTTTATTACTTAGTATTTTGATTTCTATTACTCTTTTATTCCGCACAATTGCAAATCAAATACTGTTATATATATTAAGTAAGAACATTTTTAAAATCTCAAAAAGTAGCCAGAATTACATTCAACCCCCCTTCTGTAATTCTTCTTGTATTGTTAGGGAATAACAGATGTGTATGAAAAAGCCTTATATGTTCATGACCGATATAGTGCCGGGTCCAAATAGCATTGGAAAAGATATTAACATTTCTCTAAGGTCTCTCATTGATGAATTGAAGATATTGCGGAATAGCAGAGTGAAAACATACGACCAATCTTTGGAACAAAATTTTACAATGAGAGTGTTAGTCGCTAAACACGCGCTAATAATACACGCAAGTATACGAGTTCGCAAGTAGTATAGAATCTTTTCTAGTTCGTTCTCATAGAGACTGTATTGGTTAACTATCTAATTTATGCACCTAAACAACAATGTATGGTTATTATCCAATGCTAAGATGATAACAAATTGAGATTGTTTATAACTAAGAATTATGCTAACAATTATAACTACGAGAATAAGATTGACCGAATTGATATATATGACAAACATGGGATTCTAACTTCATTAAATACTTCATTCAATAGACTTATTATTCTTAACATTAGCATGCAATGGTGTTGACACTAATCAGATAACATGAAACTGATAAATGCCAACTTTCGTTGCACGAGTACCATTCTACCAGACATCCACAAAAAAGATAGAAGATGAATAGGCACCAATTATATTGAGACCCTATATGTCAATATAATTTGACAACATAACGGTTTAAGCACAAGTTATCTATCTTGATTACATAGGGCAAGTAAGATGGTTAAAATTACCTACGAATCATGCATGACACATACATGAACCTATGCTAGCATGGCAAGTTCTAAATCCTTAAATTCACTTTCGCTTCATTAAGAAGTAACACACTATCTTATAAGTTCGTGACGCTCATAAGAAGAATACGCACAACCAATACTAGGATATCATACAATCACCACAGACTAAGGCATCAAATAATTTAACTAAAAAAATCCATAAATAAATTAGCTAGAACCCCACGATGACGATTAGCCCATAATCAGACTCATCATCAACGTGGGTTCTGATGAAAACATGATATAGTAAACATAGTCTTTATACAAATAAATAAAACCAAGTATAAGCAAGAGTATAGGTTCAGCAAAACAAGAAACAAACATCCAAGTTACAACTCAAAAAAAAGATTCACAAGAATAAACTAGATCATCTTCGCCTTTGTTGAATTGTGCTGAAGGTCTCTTGTCGTCTTCTCCTTGTGCTCTGGTCTGTCTCGGACTTGATATATATTAAAAATGACCTAATATGAATATATATAGCAGTCCTCAATAATCTGGAAGCCTTTCCTTTTAGAATTGTAGTAGAAAAACAGGATTCTGAAATTCGGCCTCGGCACAGCCTCGCGCTATCACAGCGCGGGCGCGCTGCATTTCTGGAACCCCGGCGCGGCTGCGTGCTATCACAGTGCGGGCGCGCCGTCCTTCTGGGAAAAACTCAGATTTCTTCTTAAATCTTGCTGCTTCGAGCCGGGTTTCCACGAGCTTTTATTCCAACACCACCTGGACACCAAATTAGCACCAAAAGAATGCTAATTCACCTGATTACATGAATAGTGCCTGAAATGCAAAAACACTAGAAAACACATTAAAACAGATAACAACTTGAGTACAAATGCACCAATTCAAAGCTTATTAGAGCATAATAAAGTATCATAAATGCCACTCAACGTACCCCAAAACTTGAATCAATGCTTGTCTTCAAGCATAAACAGACTCAAAGAACAAGAAACAAAAATGCATGAATGCAACTATATGAATGCAACGATCCCTAATAGAATAACTCAACCAACCAACAAGCAGCAAATCAACAAATGCAGTTATTCGCATGAAGCTTAGGTCACTAGGCACAATGTCCCCTAAGAACTCAAGTACTAAAGAGACCACTCGTGATCAATTATACATAACACTTATTCCTTTTTTTATTTTATTTTTTTCTTTCTTTTTCTTTCTTTTTTTTTTCAAAATTTCTGAATGAGTGTGTTTCGCTCCATCTCATTCAACCCTAGACTACTCATAAAAATATGAGCCGACTACTAGCCATTTGACACCTAGCCACACAACTAGCAATAAAATCCAATTTCTCCAGTTTTTAAATATCTATATCTTTTATTATTAAGAGAATACCCTAAATTCTAAATATAAACAAGCGATTAAACCTTGACAAATCAAATAAACCATGATCATGATCTAGCACTCTAGAAACCTATAAGACTTAGTGAAATACAAGTGTCTCTAGCATGCAAATCAATCCAATAAGACTCAACATCACTAAATACGACAACACTGCACTAGCATCAATATCGCAAGTCAATCGGAAAAATTATCTAAGGGAACATGTTATAATGCAAATGTATGAACTACATGAACAAGATATCATAAAACTACCAAAATAAAAAAAACTACATGGAAAAATATGCAAACTATATGGAACTAAACTATCATGAACATGCAAACTATATGAGACTCACATAAATATATTCCTTCAACTACTACCTTTAAACTTAAAATATTCACTGTCCTTAGTGAAGGTAATAGTAAGGAATCAGGCATACCTATTCTGAAGTAAAATCCTCACCCTCAAGGGGGTGGAGTGTCAGGTGTGTCAAGAGGCGGATACACAGAATCCTCACCAAATACTGGCCACTGAATATCAACTCCGGTGGCTCTAAATGCAGTCCCAAGTGACTGGATGAGATCCTGTGCAAAAAGACTATGGATACCGTGCATCGCATCCATCCTCCTCGCAAGACGCCTATACTGTATCAAACTCAAACCAGCTCCCATGCCCGCTCTTGCTGCCTCCTTCTGCTGCTGCGATGGTCCTCCTTCATCTCCTAACTGAGATCGCCTGACCAGCAGCTGGCCTCCCACCAGGTAGATGGTTAAAAGAATACCCAAGCCCCTTCAGATCGGACTTGCCTCCATCCCATTCCTGCATCGTAGCCAAAGTAGTGCTATCGATCGAAGCACTCGAAATCTGTAACTACTCATGTGCGGGCCAATGCACACCAACTGCCACGCACAACTTTGTCACTACTGACACATACGGAATAGAACCCGTAGCTCTTCCCCTCAAGAAACACAGAATCCCCTGGTATATCACCATCCCCAATCTACATAATCACCCTGCAGAATGCCCCATAGAAGACGTGCATGCTCCATAGTAACCTCATGCACATGCGAAGATGGCATGATATTAGCACATATAAAAGCATTCCATACACGGGCAAACCTGTTCATGCCAAACGCCGGGAACATAGAATACTCGATGGTTGTGCCCCTCTTGATCTTCTAATGTGTGTCGGGCCGGTACAGAGTAGCAACAATAAGATCCAGATCAAAGTCCTCTGAAGTCTTATTGTTTCAGGTATCCTGCCCCACATTTCTCGCGGGCTGCTCAATCATAGTCCTGATAGCCTCTGCACTATACTCCACCGTCCTCCCTCGCACCACAGTGAAACCATTCTTCTCGGCCTTGGCATTCGTATAGAACTCGCGAACCACACTCATAGGCATGGCGGCTGGTGCCCCGCAAAAAGGAACCCATCCCATCTCCAAAAGCTTACCATCATTCCAAGATGGCAGGAAAACTCTCTCCTTAGCAATAGGCTTCGCGAGAAGCCTCGTGTACTCCTCCTCAGCCTCGGGAGTAGAAAACATGGGCCTCATACCACTCGAAGTTGAAGAATCGGTAGCGCTGCTATCGACTTGAGTTCTTTGTCTCCTGGGTGCCATAAAAATTGATTAGAGAGAATAAGAGTTGTGTTTGAGAGAGAATTTGTGTTTGAGAGTTTGTGAATTTGGTGAAGAAGTTTGTGTATGGGGTGAATGTATATATAGGTGGTGAAAAGAGAATTAAATATGGAGTAGAAGTGGGATTTGATTATGCGAATAATGGGAGTAATCGGTTTGATTTGGAGAGGGAATTATCGGATATGGGGGAGTAAAATTCGGTTAGGAATTGATTTTGGGAAAAAATTCCCGTTTCCCCCCCTTAAACTGCCTTTTATTTTATTCCAAAGTCGGGACACAAAACGGCCGCGCGCTGGGACGGCGCGGGCGCGCGCTACTTCTGCCAAACTAGCGCGGCCAAGCGCTGTTTGATTTTGGGAAAAAAATCCCGTTTTCCCCCCTTAAACTGCCTTTTATTTTTTTCCAAAGTCGGGACACGGCACGGCCGCGCGCTGGGATGGTCCGGGCGCGCGCTACTTCTGTCAAACTAGCGCGGGCGCGCGGTGTTTCTATGCAAATGGCGGGCGCGCCAGGCTTCTGTAGTCAGACCTGAATTTTTCATTTTTTTTATTTTTTTGTGATTTTCTCTTTTCTTCTTGCTTCCTCTACTTACTAATGTACAACAAAATTGGGTTGCCTCCCAAGAAGCGCTTCTTTTACGTAGCTAGCTCGACGTAGAATTTTGAGATCAAGTGGACAATAAAATGACACTAACCACCTCGCGGTTTGCCGTGTCACCATAATAATGCTTCAACCATTGACCATTTACCTTGAAAGCTTGCCCCAGATCATTCTCAAAAATTTTCACCGCTCCATGTGGAAACACAGTTTTGATTATGAAGGGCCCTGACCATCTTGACTTCAACTTTCCAGGAAAAAGACGGAGACGAGAGTTGGATAAAAGAACTTGTTGCCCTGGCATAAATTTCTTGAGCACTAGACCCCAATCGTGCCACCTATTGACTTTCTCCTTATACATCTTTTAATTTTCATAAGCCTGAAGTCGAAACTCATCAAGTTCATTTAACTGAAGCATCCTCTTCTTTCCAGCTGCATCTAAGTCCAGATTCAATTTCTTCAAAGCCCAATATGCTTTATGCTCGAGCTCCACAGGAAAATGACACCCCTTACCATAAACTAACTGAAACGACGACATTCCCAATGGAGTCTTATATGTTGTTCTATACGCCCAAACAGCTTCATCAAGCTTCAAAGACCATTTTTTCCTTGATGGACATACCACTTTCTCCAAAATGCGCTTGATCTCTCTGTTAGATACCTCAGCTTGACCATTTGTCTGAGGATGACAAGCCGTAGTGATGCTATGATTCACATTATACCTTTCATCATAGCAATGAACTTGCGATTGCAAAAATGCGACCCCTCATCGCTGATTATGACTCTTGGAGTTCCAAACCTTGTGAATATCTGCTTATGAAGAAAATGAAGCACCACCTTAGCATCGTTCATTTGCAACGCCTTAACTTCAACCCATTTGGACACATAATCAACTGCCAACAAGATAACTGATTGTTACAAGATGAGACAAATGACCCCATGAAGTGAATTCCCCAAACATCGAAGACCTCAACCTCGAAAAGCACATTAAGAGGCATCTTATCCCTGTTAGACATATTACCCACTCGTTAACGTCTATCACATTTCAAAATGAACTGATGAGCATCTTTAAACAATGTTGGCCAAAAGAAACCTCCTTGAAGAACACGAGCTGCTGTCTTTTCTCCACCATAATGTCCTCCATAAGCCGTTGAGTGGCAATCTCACAAAATCCCCCTTGTTTCTCTGTAAGGAATACATCCCTGATGATTTGGTCAGCTACTTGGCGAAAGAGAAATGGCTCATCCCACAAATACCACTTCACCTCATGAAGAAACTTCTTCCTTTGAGCATAAGATAAGTCGGGAGGCATGATATTACTCACAAGATAATTCACAATGTCTGCAAACCACGGTTCTTCTTTATACACTCCAAACAACTGCTCGTCGGGAAAAGACTCATTTATTAATGTCTTGTCCAATGAAGTAGCTTTAGGATTCTCTAAACGCGAGAGATGATCAGCAACTTGATTTTTAGTTCCTTTTCTGTCCTTGATCTCTAGTTCAAATTCTTGGAGCAAAAGAACCCATCGAATCAATCTAGGCTTCGATTCCTTGTTTGAGACGAGATATCGAATGGCGGCGTGATCAGTGAACACTGTCACCTTAGTCCCAAGTAGATAAGATCTAAATTTCTCAAAACCGTAGACAATAGCCAAAAGTTATTTCTCTGTAGTAGTGTAATTCAGTTGAGCACCATTAAGAGTCTTACTAGCGTAGTAGACTACATGAAATATATTGTTCTTTTTCTGCACAAAAACTGCTCCAACTGCATAGTCACTTGCATCACACATCATCTCAAAAGGCTCATTCCAATCAGGTGCAGTTATGACAGGTGCCGTGATTAAACTCTTCTTCAATGTCTCAAAAGCTGCAAGGAACTCGTCATCGAATTTAAAAGAAACATCTTTCTCTAACAGACTGCACAACGGCTTTGAAATTTTCGAGAAATCCTTGATGAAACGCCTGTAGAAACCCGCATGACCAAGAAAACTGCGAATTCCCTTAACAGAAATAGGCGGGGGAAGATTCTCAATGACCCCCACCTTGGCCTTGTCCACCTCTAGACCTTTATTAGAAACCTTGTGCCTAAGAATAATGCCTTGACGCACCATAAAATGACATTTCTCCCAATTGAGAACCAGATTGGTCTTAACACACCTCTTGAGAACGTGTCCCGGATTCTGCAAGCATTCATCAAAAGAATCGCCAAAGACTGAGAAGTCGTCCATGAACACCTCCACATTCTGGCCAATCATGTCAGAAAAGATGGCCATCATACATCTCTAAAATGTGGTTGGTGCACCACACAAACCAAAAGAAACTCGTTTGAAGGCGAAAGTACCAAATGGACAAGTGAAGCTAGTCTTCTCCTGATCTTCTAGAGCAATACAAATCTGATTATAACCTTAATATCCATCCAGAAGAAAGTAATACTCATGACCGGCCAACCTGTCAAGCATCTGATCAATGAAGGACAATGGAAAATGGTCCTTCCTAGTGGCTTTGTTCAACTTCCGATAGTCCATGCGGACTCTCCACCCCGTGACTGTCCGTGTAGGAATAAGCTCATTCTTCTCATTTGCTACCACAGTAATTCATCATTTCTTTGGGACACATTGAACCGGGCTTACCTATGAACTGACAGAGATCGGATAGATGATCCCTGCATCTAGCCACTTCAGAATTTCCTTCTTCACTACTTCCTTCATGATAGGATTAAGTCTTCTTTGTTGCTCGACTGTGGCTTGCTACCTTTCTCTAGCAGAATTTTATGCATATAGTAAGAAGGGCTGATCCCCTTGATATCTGCTATAGTCCATCCTAGTGATGACTTGAACTCTCTCATAATCCTCAAAAGCTTTTCCTCATCGCTACCTGAAAGGTCAGATGCAATAATAACAGGCAGAGTAGATGCATCACCTAAAAACGCATACCTCAAATGTTCAGGTAAAGGCTTAAACTCAAGAGATGGAGCTTCCTCAATAGAAGGCTTGAGGCGTTTAGGAGCTTTGTTCAATTCCTCCATTCCAAGAGATTCAAAAGGCATATCAATCTTCCTTTTCTAGGGAAAAGCATTCAAATACTGCAATTGTTCTTCACCTTTATCATCTTCACTATCTGAATTCCCCAATAAGGCTTTTTCTAAGGCATCAGACCTTAGCAATTGATCAATTTCCGATTTGACCACCGAATCGACCAACTCCACTTTTAAGCACTCCTCATTATCAGTAGGAAATTTCATAGCATTGAACACATTAAAAGTAACATCCTGATCCAGAACTCTCATTGTAAGCTCACCCTTCTGCACATCGATTAAGGTTCGGCCAGTTGCCAAGAAAGGTCTTCCCAGGATTATGGGAATCTTCCTATCCTCCTCGAAATCAAGAATTACAAAATCAGCAGGGAAGATGACTTTATCAACCTTGACCAAGAAATCCTCCACAATACCTCGCAGATATGCAATAGAATGGTCGGCCAACTGCAAAGTCATATAAGTTGGTTTGGGATCAGGTAAGTCCAACTTCTTGAAGATTAACAAAGGCATCAGATTGATGCTAGCTCCCATGTCACATAAGCATCTGTAAAAAGACACTTTTCCAATAGTACATGGAATAGTGAAGCTTCCTGGATCTTTAAGCTTTGACGGCAACTTCTGTTGCAGGATACCACTGCATTCCTCCGTGAGAGCGACAGTCTCTGAATCATCTAGCTTCACCTTCCGAGATAGAATACCTTTCATAAACTTTGCATAACTAGGCATCTTCTCTAGAGCCTCAGTGAAAGGTATGTTGATATGAAGTTTCTTGAACACCTCCAAAAACTTCTCAAATTACTTGTCCAGCTTTTTCTTCTGTAGTCGCTTAGGAAAATGCGGTGAATGATAGATCTATTTCTCCCCTGTATTACCCTCAGGCGGAGTGTGCTCAACAGTAGTCTTCCTTGGTTCCACTTCTTCATCCTGCTGCTTTACTTCTTTCTCAGCCCCAGCTTCTTCAGTCAACTCTTGAGTTTGTTCGGGATTCGCAACCTGCCCATACCCCAAAGTGATTGCCTTTACCTGTTCCTTAGCTTCCTTATTTCCTGGCACTTCAGTGTCACTAGGCAATGTACCAGGTTGGCGATTTAGCAAGGCATTGGCAATTTTCCAAATCTGATTTTCCAAGGTCTTGATAGAAACAGCTTGACTCTTGCACATAAGCTTTAACTCCTCTAATTTAGATTTTTCATTAGCTTGTTGCAGCTGGAGTTGTTGTCTCGGTGCATACTGCGGTTGCTGAAAACTAGGGGGGTTGTACTGCTTAGCTGGATACTGCTGATAAGGCTGTTGAACCGCATTCTGAGCGTTGCTCCAACTGAAATTAGGATGATTGCGGTTGTTAGAATGATAGGTGGTTGGCACAGGTTGCTGCGATCGCTGGAAGTTGCTCACGAACTAAGCTGATTCACTAGAAATTGCGCACTGATCAGTCTCATGGGCACTGTTAGTCACTAAACACGCGCTAATAATACATGCAAGTATACGAGTTCAGAAGTAGTATAAGATATAAATCAGATTCGATCCCACAGAGACTGTATTGGTTAACAATCTAAATTACGCACCTAAGCAACAATGTATGGTTATTATTCAATGCTAAGACGATAACAAATTGAGAATGTTTATAACTAAGAATTACGCTAACTATTATACTACGAGAATAAGATAGACTGAGTTAATATATATGACAGGCATGACATTCTAACTTCATTAAATACTTCATTCAATAGCCTTATTATTCTCAACCTTAGCATGCAATGGTGATGACACTAATCAGACAACACGAAACTGATAAACGCCAACTTTTGTTGCATGAGTACCATTCTACCAGACATCCATAAAAGAGATAGAAGCTGAATAGGTACCAATTATATTGAGACCCTATATGTCTATAGAACTTGACAACATAACGGTTTAAGCACAAGTTATCTATCTTGAGTACATAGGGCAAGTAAGATGGTTAAAATTACCTATGAATCATGCATATCAATACATGAACCTATGCTAGCATGGCAAGTTCTAAATCCTTAAATTCACTTTCGCTTCATTAAGAATTAACACGCTATCTTATAAGTTCGCGACGCTCACATGATGAATACGCACAACCAATACTAGGATATCATACAATCACCACATACTAAGGCATCAAACAATTTAACTAAAGAAATCCATAAATAAATTCGCTAGAACCCCATGATAACGATTAGCCCATAATCGAACTCATCGCCAATGTGGGTTCCAATGAAAACATGATATATCAAACGTAGTCTTTATACAAATAAATAACCAAAGTACAATCAAGAATATAAGTTCAGCAAAACAAGAAACAAGCATCCAAATTACAACTCAAAATAAAGATTCACTAGAATAAACTAGTTCGTATTCGCCTTTCTTGAATTGTGCCAAAAGGTCTCTTGCCATTTTCTCCTTCCTTGATGTCTTGATATCTTTAAATATATCCTGAACAATGACCTAAATTATGTTTATATATCAGTCCATGCATCCTAGGAGTCCAGCAATTTGAATTATCAAAGAATCAGGATTTTAATATCCTGACCCAGCGCGGCCGGGCGCTTCACCAGCGCGGGCGCGCTGCCTTTCTGTACTCCCGGCACGGCCGCGCGTAACACCAGCACGGGCGCGCCTGCCTTCTGCCAAAACTTCATTTTTTCTTCTTTATTCCTTGCAGCTTTGAGCCAATCTTCCAAGCTTTTATTCCAGCACACTATTAGCATCAAAACAATGCTAATTCACCTGATTCATGAAGTAAAGCCTGAAATGCAAAAATACTTGAAAACACGTTAAAACACAAATAACTTGAGTACAAATACACCAACTCAAAGCTTATTAGAGCATAAATAAGTGTCATAAATGCCACTTAACACACTCCAAACTTGAATCGATGCTTGTCCTAAAAAATAAACAAACTCAAAGAACAAGAAATAAAAATGCATGAATGGAACTAATATGAATGCAACGATCCCCAAACAATAACTAAACCAATAAACTAGCTACACCTCAGCAAATGCAATTAGTCGCATAAAGATCCATCAAATCTCACAAATCAATATACACACCAGAGACGTGCGTGTGTGAAAATGCTTACAGATATACTATTGCAACTAGATCGACAATCATAACTCACTACTTATCAAAGCAATCGCAACTTTATAAACAGAATAAAAGCTAGACCCAAAATAACTTATAACACTTCAATTCTTATATCGGAGTTAACATGGATTCATGCTTTTATTCATAACATAACAACACAAATATACTTATTTGATCGTGCAATGAGTGAGGTCCACAAAAGACTTATATAATAGTACCCATGTAGCGAATGTTAGGTTAGCGGATCCCAGACTATAGAAGCCTTAGGTCACTAGGCACAAAGTCCCCTAAGAACTTAATAACTCGAGTACTAAAGAGCCCACTCGTGATCAATTATACATAGCACTTATTCTTTTTTTCCTTTTTTCTATATTTTTTTCTCTTTTTTTTCTTTTTTTTCTTTTTCTAAATGAGTGTGTTTCGCTCCATCTCATTCAACCCTAGACTACTCATAAAAATATGAGCCGGCTACTAGCCATTTGACACCGAACCACACAACTAGCAATGAAGTCCAATTTCTCCAATTTCTAAATATCCATGTCTTTTATTATTAAGAGAATACCCTAAATTCTAAATATAAACAAGCAATTAAACCTCGATAAACCAACAAATCATGACTATGATCTAGCACTGTAGCAACCTATAAGACTTAGTGAAATACAAATGTCTCTAGCATGCAAATTAATCCAATAAGACTCAACATCACTAAATACAACATCACTACACTAGTATCAATATCACCAATTAATCGGAAAAATTATCTAAGAAAATCATGATATAATGCAAATGCATGAAACTACATGAACAAACTATCATAAAAACTACAAAAAATAAAATAAAATAAACACTACATGGAAAAATATATGCAACTATATGAAATAAAACTATCATGAACATGCAACTATATGAGACTACTACCCCCAAACTTAAAATATTCACTGTCCTCAGTGAAGGTAATAGTAAGGAATCAGGCATACCTACTCTGAATCAGAATCATCACCCTTAAAGGGTGGAGTGTCAGGTGTTTCTGAAGGTGGAAACACGGAATCCTCACCCAAAACTGGCCACTGAATGTCAACTCCGGTGGCTCTAAATGCAGTCCCAAGTGCCTGGGTGAGATCACGAGCAAACCGACTGTGGATGTCGTGTATCGCATCCATCCTCCTCGCAAGATGCCTATACTATGTCGAACTCAAACCAACTCCCATCTCTGCTCCTGCTGCCACCCCCTGTTGCTGCTGCGATCTTGACGGTCCAGCCTCTTCTCCATACTGAGTTCTCCAAGCTGCTCGGCTTGCCTGCTGCATACCACCAGCATACATCTGATCGCGGGGCACACCTCCTGGCAAATGATCAAATGTGTAACCAAGTCCCTTAGGATCGGGCTTTCCTCCTACCCACACTTGCATGCTGTGCAGCATAGAACTGTCAATAGGAGCACTGGGAATCTGAAGCTGCTCATGTGCGGGCCAATGAACACCAACTGCCACGCATAACTTCATCACAATGGACGCATACGAAATTGCCCCAGTAGTACCTCCTCTCAAAAACCTCAAGATCCCCTGATATATCACCATCCCTAAATTAATGTAATCACCATGCAGAATGCCCCAAAGAAGACGAGCACGCTCCACCGTAATATCATGCACATGTGAAGATGGCATGATGTTAGCATAAATAAACGAGTTCCAAGCCCGTGCATACCTGTTCATGCATGAAGCAGGGAATGTAGAGTAATCAGTAGTGCCCCTCTTGAACTTCCAATGAGTCTCAGGTACATAGAGAGTAGCAACGATTAGATTCAAATCGAAGTCCTTACGAGTCTTATCATTCCAAGTGTCCTGACCCACCTTCCTCGCAGGGTGCTCAATCATTGTTGTGGCGCCCTCCAAACTCGGGTCAGAAGTTTGGGGTCCAGACACACCATATTTATAACCTGCTTATAACAATAATAAAGATAATAATAATATGCAGTGACCCTACTTACCAACTACCACGGACCGCAACAGGTTAAAGTATGCACACAAGCCAAAACACTAATATATTACATACCGATCAAATCCCATCTATTCAAACTCGAAACTTAGTATTAAACATTATTACAAACTGTTACAAACTTAAATTATCCCAAAAGAAGCCTACTAGCTCAGCTTCCTCAACCTGAACCCCTAGCTCTCGCGCTGGACTGGGGATCCTCACTACCAACTGGTTCCTTTTTAACTGGAAAGAATATAAACAACATCGCACAAATGAGCTAACTAGCTCAGCAAGTCACAATGACAAAACCGAGAATAATGATCATCAGGTAAATATAGGTATGATATTAAGTGAACAATAGTTTATGATTTAGAATTGGATATTATATTTTCATTTTAAAAACCAAGGTTAGGCTGCTGATCAGTCATGCACTAACCCCGAGCAAAGCACACAGCATTGCTCTAACTACTGGATCCAAGGCACACATTGGCCTAACTTGACCATTATATGGTCTGACCACGAATCTGGTCCATAATTTTATAAAAACAATCCAATTCTAGCATAATAACAGAATAAGCAATATTAAACCATAAACAGAATCAATAACAACACTGGATGTTCACTAATGAAATGGTTTTAATCTTCATGAGGATCAATAGGGCATTTCCAAAGCTTAGCTGTTAGGTAATGAAATAATTGGATAAGAAAGGAATCAACGTTTCAGGGTTTCAAGGATTTGGTTTTTCAAAGCATAAGATACAATGGTTTGAGTATGTGAGTAATTCGATTCAGTGTTTGGTATTTAGTTTGTATGTATTTGTGGAGTAATATCGTATATTTGTGGTTCATATTTGGGTATATGACAATCAATGGTCTGGAAAGAATCAGGTTTACGGCTCAAGATCAAAACTGGAATCATGGTTAGTACTTCAAAGCACTTGCAATATCAACAAGACTACCGAGTACTATAATATCTCAAGAAAGTTCAGAACACTTGCCTGGTATTAGCTTATTACACTGCACTCGCTTCCAGTCACAATCGTCTTACTCCTCAACTACCTGTTTCCCTTTCCTACGTCTTGCCTCTTCTGCTCACATATCATAAGCATATATCAATATTCAACTCATATGATTCTATTCAACACATACTTCTATCTACCTTTCGTTTCACCCAAATCTGATTAACGGATTGAAAGTTACGTAATGAACAAGTAAATATCGAATATATAGACCGACAGTCAGCCAACAAGTCACGTATAACACAAAATACATCACATAATCAATGATATATCATTTATAAAGAAGTTTCGGGTCATAAATTGGCTTTCTGGTATTTAAAATGATTTTTAAAACATTTTTCGGAATTAAAACGGGTCGTTGGATCAATTTTGAAGTAACAAACAGGGTTCGGTTGCCTAATTCTGGCTTCAAAACAATTTTATAATAATTATCAAGCCTTGGAAATAATTTAGAATAATATTTTAAAGCTCGAAACTATTTTTTGGAATTTTTAAATCACTTTTAAATAATTAAATCTAATTAAATAATTAATTAAAATCAATTAATAATTAATTAAATCAATTAATCAATTATTTTTCGAATTAATTGATCAATTAATCAATTAAAAACTAACTGAAATTAATTAACTAATTAATTCAGATTTATTTTTGAATTACAAATAATTTTCGGAATTAAAATAATAATTTTTAGAATTTTCAGAAATTAAAACGAATTTTTATAATAAAAATAAATAGGAAATATGATTTTTGAATATTTTTAAAACAGGAATCCAACTTTTGCAAACTCTGGAAAGTTCAGGGACTGAACTTCATCGTTTTCAAAAGTTGTGGTACTAAACTGCAATTTTCCAGCCCTTCGCCGGAAAACAGTCGGGTTCGCTGGAGAACTCAACTCCGGCATCCTTCCACCACCATAAACTCCAGATTTAATCTACAATTCACCAAGAATCTAACCATACCATCAAATCAACCTAACAATCCCTGAGTTGGCCGGAATTTGGCCGAGAAGTTCGCCGGTTTCCGGCGAGCTCGACGTAAACTTCAAAACGCAACTCCCTTCTATACAGACCTCGTTGATTCATGAAACTTATACGACCGGATTGTAAATTTCACAGAGAACACAACCCACTATACCACAACGTCTATCTATTCCAAAATAAGAAACCCCCAAATTTCAATTAAGAACATTCATACGGGTTATAAACCCTAATTTTAAAATTCGAAAATCAAACTCAAATTTGAACATGTTATTGAACTCCAAATCAGACGTATAATATATCAAAATCATCAGGAAAACAAGCTCTACAACATGCAATCATCAAATCATACAAACAATCATCCGAACAAAATTTCATATTTTTACTAAAATTAATTCGAAAATAAATAAAATTATAGAAAAATAACCTTGATTTCTGCAGGTGTATGGATTACAGAATCTGGTAGAGCTCTTCAATACCTTCAGATTGGTTACTCGAGCTTTCCAAACTGAATTCAATAACACCTCCAAAAGCTTGTTTGATTCTTAGAACAGTTTATGAATTTAGGGTTTTTCTCTGAATATTATATAATTATATGTCTGCAAATGATTTTGATACGAAATAAAATACGGTAAAAGGCTATTTATAATTACGGAAAATTAGTATCCCGACGGATCACTCCGGATATAAAACGGTACGTTTATTTATAAAAACGGATCCAAACGGTATCGGTTTTCGGGATAATTATCCAAATCAGTACAATTTGTACTGCGGTCTTGGTCTCAGCACCTGGTTACACGTACTACGAGGTGATAATTGTGATAGTTTAATAAAAAGCTCTCGTTTATCGAAAATACGAGTTTTATTGATTCACCGAAATGAATATTGTATCGAAAATGTTGCGCCGGGGCCCGCGCAGGACAAACCGTACACCGGATCGAAAAAGTCAAAACACGGAAAATGCTCGGAATATTACAATTAGGTTAGGAAGGAGTTCTCGGAAGAGTTTCGGGTTCCAAAAATGTAACGACGGATGACGTCGGTTGGTTCCCGTTTTTATAAAATAGATTTTAAATAACCGGAAAAAGATTTTATAAATTTCATATGATTCTTATAAATTTATAAATCAACATAAAAATAATTAGGAAGATATGACAATTATCTATATTTTATTTTAGACATATAGAAATTAAAATACTCAATTACTATTATTTTTGAATATCCAAATACATATAACACTTAACAATTAATTCACAGAACAGATACTGAACACATATAATAATTATTTAATAGCAAAATAATTACACGATATATCCTAGATATTACAATCTTCCCCCTTAAAAGGATTCTGTCCTCAGAATCTCCTAAGAAAACAAATGAGGGTACTTTTCTCTCATATCACTTTGTTACTCCCAGGTTGACTCTTCAACCTTTGGGTTTCTCCATAATACTCTTACTAACTTTACCACTTTATTTCTCAATACCTTTTCTCTTTCTTCTAGAATCTCTATCGGACTCTCTACATATGATAAATCTGCCTGAAGCTCTATTGGCTCATATTCTATTACATGCCTGGAGTCTGGATTGTACTTCTTAAGCATTGATACGTGAAAAACATTGTGAATGTGCTCCATGTGCGGTGGTAACGCCAACTCGTAAGCTACTTTGCCAACGCACTTTAGGATCTCAAAAGGTCCGACATATCTTAGGCTTAGCTTCCCTTTCTTTCCAAACCTCGTTAGTCATTTCCATGGTGATACTTTCAGTAATACCAAGCTTCCTTCTTCAAATTCCATGTCTTTCCTTGACTGGTCTGCATATTTCCTCTGACGATCTTGTGCGGCTATTAATCTCTTCTGGATAATTTCAACAACTTCCTTTGTCTGCTGCACCAATTCAGGTCCAAGTATTTTGCGTTGTCCTACTGCATCCCAATATACTGGAGATCTACATTTGCGTCCATAAAGGGCTTCATAGGGTGGCATTCCAATGCTGGCGTGATAACTGTTGTTATAAGCAAACTCTACCAGAGGTAAATGCTCATCCCAACTGCCTTTGAAATCAATAGCACAAACACGTAACATGTCCTCGATTGTCTAGATCGTTCTTTCACTTTGGTCGTCCGTCTGCGGGTGATAGGCCGTACTCATATTCAATCTCATTCCCAAACATTCTTGAAAACTTTTCCAAAATCTTGAATTAAATCTTGGATCTCGATCAGATATGATAGACACAGGAACTCCATGACGAACTACGATTTCCTTCAGGTACATATGGACCAACTTGTCGAGCGAAAATCTTTCATTTATAGGCAGAAAATGAGCTGACTTGGTAAGTCTATCCACTATAACCCAAATGGCATCATGATTAGCCCTTGTCCTTGGTAATCCAACTATAAAATCCATGGCAATATGTTCCCACTTCCACTCTGGAATCTCCAATGGCTGTAGCAATCCGCTTGGTCTCTGATGCTCTGCTTTAACTCTCTGACAGGTATAACATTTACTAACCCATTCCGCAATTTCCCTCTTCATATCTGGCCACCAATAATTCTCCTTTAAATCTCTGTAAATTTTGGTACTCCCCGAATGGATGGAATATCTTGAACTATGCGCTTCCTGTAAAATTTCATTCTTCAGCTCCGTTACTAGTGGAATCCAAATTCTAGAAGAAAACCTCAGAATATCTTGATCATCCTTTTGTGTGCATAATTCTTCATCTAGCAAACGATTTATATCCTGATCCATTACATCTTCCTGACCTTTCTTTATTTTCTCCAACAACTCCGGCTGGAAAGTCATACTGTACACTTTTGCTTCCTCAGGCTTGCCAATTCTAATCTCCAATTCCAATTTCTGAAATTCCTTATATACCTCTTCAGGTACTGATAACTCATTTAACCTTTCCTTCCGACTCAATGCGTCTACTAGAACGTTCACTTTACCAGGATGATAATTAATCGAGCAATCATAATCTTTGATCAATTCTAACCATCTCCTTTGCCTCATATTAAGTTCCTTTTGGGTGAATATATACTTCAAACTTTTGTGATCTGTATAAATCTCACACTTCTCTCCATTAAGGTAATGTCTCCAAATCTTCAAAGCAAACACTATGGCTGCTAGCTCCAAATCATGAGTAGGATACTTCTGTTCGTGTGGTTTCAATTGCCTTGACGCATACGCAATCACCTTATCGTACTGCATTAGAACACCATCTAATCCTTTGTGAGAAGCATCGCTATAAATTATGAAATTCCCTTGATCGTCTGGAAGTGACAAAACAGGTGCCGTGATTAATCTCCGCTTCAACTCCTGAAAACTTTCTTCGCACTTGTCGTTCCATATAAACTTTTCATTCTTTCGTGTAAGCTTTGTCAATGGTATTGCAATCCTTGAGAAATTCTGGAAGAATCGTCGATAATATCCCGCCAATCCCAAGAAACTTCTTACCTCGGTGGGTTTTCTCGGTCTCTCCCAATTCGTAATTGCTTCGATCTTTGCCGGGTCCACTTTGATCCCTTCATTACTGACTATGTGTCCTAAGAACTGAACTTCCTGTAGCGAAAACTCACACTTCGAAAATTTAGCATATAACTTCTTTTTCTTTAAAATCTCCAAAGTTGTTCTCAAATATTTCGCATGATCCTCTTCCGTCTTTGAATAAATTAAAATATCATCTATAAACACAATAACGAACTTGTCCAAATACTCCTTGAAAATTATGTTCATCAAGTCCATAAACGCTGTCGGGGCATTGGTCAATCCAAAAGACATTAGTAAAAATTCATAATGTCCATATCTTGTTCGGAAAGCTGTCTTTGGTATATCTTCTGGCTTGATCTTTAGTTGATGATATCCCGATCTTAAATCAATTTTGGAGAAATACTTGGCTCCCTTCAATTGGTCAAACAAATCGTCAATTCTAGGTAACGAATACTTGTTCTTGATTGTAAGCTTGTTGAGCTCCCTATAGTCGATACACAGTCTCATGCTTCCATCTTTCTTCTTGACAAATAATACCGATGCTCCCCACGGGGACACACTGGGTCTGATTACTCCTTTCTCTAACAGCTCTTGCAATTCCTTCGCTAACTCTTTCATCTCAATAGGCACCATTCTATATGGGGCCTTGGATACTGGTTCTGTTCCAGGTGCTAAGTCGATCGCAAATTCAATTTCTCTATCTGGAGGAAGTCCTGGTAACTCGTCGGGAAACACATCTGGAAATTCATTCACTACTGGAATATCTTCAAGTTTTGATGGCTCCTGACTTCTGTCGATCACATATGCTACAAAATGCTCGCATCCTTGTCGTAATAACTTCTTAGCTTGAATCATGGTTAAGAACTTCTTTACTTGTTTCTGGCCCTTGAACGTTACTATTCTTTCATCTGGCGTTTTCACCATTACCTTCTTATTTCGACAATCTATCTGGGCATCATTCTTAGATAACCAATCCATCCCTAATATAACGTCAAATTCTCCTAACTTAAATGGTATCAAATCTACACAAAACTTACTACCAGAGATCTCAATCTCACAATTCCCACAAACTTGGTTAACAGATATACGTTCTTGATTTTCTAATTCCACAGTCATTATTTCATGTAAGTACTCAACTGGACAATTTAACTTACTCACAAAATCTTGTGAAACAAACGATCGAGTTGCTCCCGAATCTATTAACACTTTGGCACATAAAGAATTCACATTAAGCGTACCTGCCACGACATCCATATCCTGGATAGCATCCTTCACAGACATGTCAAAAACTCTAGCCCTTGGAGTCTCATTAACTGTTGGGGTAGATCCCATAATCCTCAATGCATTACTGACTGGGGCTGGTGTCTTGCAATCCCTGGCCATATGTCCTAGCTTTCCACATTTGAAGCACGTAAATCCAATTGCTGGAACCTTTACTGCTGGATTCCGGATAGGCTGATCCTTATTTGTTGGCTCTCTTGCTGGCTGATTTCGGCACTCCCTCGAATAGTGCCCTTTCTGGTTGCATTTGAAACATACCACATTTAACTTATTACAGACTCCTCCATGCTTCTTTCCACAAACTTGACAATCTGGAAAAGTTAGTCTTAACTGATTTGGCTGATTCACATTAACTGGACGGTTGCCCTGTCCTCCGTCGCTTGCATTCTGTCTCCTGAAATTAAAATTCCTTCATAGCTGAAACTTGCCCTTCTTAAAATTTGGAAACTTCCCTGGTTGTGACTGACCTTCATTCCCTTCAAATTTCCTTTTCTTACTTTCCTTCTCCTTCTGTGACATCTCACTCTCTGTCTCCGCGATCATGGCCTTCTGTACCACTCCTGCATAGGTCTCCAACTCAAAAATAGCTACCTTTCCTCTGATCCATGGCTTCAAGCCTTGCTGGAATCTCTTAGCTTTCTTCCTGTCAGTATCCACATATGACGACACATACCTTGACAATTCCTCAAACTTACTTTCATAATCTGCCACCGACATGTTCCCTTGCTTTAATTCTAAAACCTTCAGCTCCATCTGATCCTGAACAAACTGGGGAAAATACTTTTCTAAAAACAATTCCTTAAACTTCTCCCAAGTAATAACATCTGTACCTTCAAATATCTTCACCATTTCCCACCAATAGGTGGCCTCATTCTTCAGATAGTAACTCGCAAACTCAACCTTCTATTCCTCCTTCACTCTTACTAAGGAAAATGCCTTTTCTATTTCCTTTAACCAAACATTTGCTTCAATCGGCTCTAAGGAACCCTTGAATTCTGGTGGGTTTACTGCCTGAAAAGTTTTGAAAGTTACCTGGGAATTGGTCTGCCTTTGTTGTTTTTGTGCTAGGTGAACTGTTTATTGGGCCAAGATTTGAAGAATCTGGGCTATTGCTGGGTCTATGGGTCCTGGGTTTGCATTAGGGTTTGGATCATCTTGGTTGTTATTATTGTTGTTGTTGGTTTCTTCATTCTGGGTGTTGGTGCGGGTATTTCTTCTGGGAGGCATTTTCTGTAAAGAATCAAACAACTTATTTAGCTTTTGAATCAAATCTTTTGTGTAACACCCCCAAATCCGGGGTCGGGGATTCGGGTTGTCACGAGTTCCATTTCACTTATCAATACTTAATCTTAACAGTCAACCAACTACTACGTACTGTGACCCCACAATATACACATACACCACAAGTTATAGTCTCAGAGATGAATACCAAAAATAACATAAGTCATTTTATTCCACAATTATAAGTCATTACACCTCAAAAGGGTTTCTGAATAAATTTACATATTCTTTGCCATTATTACAATTCATAATATACATAAGTCTGGTACATCAATAGTTGAAAACCTAGCATATTGGTAGTTTCTACCTCAGCTACGGCGGCATCAACGCCTACAGGAAACTGCGGAACGTTTCTTATCCGCTCGCGAATTGGGAGCTTGATCCTGTTCATCTTGTCTATCTGTTGTTGTGTGATGAAAAAAGAAAGCAAGGGTGAGCAACAAGCCCACCGAAATAATATGTATAATAATTAACAATACATGAGCATTCTCATAATACTCAAGAAAGTCTTGGTTAAGAAGAAATGAACCAAGTTGATATCTTAACGCGACCAAGTCGCAAAATATTAAGTATATACATACATATATACTTTTAAAAATCTTTGAAATCCTCTGACATGTATAATATACACAGAGTTCCAGTTTATAACTGTTTAAAAATATCATTGCAAGGTGATCTCATATATCTAACCTTGTCTCAATGTTTTTCTGAAAATCTTTGATATGCATAAGATAATCATTTACTAGATATAATTTTAAAAGATGAAGTTACAAGATACTCCAATATACTTATATATTTTCCGAATACTACTTGAACTACCACCGTTCAAGTTATAATTAGTTTCAAAAGTTCATCAAACTGATGAGACTACAAGATAAGACTTGAATAGATTCAATCTTTAAAATATCATTATAGATAATGAAGTTACGAGATACTTCATTAAGTCCTGATATATGTATACACACCTATATATATATACCTTTCAAACACTCCTTGAAAACCACTGTTATGAAAATTATAAACAGAGTTGTAATATCCAATAAATTTGGAAAGGAGAAAACCTTTGGATAAACCTGATATCTTGCTGATCAGGCAAAGATACCACTAAGTAACCTTTTCTACTAGTAGATGGACGAATTGCCCACTGGTCATCACCCTGGCCGCAATAGGACCTTATGCTGGACTGCCACTCAGCCACTTACGCATTTGATGGACTCCCACTGAGCCACTTACACTTTCATGGACGCCCGCTGAGCCCATGTTGCTTATGCCGACTCAAATAGATGAACTTACTTCCCGAACTATGGGCAAGTAATCAAGATGTTTTCTCAAAACAACAACCTCGTTGCGAATGTAAAATACACCACTGAGCTGGATCCCTCAGGTTTTGAGCGAGTATTTAAATCCCCTTCAAAAGGAAGATCTTAAATATAAAAATGAGTTTTGGGATCCACTCTAACTTTTAAAAATCATTTTGAAGACTCGAAACATTTTTAAGAATGTTTGGAGTACTGTTGATTTATTAAAATAAATCAGTCCCAATATATTAGAAAATATCTGAATATTATTATTTAAATAATATTCCCAAAAAGGATAATCTCTATTAAAATAATCGAAGTAGAAGTGTTAAAACTCATACTTGAAATGGGTATTAAATAACCAAAGATATACTTATACGAAAGTACTATCTTTATTTGAATAATCAAAAATAAGTTTGATTATCGAAACATTATTCTTTAATAAAATAAAGAATATTACTTAGTAAATAATCGGAGTCATAAGTCCTCAAATGAATATTCAAAGTAATATTCATTAATAAAATAAACGGAGTCATATGTCCTCGAATGAATATTCAAAGTAATATTCATTAAATAAAATAAAGTTATCGAATAAACCTTATTCGATTAATAGTTTTGAAAACTATATCAATATATATATATATATATATATATATTATACTCGGGAACATCGACTCCCGGTTTAGAAAAATGTTCACCTTTGGGTCCCCTATACTAAGGGTATACGCAACTACTGCTTATCTCTAGCATAGCTATTATGCAACTATAAGCATTGAAATCAACAGATAGATAACCAGATTACGAAACAGACATGCATATATATATACCATCTCAACAGGCTTCAATATATCGCAAAATTTGCTAATTAACCAACATGCATCTATCACAAGATAATGCATATACATTTCTACATCACCACAACAGTATAACAAGTAGAAAACTTGCCTGAGTGCTCCCGGATAGACTTAAGCTTAGAGTGGGCTGATAACCTATGAACAACAACATAAGTTGGAATTAAACCCCGGTCGCTTAAGAAACTAGACTTTAACCAATTGAACCCTAACGTTCGCTTATGGTCACTCCTACGCTTAACGAATCACCTAAGTCGTTCGAGTACCCTCGGCTCCACCATTTTTAATAAATTAACCATTAGGAGTTTTAAGGCGATTCTTTCGCGAGTACCTTACCAACTGCCTAATCCACTTAACATAATTGTTTCATATCCCAATTAGTCATTTAAAGTCCTTAACCAATGTTTCAAATTAAGGCGAGGGGTAATGGTTCGTTCGCGAAATGCCGTTACTTAAAACGGTCGTTTCTCCTAAACCGTACATCAGATTCAAACGAACCACATATCAAAACGAAGCTCGTAACATGAACTATCTAATCATCGCAGTGGTCAAAACCTAACAGTGAGTCCTCGGGTCCTGATGTTAAGAATAAAAACAGTCTAAAGTAAATCGGACATTCCGACTGCTATGTTTACGCGATTACCAATTTTTATCCTACTCCAAATCAACCACAAACCAACCACAATTCAACCATACAACCAAACTCCATCCATACCTCACTACAACAGCCCCAACACCTCAAGTTTTTCTAATTTACACTACTTCCCAATCATGAACTAAAAGCTTACATAAGTTCTTTAACTAATCAACAAGATTTACAACTCCAAACACATCACAAAACCAACACATCTCTAAATACACCATAATCAAGCTTCTCATGAACCATTCCAAACACAAAAACTCTAAATATACAAAAGTAAAGCTAGGGTATGAGATTATACCTTCCTTGGTGAGTAAAAGTAACTAAGGAGCTTGAAATCACCTTGAAAGTCCTTACCAAAGATTAATCTAAACAAAAACTCAAGAACAAAATTTCAAGTTCTTGAAAAACACTATTCACCAAGAACTTTGATGAATTGATTAGCTATGTTAAACATGGAATCTTGAGCTTAAACTTATGGCTCATCTAAGTTATGAATTATGGAAGCTAAAGAAACAAACCTCTTGAATTATGAAGGTGTGTAGCTTGATTTTTGAAATTTTTCCTTTGCTTTTCATGGAAAAGCCGTGAGCAATAGATGGGGGAAGAAGAGAAATGAGTTTGTTTTGGTTGCTTTTGATTTTGGTGTTTGTGAAATGAATACTTGGTGGAGATTGCTTTGATAAAGTGATGACATCACTTGGATGACCTCACCTCCAAGCCACATGTCTTTCCCTTAAGGTTTGATGATGTCACCTTCTCTTTTAACCACTTGTTTTAGCTTTTCTTGGAAGCTTCCTTCCCATTCTACTTGTATGTGCTTGTCCCTTGGTCGTTTATTTGTTTTTCGGTTCGCTTAACTCTGTTCTCTTTTGTTGTTTGAGGGATCACATCCGAGATCTTATTACTTGGGTTCCCCTAAATCTTTCTCAATATCTTATAATCCTTTAATGATCCTCTCTTATAATCCTTAAATTTAAATCCCTTTAACCATGTTACTTTATACTCAATTCTTTCGGTATCTGGTGGATTTTCGGGAAAAATCAAAGTGTTCGGATTTGGATTCTGACGATCTTTACATACACTTATATACCACATAGAGTACTAATAATATCTCAGAAGATCAATAAAAGAACCCCTACATAGTGTGGTATGAAAAGTTTTCTTATTCAGCATAATCGGCAAAATCACTATTCATAAGGGTTTCAAAAATTCCAAAAAAAATTGGGGTTATTACAGTCTCCCCTCCTTAAAAGGATTCTGTCCCAGAATCGGATAGAAAATGAATAGGGATGCTCTCTTAGCATTGCACTTTCTAACTCTCAAGTCAATTTTCCCACATTGTGGTTCTACCATTAAACTCTGACTAGTTTGATAGCCCTTCTCCTAAGCACTTATTCCTTTTCAATCTATAACCCTTCCTGGTTGCCCCATATAGGTTACGTCTGGTTGCATGCCTATGCGCTCATATACCCTTATTTGCCTGGCATCCGGATTACACTTTCTTAACATTGATACGTGGAACACGTTATGAACTTGCTACATGTTCGGGGGTAGGGCTAGCTCATATGCTAACTTCCCAATATGTCTTAATACCTCAAAGGGTCCAACAATTCGTGGGCTTAGCTTTCCTTTCTTTCTGAACCTCATCCATCCTTTCCAAGGGAATACCTATAACAGCACTAGGTCCCCTACTTCCTATTCCTTGTCCTTTCGTGTCAAATCAACATACTTCGTGTTCCCATCTTGGGCTACTACCAGCCGTCCTCTGATTAAATCTATTATATCCTTGTTCCTTTGGACCACTGCTGGTCTAAGCATCTTGCGCTCTGCAACATCATCATATCATAAGGGAGATCAACATTGTCTTCCCTCAAGGATCTCATAAGGCGAAATCTCGATAATGACATATGATCTATTGTCATAAGAAAACTCAATCTGTGTTAAGTGATCATTCCAATTTCTTTCAAGTCCATTGCATAGACCCTCATCATAGCTTCTAGAATTATAGCTTTTGCTTCTCAATACCCACTCTTTTCCAGTTCGTAATCGCTACTATCTTCCGTTCCTAATATTATACTGGTTACACCTTTGCTCGTTAGCATTCTATAACCTTTTAATACACGCGTCAACCTTAGTATCACGAATGTGTTAGAATCAGAATACCACTGTACTGATACTACTTCCTTTCTAGCTGCTTCTATCTTCGAAAGCTTGATCCATCATATAGAAGTAAAGGAATTTATTGAGAGATCACTATGATCATGAACACTTGTTATATCGCATAGTTAGTACAGAAGGTGGCCAGCCTTTAGTACTTGACAAGCAATTAAACAATAGATGGTATCCTACTAGGCTTCTATCACACAGATAGATAGTCATTCGGCAATACCTCCCCTTCTGGAAGGGTTGTTCTTCTCAGCTTACATGAAATGAAAAGGAGAGAAAAGAATGAATTGAAGAGAATTGTATATATATTAAAATATATACTGCCACAAAATATCTGGCTTGAAATCTACCTCTGAACTATAGAGGTTTATCATAGGAGAACAAAACATATATGTATATAAATCAACATTAAGCATTATAGCATCGTATTTCACATGCCTAATTATTTTTGATATTCCTTCCATCATTCTATGGACCCATGCTCTTCCTCGAGCTTATACACAATCACCTTTGAAACTCCCTTGACATCGAAAATCGAATCTGGGATTTCATTCTAGACATCATCGTTACTAGAATTCTATGCTTGCACCGCAACCTTGTTCGTATAGTAATACGACTCTCTATTCCTAAGAAGGAATAAATATTCAATAGGTAGATAATCGACATAATTAGTCTATCAATGATAACTTATACATCACCACGACCCGATTAGTGGTACTCAATCGCAACATCCATTCTAATATAACTCTTACGGTTGTAATCGACTCATTACTCGCAGAATCATTGCTGCACTACTATGGTCCATCGCTGACCCACTGTAGTCATTTGTTTTCCTTGGATCTTAATAGTTAACCATACGGAGTCCATACCTGTCGTATCAAATTCTTCTAAGGAGTTAACATAATCACCATTCATAATTCATGAAGAACACTCCAGATCCTGACGTACTTTCATGACATGAAGCAGATTAAATTGCAGAAGAGTTTCAATCAAAGCAACGATAGCAGGTTAATACCATTCCTAATCATATGCCTTCAATAGAAGACTTAACTCAAAGGTTCGTTTAGTCCTTTTTGAAATATGGACCTGTATTATTCTCAAGGTAGGACCTTCTAAGATAGATAGCCCGCTCATGGCGATTACACGAATTAAACCTTTACCAAACTACTATTATGGTTGGGTATTGCACAGTCATCAGAAGGAACGTCAATCTTCCAAACCATAATACAACCTTCACGGCTTCAACCATTATCACTATATTCCTCTGGCACGAGCGCCTATGATTGTCCTTTTACACTTAAAGTGTCGGCCACCTCTTTGGCCTTTCCTGATAGTAAAATTTCCTTACAATCAATGTCTTTTAAATGATCTTCAACTAAGTTTTCTACCTCATTTCCAATCACTACTTGCGTGAAAATGATCTTCCTTACGCTTTGGTGAAAAAATATATCACCATTTTTCCATAAGTTATTGCCTCGGTCTTTTAGAGGTTAACATTGTCACAACTGACTCTCGATCATACTTAGGACGTCTCTTATCTTGGGTCCTACATGTTTTCACCAATCTCGACCTTCATTGGGTCGATCTATACTTTCTTATGGTTCAACACGTGCCCACCTGACATCATTATAATTATGTCATATTTACTTTATCAAAATTTCTATTCTTGAGAACTTTGAATATTACTTTTTTCCTTGTAAAACCTCTTAGGTTATTCTTGAATCATTCCTCCTGTATTCCCTAGATACAGGGCATATCAAAATACCATTTACTAATACCAGAATCATTGTCTATATACTTCTGAAAAATTTCTCCACTGATCCTTAAAGGTTGTTGTTACCTTAATCCTTTCCAATTCATACTGTCAAACTCATACTATCCCTATTAAGGGTGAAATGCCAACCTTTATGCATTCCCCTAGGATTCATTTTAAGTTACCAATGTTCTATCCTTAATTCCACCTTTAGAAAAAGTACATACATCCTTCCATGGATAAATCAAGTCATATATCCCTGATGAGGGTGTCTTATTCAATCATTCACACCTTGATAGTATATGCCTAATTTTACAATAACATCTGTATTCAAAATGAGGTCAATCAATATGGCCTCCAAAAGATAACAACGGTTATCCGCTTTTCTTTCCTAATTTGGTAATGACAACAGGGATGTCCTGGAAGATATTGGTTGTGTTCAACGTGAACTTCTTCTTAATAATTCCTTATTTACTCTTGTTGTTTATCTCAACAGTCATCTCAATGTTGGGATATCTCTCATACCTGGCGTCTCCCTTTCTAGGTATCATGCCACCGGTCTTACACTTCACATTCTTGAAGGTCACTTCCTTCATCCAATTTTCCTAATTTCTTACTTTCTTGTCTCTTCAGTCTATCCGCGTCTCATTATTTATCCTTCGAACTATCCCAAGGTTTCCCCGAATCCTTCCAACTTGAAGGGGGTACAACATATATATCTCTTATGCCTTCAACCATCAACTTTAACTCATGGTGAATCATCCTCATCCTGATGATCATATACTTTTCTATTTCTATTACTACGAGTCTTTAGGGATTCCTCATACCCGACTCCCTTATTATTCCTCAAACTCTATTGCCTTTATGCTCCTTTTCACTTCAGTTTCTTTTTATTTTCCTTTCTCTTACGATCATTTTACGTACCCACTAATCATTGACTTCAAACATCACGTCGTTCTAGGATTCTTGTCCTCCAGACGAATCTTGATAACTTTTACAATCTTAGATTCATAATTCATCATATTCGTCCGCCTTTATTCTGGCTCTTAAAGCTTTTACACTATCTCCATAACCTTGGAATTTACTTTCTCGAAAAAAATTTTGACTGAACTTTAATCAGTTTATCATAACTCTTGCTCCGTGCCTTTCTTGGTCTTCCACTAGTGGGTGGTCTCTCTCTTAGGAGGGTAAGTGACAAAAACAGTCTTTTGTGATTCGTCAATCATTTAGAATCTCAAATGATTCCTGTATTTCCTTTAGCCAGGCTCTTGCCTCGACTGGGTCAGCTTGTTCCTTGGAACTCTGAGAGCTTAGCGACTTAAAGAACCTGAAAGAATTTCTCACCGCATTATTTCCTCAGGGTGGTGGTTGGGGATAATAGTCTAAGTTCTGTCTACAAAGGTCCATAATTTGTCATATAGGAGTACCGTCTCGGGTCCCCTTTCCTTACTCAAATCCCGTTTCCTTAGTCTGAACGTTCCCTCATTCTCCCCATAATCGGGGTCATCCTACATGTTTTAAATCCTCATTTCCACTCCATTATATTATGGGTTCCTTCTATCTTGATGGCGACCTCCCTGACTATCACGTTCAGGGTTTGCTCTAAATCTTATTCCTCAAACTAGCTTTCATCTAAGATTTCATCTTTAAGCTCTTGAACATTTGGAACCCAAATTCTGTAGAAATACCTCATTATTCCCTTATCATCTTTCTCGGTATTAATCTTTTATCTATTTGTTGGCTCTCTGCCTTCATTCATCACTTTTTCTGGCATAATATGTTCTTTTCCAATAATTCGGGCTGTATTGAAATCTCAAACAGCTTTTCAGTACTGGCTCCGGTTACCTTCACTTCTATTTCCATTTTCTCAAAATCTCTTATCAACTCTCCCAAAGACATTATCATCTTGAGTCTCTCCTTTACACTAAGGGCATTAGCCACCATTTTGGCTTTCCCTGGATGATAAAGAATCTCATAATCGTAATCCTTGATTAGCTCTAATCACCTCCTTTGGCGTATATTGAGCTCTTCCTGCGTGAAATGTACTAGAGCACTTATGGCTAATGTAAATCTCGTAATTCTCTCTATACAAGTAGTGCCTCAAATCTTTAGTGCAAAAGTATTGCCACGAGCCCAAGCTCATGGGTGGGGATATCGAATTTTATATTCCCTTAATTGTCTTGACGCGTACGCGATTACCTTGTTGTGCTGTATAAAAAGCACCCTAATTCCTTATACGAAGCGTCACTACACATCCCAAAATCTCCTTTTCCATCCGGCAACGCCAACATAGGGGCCGTCACCAACCTTTACTTCAGTTCTTAAAAGCTTTTCTCGCATTTCTCTGTCCATTCAAACTTTTCAGTCTTACGAGTAAGCCGCGTTAAAGGGCTACTATCTTTACAAACTTGAACGAACCTTCGGTAGTGACCGGCCAATCCTACCTCTGGTAGTTCCCTAACCATGGTCATCAATTCCTCAGTGGTCCTTTATTCATTCTTGTTAGGATCCTCCACGGGATCCTCCCCAGCAACAATCCCTTCTAGGACAACATCCTCAACCGCTACATCCTCAATATGAACATCATCTGGTCCTGCGTTAGGACACTCTATCGGATCCACAATCCGATCTCCAATTAGTAATACAACATCATCGCGCTGTTGCTCCTCAACCTCAGGGTTCGGAGTCCCGTTACCATATACGATAACGAACTACGCTTCTATCACGATATTTATAAGGGTTCCCATAAGGGTTTTAATTGTCAGTACTATGCTAGGTAGTCCGACTATGAACTTGGCAAGAGTTATTATTATCATAGTGAACTTATTATCTTAACGCCACATCATCTCTGAGGTTTATAACGCTTGGCTCTGATACCATTTCTGTAACACCTCCAAATCCGGGGTCGGGGATTCGGGTTGTCACGAGTTCCATTTCACTTATCAATACTTAATCTTAACAGTCAACCAACTACTACGTACTGTGTCCCCACAATATACACACACACCACAAGTTATAGTCTCAGAGATGAATACCAAAAATAACACAAGTCATTTTATTCCACAATTATAAGTCATTATATCTCAAAAGAGTTTCTGAATAAATTTACATATTCTTTGCCATTATTACAATTCATAATATACATAAGTCTAATACATCAATAGTTTAAAACCTAGCCTATTGGTAGTTCCTACCTCAGCTACGGCGGCATCAATGCCTACAGGAAACTGCGGAACATTTCCTATCTGCTCGCGAATTGGGAGCTTGATCCTGTTCATCTTGTCTATCTGTTGTTGTGTGATTAAAGAAGAAAGCAAGGGTGAGCAACAAGCCCACCGAAATAATATGTATAATAATTAACAATAAATGAG
Source organism: Apium graveolens (assembly GCF_009905375.1). NCBI lineage: Eukaryota > Viridiplantae > Streptophyta > Magnoliopsida > Apiales > Apiaceae > Apium > Apium graveolens. Next base: position 117,314,487 of record NC_133648.1, read on the forward strand.
CATTCTCATAGTACTCAAGAAAGTCTTGGTTAAGAAGAAATGAACCAAGTTGATATCTTAACGCGACCAAGTCGCAAAATATTCAGTATATACATACATACATACTTTTCACAATCTTTGAAATCCTCTGACATGTATAATATACACAGAGTTCCAGTTTATAACTGTATATAAATATTGTTGCAAGGTGATCTCATATATCTAACCTTGTCTCAATGTTTTTTTGAAAATCTTTGATATGCATAAGATAATCATTTACTAGATATAAGTTTAAAAGATGAAGTTACAAGATACTCCAATATACTTATACCTTTTCCGAATACTACTCGAACTACCACCGTTCAAGTTATAATTAGTTTCAAAAGTTCATCACACTGATGAGACTACAAGATAAGACTTGAATATATTCAATCTTTAAAATATCATTATAGATAATAAAGTTACGAGATACTTCATTAAGTCCTGATATATATATACACACCTATATATATATACCTTATATACACTCCTTGAAAACCACTGTTATGAAAATTATAAAAAAAGTTGTAATATCCAATAAATTTGGAAAGGAGAAAACCTTGGCATAAACCTGATATCTTGCTGATCAGGCAAAGATACCAATAAGTAACCTTTTATACTAGTAGATGGACGAATTCCCCACTGGTCATCACCCTGGCCGCAATAGGACCTTATGCTGGACTGCAACTCAGCCACTTACGCATTTGATGGACTCCCACTGAGCCACTTACACTTTCATGGACGCCCGCTGAGCCCATATTGCTTATGCCGACTCAAATAGACGAACTTACTTCCCGAACTATGGGCAAGTAATCAAGATGTTTTCTCAAAACAGCAACCTCGTTGCGAATGTAAAATACACCACTAAGCAGGATCCCTCAGGTTTTGAGCGAGTATTTAAATCCCCTTCGAAAGGAAGATCTTAAATATAAAAATGAGTTTTGGGATCCGCTCTAACTTTTAAAAATCATTTTGAAGACTCGAAACATTTTTAAGAATGTTTGGAGTACTGTTGATTTATTAAAATAAATCAGTCCCAGTATATTAGAAAATATCTGAATATTATTATTTAAATAATATTCCCAAAAAGGATAATCTCTATAAAAATAATCGAAGTAGAAGTGTTAAAACTCATACTTGAAATGGGTATTAAATAACCAAAGATATACTTATACGAAAGTACTATCTTTATTTGAATAATCAAAAATAAGTTTGATTATCGAAACATTATTCTATAATAAAATAAAGAATATTACTTAGTAAATAATCGGAGTCATAAGTCCTCAAATGAATATTCAAAGTAATATTCATAATAAAATAAACGGAGTCATATGTCCTCGAATGAATATTCAAAGTAATATTCATTAAATAAAATAAAGTTATCGAATAAACCTTATTCGATTAATAGTTTTGAAAACTATATCAATATATATATAAATATATATATATATGTGTATTATACTCGGGAACATCGACTCCCGGTTTAGAAAAATGTTCACCTTTGGGTCCCCTATACTAAGGGTATACGCAACTACTGCTTATCTCTAGCATAGGTATTATGCAACTATAAGCATTGAAATCAACAGATAGATAACCAGATTACGAAACAGACATGTATATATATACCATCTCAGCATGCTTCAATATATCGGAAAATTTGCTAATTAACCAACATGCATCTATCACAAGATAATGCATATACATATATACATCACCACAACAGTATAACAGGTAGAAAACTTGCCTGAGTGCTCCCGGATAGACTTAAGCTTAGAGTGGGTCCGATAACCTATGAACAACAACATAAGTTGGAATTAAACCCCGGTGGCTTAAGAAACTAGACTTTAACCAATTGAACCCTAACGTTCGCTTATGGTCACTCATACGCTTAACAAATCACCTAAGTCGTTTGAGTACCCTCAGCTCCACCATTTTTAATAAATTAACCATTAGGATTTTTAAGGTGATTCTTTCGCGAGTACCTTACCAACTGCCTAATCCACTTAGCATAATTGTTTCATATCCCAATTAGTCATTTAAAGTCCTTAACCAAGGTTTCAAATTAAGGCGAGGGGTAATGCTTCGTTCGCGAAACGCCGTTACTTAAAACGGTCGTTTCTCCTAAACCGTACATTGGATTCAAACGAACCACATATCAAAACGAAGCTCGTAACATGAACTATCTAATCATGGAAATGGTCAAAACCTGACAGTGAGTCCTCGGGTCCTGATGTTAAGAACAAAAACAATCTAAAGTAAATCGGACATTACGACGGCTATGTTTACGCGATTACCAATTTTTATCCTACTCCAAATCAACCACAAACCAACCACAATTCAACCACACAACCAAACTCCATCCATACCTCACTACAACAGCCCCAACACCTCATGTTTTTCCAATTTACACTACTTCCCAATCATGAACTAAAAGCTTACATAAGTTCTTTAACTAATCAACAAGATTTACAACTCCAAACACATCACAAAACCAACACATCTCTAAATACACCATAATCAAGCTTCTCATGAACCATTCCAAACACAAAAACTCTAAATATACAAAAGTAGGGCTAGGGTATGAGATTATACCTTCCTTGGTGAGTAAAAGTAACTAAGGAGCTTGGAATCACCCTTGAAAGTCCTTACCAAAGCTTAATCTAAACAAAAACTCAAGAACAAAATTTCAAGTTCTTGAAAAACACTATTCACCAAGAACTTTGATGAATTGATTAGCTATGTTAAACATGGAATCTTGAGCTTAAACTTATGGCTCATCTAAGTTATGAATTATGGAAGCTAAAGAAACAAACCTCTTGAATTATGAAGGTGTGTAGCTTGATTTTTGAAAATTTTCCTTTGCTTTTCATGGAAAATCCGTGAGCAATAGATGGGGGAAGAAGAGAAATGAGTTTGTTTTGGTTGCTTTTGATTTTGGTGTTTGTGAAATGAATACTTGGTGGAGATTGCTTTGATAAAGTGATGACATCACTTGGATGACCTCACCTCCAAGCCACATGTCTTTCCCTTAAGGTTTGATGATGTCACCTTCTCTTTTAACCACTTGTTTTAGCTTTTCTTGGAAGCTTCCTTCCCATTCTACTTGTATGTGCTTGTCCCTTGGTCGTTTATTTGTTTTTCGGTTCGCTTAACTCTGTTCTCTTTCGTTGTTTGAGGGATCACATCCGGGATCTTATTACTTGGGTTCCCATAAATCTTTCTCAATATCTTATAATCCTTTAATGATCCTCTCTTATAATCCTTAAATTTAAATCCCTTTAACCATGTTACCTTATACTCAATTCTTTCGGTATCTGGTGGATTTTCGGGAAAAATCAAAGTGTTCGGATTTGGATTCTGACGATCTTTACATACACTTATATACCACATAGAGTACTAATAATATCTCAGAAGATCAATAAAAGAACCCCTACATAGTGTGGTATGAAAAGTTTTCTTATTCAGTATAATCGGTAAAATCACTATTCATAAGAGTTTCAAAAATTCCAAAAAAAATTGGGGTTATTACATTTTGCATAAAAGAACAGAAATATCTCTTTTTGAAAACAGTTGTAACTAAGTAAATTGCATGCTTCTTTACAGAATATAAACAGTTATGAAAAACAGGGTACATGGTATCGCAGGGTATAGCTGGTGTAATAAATAAGGTAAAGTAAAACAGGTGCAATAAAGTAAATGACAGTAATAGAAAGGAAAAGGTATTGATATAAATATAGATCAAAAGTTTTGGACAGTACAAGCGTAAAGACGCTTCAGAAGTAAAAGCAAAAGGGTACAACAACCTACTCACTAGTCAGCATAGCTAGTCTATAAATACAACTCAAAAGTCTACTAATACACACTACACACTACTGTACATACTATACAACCATAAAAACACTGCTCAACATCTCCATCTCTGAATCTCTGACTCAGCTCCAAGGAAACTCTGGTCCTGCCAGCCTCTCAAAGTCCTCCATCACCTCAGTAGCCCAGCCCATCAGTGCATCAGGGCCTCTGCCAGGTAGTGTAGTTCCATGTAGCCTAGCCTCAAGAACCCTCTGTGTCACATGAATCTCCTCTCGAAGCTCCCTCACACCATGATCAACATCTGTAGTCCTGATGATATGTTGTAGCTCTCTGATCTGGGCCAACAAGGAATCACGCTCCAATAGAAGAGCCTCATACCGGTAATAGGGAACTGGGGGCAATGTAGACTGGAATGGGGCACTCGTAACTGAATGCCCAGTGGAATCTGAATCAGCTGATGGGGGTCCTCTGATAGGTGGCCTCATGCCTGGGGGTGGAATAGCCGACAGTGGTACGGGCTGCAACACAGGTGGAGGTAGAATAGCTAATGCTGGTGGAATAACAGGACGTGGATCTGATGATGGCACTCCAACTGAAGGCTCTGAGTGATCAGCTGATACGGGGATAAAAGAGTCGGCCATCGCTGCTATCTGAAATCATATCGCAATATAAGAATCTCGAACCACGACGCGAATTATACTAATACCGGTTATACCGTAACACTCAACCTCTCGACGTCTTATCATTCTATTCCTTACTTCTAATCCTAACCCTATACCCATTCCCGTCAACCTAGGCTTGTGTCAGTGACTTATAACCTGTAGCTCTGATACCAAACCTGTGGCGCCCTCCAAACCCGGGTCAGAAGTTTGGGTCCACACACAAACCATATTTATAACCTGCTTATAACAATAATAAAGATAATAATAATATGCAGTGACCCTACTTACCAACTACCACGGACCGCAATAGGTTAAAGTATGCACACAAGCCAAACACACTAATATATTACATACCGATCAAATCCCATATATTCAAACTCAAAACTTAGTATTAAACATTATTACAAACTTTTACAAACTTAAATTATCCCAAAAGAAGCCTACTAGCTCAGCTTCCTCAACCTGAACCCCTAGCTCTCGCGCTGGACTGGGGATCCTCGCTACCAACTGGTTCCTTTTTAACTGGAAAGAATATAAACAACATCGCACAAATGAGCTAACTAGCTCAGCAAGTCACAATGACAAAACCGAGAATAATGATCATCAGGTAAATATAGTTATGATATCAAGTGAACAATAGTTTATGATTTAGAATTGGATATTATATTTTCATTTTAAAAACCAAGGTTAGGCTGCTGATCAGTCACACACTAACCCCGAGCAAAGCACACAGCATTGCTCTAACTACTGGATCCAAGGCACACATTGGCCTAACTTGACCATTATATGGTCTGACCACGAATCCGGTCCATAATTTTATAAAAACAATCCAATTCTAGCATAATAACAGAATAAACAATATTAAACCATAAACAGAATCAATAACAACACTGGATGTTCAATAATGAAATGGTTTTAATCTTCATGACGATCAATAGGGCATTTCCAAAGCTTAGCTGTTAGGTAATAAAAGAATTGGATAACAAAGGAATCAACGTTTCAGGGTTTCAAGGATTTGTTTTTCAAAGCATAAGATACAATGGTTTGAGTATGTGAGTAATTCGATTCAGTGTTTGGTATTTAGTTTGTATGTATTTGTGGAGTAGTATCGTATATTTGTGGTTCATATTTGGGTATATGACAATCAATGGTCTGGAAAGAATCAGGTTTACGGCTCAAGATCAAAACTGGAATCATGGTTAGTGCTTCAAAGCACTTGCAATATCAACAAGACTACCGAGTACTATAATATCTCAAGAAAGTTCAGAACACTTGCCTGGTATTAGCTTATTACACTGCACTCGCTTCCAGTCACAATCGTCTTACTCCTCAACTACCTGTTTCCCTTTCCTACGTCTTGCCTCTTCTGCTCACATATCATAAGCATCTATCAATATTCAACTCATATGATTCTATTCAACACATACTTCTATCTACCCTTCGTTTCACCCAAATCCGATTAACGGATTGAAAGTTACGCAATGAACAAGTAAATATCGAATATACAGACCGATAGTCAGCCAACAAGTCACGTATAACACATAATACATCACATAATCAATGATATATCATTTATAAAGAAGTTTCGGGTCATAAATAGGCTTTCTGGTATTTAAAATGATTTTTAAAACATTTTTCGGAATTAAAACGGGTCGTTGGATCAATTTTGAAGTAACAAACAGGGTTCGGTTGGCCAATTCTGGCTTCAAAACAATTTTATAATAATTATCAAGCCTTGGAAATAATTTAGAATAATATTTTAAAATTCGAAACTATTTTTCGGAATTTTTAAATCACTTTTAAATTATTAAATCTAATTAAATAATTAATTAAAATCAATTAATAATTAATTAAATCAATTAATCAATTAATTTTCGAATTAATTGACCAATTAATCAATTAAAAATTAATTGAAATTAATTCAGATTTATTTTTGAATTACAAATAATTTTCGGAATTAAAATAATAATTTTTAGAATTTTCAGAAATTAAAACGAATTTTTATAATAAAAATAAATAGGAAATATGATTTTTAAATATTTTTAAAACAGGAATCCAACTTTTGCAAACTCTGGAAAGTTCAGGGACTAAACTTCATCATTTTCAAAAGTTGGGGTACTAAACTGCAATTTTCGAGCCCTTCGCCGGAAAACAGTCGGGTTCGCCGGAGAACTCAACTCCGACATCCTTCCACCACCACAAACTCCAGATTTAATCTACAATTCACCAGGAATCTAACCATACCATCAAATCAACCTAACAATCCCTGAGTTGGCCGGAATTTGGCCAAGAAGTTCGCCGGTTTCCGGCGAGCTCGACGTAAACTTCAAAACACAACTCCCTTCTCTACAGACCTCGTTGATTCATGAAACTTATACGACTGGATTGCAAATTTCACAGAGAACACAACCCACTATACCACAACGTCTATCTATTCCAAAATAAGAAACCCCCAAATTTCAATTAAGAACATTCATACGGGTTATAAACCCTAATTTTAAAATTCGAAAATCAAACTCAAATTTGAACATGTTATTGAACTCCAAATCAGACGTATAATATATCAAAATCATCAGGAAAACAAACTCTACAACATGCAATCATCAAATCATACAAACAATCATCCGAACAAAATTTCATATTTTTACTAAAATTAATTCGAAAATAAATAAAATTATAGAAAAATAACCTTGATTTCTGCAGGTGTATGGATTATAGAATCTGGTAGAGCTCTTCAAGACCTTCTGATTGGTTACTCGAGCTTTCCAAACTGAATTCAATAACACCTGCAAAAGCTTGTTTGAATCTTAGAACAGTTTATGAATTTAGGGTTTTTCTCTGAAAATTATATAATTATCTGTCTGTAAATAATTTTGATACGAAATAAAATACGGTAAAAGGCTATTTATAATCACGGAAAATTAGTATCCCGTTGGATCATTCCGGATATAAAACGGTACATTTATTTATAAAATTGATCCAAATTTTCGGGATAATTATCCAAATCAGTACAATTTGTACTGCGGTCTTGGTCTCAGCGCCTGGTTATACGTACTACGAGGTGATAATTGTGATAGTTTAATAAAAAGCTCCCGTTTATCGAAAATACGAGTTTTATTGATTTACCGAAACGAATATTGTATCGAAAATGTTGCGTCGGGACCCGCGCAGGACAAACCATATGCCGGATCGAAAAACTCAAAACATGGAAAATGCTCGGAATATTACAATTGGGTTAGGAAGGAGTTCTCGGAAGAGTTTCTGGTTCCAAAAACGTAACAACAGATAACGTCGGTTGGTTCCCATTTTTATAAAATAGATTTTAAATACCCGAAAAAGATTTTATAAATTTCATATGATTCTTATAAATTCATAAATCAACATAAAAATAATTAGGAAGATATGACAATTATCTATATTTTATTTTAGACATATAGAAATTAAAATACTCAATTAATATTATTTTTGAATATCCAAATACAGATAACACTTAATAGTTAATTCACAGAACAGATACTGAACACATATAATAATTATTTAATAGCAAAATAATTACACGATATATCCCGAATATTACAACTGTCTTGATAGCCTCAGCAAAGTACTCAACAGTCCTCCCCCTCACCACCATAAAACCATTCTTCTACACCTTGGCATTGGCGTAGAACTCCCGTACAACACTCATGGGCACAACAACGGGAGCCTCACAAAAAGGAACCCAGCCCATCTCCAAAATCATCTCCAACAGCCTACCATCTTTTCCTGATTGCAGAAATCCTCTCTCCTTAGCAATAGGCTTCGAGAGAAGCCTCGTGTACTCCTCCTCAGCCTCAGGAGAAGAGAACCTGGGCCTCACACCACTCGCAGTAGAAGAATTGGTGGCGCTGCTTTCAACTTGAGTTCTCTGTCTTTTGGGTGCCATCGGATTGAAAAAGAGCGAATAAAAGCTTAAGTGTTTAGAGAGAATATGAGTTTGAGAGTTTGTGAATTGGTGGAGAAGATGTATACAAGTGTATGTATTTATAGGTGGAGGGGTGTGAATTTGATAAGGAACAGAAGTGAGAATTGATTATGGGAATCGTGGGAATAATGGAATTGATTAGGAGAGGGAATTATGGGATGTGGAAGAGTAAAAATCGGGTTAAAATTGATTTTGAAATTAAAATCCCAATTTTTCTCTAATAGCACTGCCGTTTTTATTTTTTTTCTGAACAGGGATTCGGCGCGGCCGCGTGCTAGGACAGCGCGAGTGCGCTCATATTCTGGAAAACCGGTGCGGCCGCGCGCTAGGATAGCGCGGTTGCGCTTGGTTACTGGAAAAATGGCCCGGCCGCGCGCTTGGCCAGCGCGGGCGCGCCCAGCTTCTGTACTTGGCCCTGAATTTTTTCCTTTTTCTGAACGATTACTCCGGATCCGGTGGATATCCATCATTTTTTTGTGTTTTTCTCTTTTCTTCTTGCTTCATCTACCTACTAATGTATAACATACTTGGGTTGCCTCCCAAAAAGTGCTTTTTTTATGTCGCTAGCTCGATGTAGAATCTCGAGATCAAGTGGACAATAAAACAGAACTAACCACCTCGCGATTTGCCGTATCACCATAATAATGCTTCAACCGTTGACCATTTACCTTGAATGCTTGGCCCGGATCATTCTCAAAAATTTCCACCGCTCCATGTGGAAGCACAATTTTGATTATGAAGGGCCCTGACCATCTTGACTTCAACTTTCCAGGAAAAAGACGGAGACGAGAGTTGAATAAAAGAACTTGTTGCCCTGGCACAAATTTCTTGAGCACTAGACCCTGATCGTGCCACCCTTGACTTTTTCCTTGTACATTTTGTTGTTCTCGTAAGCTTGAAGTCAAAATTCATCAAGTTTGTTCAATTGAGGCATCCTTTTCTTTCCAGCTACATCCAAGTCCAGACTCAATTTCTTCAAAGCCCAATAAGCTTTATGCTCGAGCTCCACCGACAAATGACACCCCTTACCATAAATCAACTGAAATGGCGACATTCCCAATGGAGTCTTATATCCTGTTATATACGCCCAAACAGCTTCATTAAAGCTTCAAAGACCAATCCTTCCTCGATGGACATACAACTTTCACTAAAATGTGCTTTATCTCTCTATTAGATACCTCAGCTTGACCATTTGTCTGAGGATGATAAGTCGTAGCAATGCGGTGATTCACATTATACCTCTTTATCATGACAGTGAACTTACAGTTGCAAAAATACGACCCCTCATCACTGATTATGACTCTTGGAGTCCCAAACCTTGTGAATATATGCTTGTGAAGAAAATTAAGCACGACTTTCGTATCGTTCATTGGAAATACCTTAACTTTAACCCATTTTGACACGTAATCAACCGCCAATAAGATATACTGATTGTTGCAAGATGAGACAAATGGCCCCATGAACTCAATTCCCCAAACATCGAAGACCTCAACCTCGAGAAGCACATTAAGAGACATCTCATCCTTTTTAGTCATATTACCCACACGTTGACATCGATCATATTTCAAAATGAATTGATGCACATCTTTAAGTAATGTTGACCAAAAGAAACTTGATTGAAGAATACGAGCTGCTGTCTTTTCTCCACCATAATATCCCCCATAAGCCGTTGAGTGGCAATCTCGCAAGATCCCCCCCCCCCCCCGTTTCGTTGTAAGGAATACATCTCCTGATGATTTAGTCAGCTCCCTGGCGAAAAAGAAATGGCTCATCCCACATATACCACTTCACTTGAAACTTCTTCCTTTGAGCATAAGATAACTCGGGAGGCATGATGTTACTCACAAGGTAGTTCACAATGTCTGCAAACCACGGCTCTTCTTCTTGCACTCCAAACAGCTTCTCATCGGGAAAAGACTCATTTATCAATGTCTTATCCAATGAAGTAGCATTAGGATTCTTTAAATGCGAGAGATGATCAACAACTTGATTTTCAGTTCCTTTTTTGTCCTTGATCTCTAGTTCAAATTCTTGGAGCAAAAGAACCCATCAAAATCAATCTAGGCTTCGAGTCCTTCTTCGAGACGAGATATCGAATTGCAGCGTGATCAGTGAAAACTGTCACCTTAGTCCCAAGTAGATAAGATCAAAATTTCTCAAAACCGTAGACAATAGCCAAAAGTTCTTTCTCCGTAGTAGTATAATTCAGTTGAGCACCGTTGAGGGTCTTAATAACATAGTAGACCACATGAAATATGTTGTTCTTCCTCTGCCCAAGAACTACTCCAACTGCATAATCACTTGCATCGCACATCATCTCAAAAGGCTCATTCCAATCAGGTGCAGTTATGACAAGTGCCGTGATTAAACTCTTCTTCAATATCTCAAATGCTACAAGGCACTCGTCATCAAATTTAAAAGGAACATCTTTCTCTAGTAAACTGCACAATGGCTTTGAAATTTTCGAGAAGTCCTTGATGAAACCCCTGTAGAAACCCGCGTGACCAAGAAAACTATGAATTCCCTTGACATAAATAGGTGGGGGAAGATTCTCAATGACCCCCACCTTGGCCTTATCCACCTCAAGACCCTTACTAGAAACCTTATGCCCGAGAATTAGGCCTTGACGCACCATAAAGTGACATTTTTCCCAATTGAGAAATAAATTGGTCTCAACGCACCTCTTGAGAACATGTCCCAGATTTTGCAAGCATTCATCAAAAGAATCACCAACGACTGAGAAGTCGTCCATGAACACTTCCACATTCTGGCCAATTATGTCAGAAAAGATGGCCATCATACATCGCTGAAATATGGCTGGTGCACCACACATACCAAAAGAAACTCGTCTAAAGGTAAACGTACTGAATGGACAAGTGAAGGTAGTTTTCTCTTAATCTTATGGAGTGATACAAATCTGATTATAACCCGAATAACCATCCAGAAGATAATAGTACTCATGACCATCCAACCTGTCAAACATCTGATCAATGAAGGGGAAGGGAAAGTGATTCTTCCTAGTGGCCTTGTTTAGCTTCCTGTAGTCCATACAGACACTCCACCCCGTGACTGTTCGTGTAGGAATAAGCTCATTCTTCTCATTTGCTACCACAGTAATACCACCTTTCTTTGGTACACATTGAACCAGGCTTACCCATGAACTGTCAGAGATGGGATAAATGATCCATGCATCTAGCCACTTCAGAATTTCCTTCTTTACTACTTCCTTCATGATTGGATTAAGTCTTCTTTGCTGCTCGACTATAGGTTTGCTACCTTTTTCTAGCAGAATTTTATGCATGCAATAAGAAGGTCTGATTCCCTTGATATCTGCTATAGTCCATCCAATTGCCAATTTGAACTCTCTCAGAATTCTCAAAAACTTTTCCTCATCGCTACCTGAAAGGTCAGATGCAATAATAACAGGCATAGTAGATGCATCACCTAAAAAAGTATACCTCAAATGTTCAGGTAAAGGTTTAAGCTCAATAGTAGGAGCTTCCTCAATAGAAGGCTTGAGAGGTTTATGAGTTTTGTTCAATTCTTTCATTCCAAGATATTCAAAAGGCATATCAATCTTCCTCTTCGAGGGAGACGCATTCAAATATTGTAATTTCTCATCTCCTTCGTCATCTTCATTGTCTGAATTCCCAACAAGGTTTTTTCTAAGGCATCAGACCTTAGCATTTGATCAAGTTCCGATGTGACCACCGAGTCGACCAACTCGACTTTTAAGCACTCCTCATTATCAGTAGGAAATTTCATAGCATTGAACACATTCAAAGTCACATCCTGATCCAACACTCACATTGTAAGCTCACATCAATCAAGGTCCGGCCAGTTGCCAAGAAGGGCCTTCCCAAGATTATGGGAATCTTCTTATCCTCCTCAAAATCAAGAATGACGAAATTAGTAGGGAAGATGAGTTTATCCACCTTGACCAAGACATCCTCCACAATACCTCTCGGATATGTAATAAAACGGTCTTCCAACTGTAAGGTCATGTAAGTTGGTTTGGGATCAGGTAAGTTCAATTGCTTGAAGATTGACAGGGGAATCAGATTGATGCTAGCTCCCAAGTCACATAAGCATCTGTCAAAAGACACTTTTCCAATAGTACATGGAATAGTGAAGCTTCCTGGATCTTTAAGCTTCAGAGGCAACTTTTGCTGCATCATAGCACTGCATTCCTCCGTGAGAGCGACAATCTTTAAATCATCTAGCTTCAACTTCTGAGATAGAATACCTTTCATAACCTTTGCATAATTAGGCATCTCCTCGAGAGCCTCCGCGAAAGGTATGTTGATATGAAGTTTCTTGAACACCTCCAGAAACTTCTCGAATTGCTTGTCCAGCTTTTTCTTCTACAGCCTCTTAGGAAAAGGTGGTGGAGGATAGATTTATTTCTCCCCTGTATTACCCTCAGGCAGAGTGTGCTCAATAGTAGTCTTCCTTGGTTCCACTTCTTGATCCTGCTGCTTTGCTTCTTCCTCAACCCCGGCTTCTTCAGTCAACTCTTGAGTTTGATCGGGATTTGCAACCTTCCCAGACCTCAAAGTGATTGCCTTTACCTACTCCTTAGCTTCCTTCTTTCCTGGCACTTCAGTGTGACTAGACAATGTACCAGGTTGACGATTTAGCAAGGCATTGGCAATTTGCCAAATTTAATTTTCCAAGGTCTTGATAGAAACAACTTGACTCTTGCACATGAGCTTCAACTCCTCTAATTCAAATTTTTCATTAGCTTGTTGCAGCTGGAGTTGTTATTTTGGTACATACTACGGTTGCTGAAAACCAGGGGGGTTGTACTGCTTAGCTGGATACTGCTGATAAGGCTGTTGAACCGCATTTTGAGTATTGCTCCAACTGAAATTATAATGATTGTGGTTGTTTGGATGATAGTTGGCTGGCACAGATTGCTGTGATCGCTGAAAGTTATTCACGAACTGAGCTGATTCATTAGAAATTGTGCACTGATCAGTCTCATGGGCACGAGGACAAAGCTGACAGTCACTAGTGATTTGATTAATTCCATAATTAGCCAAAGTGTCCACCTTCATTGTCAAAGCCTTAAGTTGGGCAGCTATAGCAGTTGTTGCATCCAACTCCAGAATTCCTGCTACTTTTCCCTGAGTCAGTCTCTGGGAAGGATTTTGGTACTCATTAGCAGCCATCAGTTCAATAAGTTCATAAGCTTCATCGTAGCTCTTAGACCACAAGGCTCCTCCTGATGCTGCATCAAGCATGGGCCTAGAAGTATGACCCAATCCATTGTAGAAACAGTTGATAATCATCCAATCAAGCATGCCATGGTGTGGGCACTTCCTTAGCATCTCCTTATATCGATCCCATGCCTCACACAGAGATTCTCCAGTTTGCGGCGCGAACTGGGTAAGAGCATTCCTGATTGCTGCAGTCTTTGTAATGGGAAAAAAAATTAGTGAGAAACTTTTGAGCAAGATCTTCCCAAGTTGTGATAGACCCTGTTGGTAGAGAGTGTAACCAGCACTTAGCTTTGTCCTTCAAAGAGAATGGGAAAAGTCGCAGCTTGATAGCATCTTCAGTCACACCATTGAACTTAAAAGTGTCACAGATCTCGATGAATTCCCTGATGTGCATGTTTGGGTCTTTGGTAGGAGAACCCCCAAACTGAACTGAGTTATGTATCATCTGGATCGTGCTTGACTTGATCTCAAAAGTGTTATCCGCGATGGCTGGTCTAATGATGCTAGACTGAATGTCATTAATCTTAGGCTTAGAATAGTCCATCAAAGCCTTCATATTTTTTGCTTGATCACCCATAGCTACTACACTTGGCTCTTCAACTTTCTCTTCTTTTTCTACCTTCTTTTCTTCCTCAAAAACTTCATTACGAACTACCGCAAGTTCTTCCTCGATGTTATCCAGTGTTCTCTTACGAGTATGCGAACGCGTATGCATACACCCTCACTAGATCACCTGAAATAAAATAAGGAAATGAATAAGTACAAATGTCCGAGTCAATGAACTTTAACGACCACTGATGGAAAGCACATAAACTAGTAATTAACACTGCAGTCCCCGGCAGCGGCACCAAAAACTTGTTAGTCGATAAACACGTGCTAATAATACACGCAAGTATACGAGTTCACAAGTAGTATATATATAAATCAGATTGGATCCCACAGACACTGTATTGGTTAACTATCTAAATTGCGCACCTAAGCAACAATGTATGGTTATTATTCAATGCTAAGACGATAACAAATTGAGAATGTTTATAACTAAGAATTACGCTAACTATTATACTACGAGAATAAGATAGACTGAGTTAATATATTTGACAGACATGGGATTCTAACTTCATTAAATACTTCATTCAATATCCTTATTATTCTCAACCTTAGCATGCAATGGTGATGACACTAATCAGACAACACGAAACTGATAAACGCCAACTTTCGTTGCACGAGTACCATTCTACCAGACATCCATAAAAGAGATAGAAGCTGAATAGGCACTGTTAGTCCCTTAACAATATGACAAGAATTACAGAAGGGGGGTTGAATGGAATTCTTGAAACTTTTTCTTGAAATAAAATGTTCTAACTCAAATATAAATATAAGTGTATTGATTAGCACAATGCGGAATAAAAACTTAAGTGAATCAAGACACAAGTAATTAAAACAAGAGTCTTTAAAAACTTTCTGGTGGATTTGAATGATTCCACCAGAGATATATATTATATATCGAGAGAACCCTGAAAGGAAAATGTCCTAAGTCCAATCATGTATTAGGATTTAGGAATAACTTTTATGTAATCTATTTTGATTTCATTGATATTAATAAAAGACTTGTTTTGTTTTTATTACGGGCTCTATCTATTTAAGTGTTTAAATAAGATATACCATAGTTTAGAGTAAAGCTTTTTATGGATTATGATGAGATCATAATAGTGAGACCTAAAAAGATGATAACTCTAAACTTAAATAGTTCCTGGTCATAGGATTACTAACTGGTAATTAATAATCCGCAAAGATCGGTACATACTATGCTTGCTTCATTATGAAGGATGTCTGTTCTCATAGACATTTGTGTGGTGACACTATAGCTAGTATGTCGGTGCTTATTATAGAATAAGTTCACTGAACATGACTCACCTAGCTGAACAACTGATGGAGTTCACTCACGTGTCAGCAGTTGTTCGCTTAGTGATAGTTGTACAAGTATCCTTGGACTTGAGGTCATCATAGTCATCTTGTGTACACTGAAATATGCTTTGGTTTAGTTCTTAGTCTCCAGGGACAATTATTAGGGCTCTTCTGGGTATAGGAATTTGTACACGAAGATAATGTATGATCAATAAAGGATCTACTCCTTCCAGTGAAGGAAGCGAATGTTCAAGGCTGATCCACTTATGCTAGTTCAGGAATCTCTGGCCAGAGTGAATGAAATTAGAAAGGAGTTTCTAATTTGCATAGAACTACGCATAGTAAATGGTAAGCAATTGATTGAATTAGATAGGCTTGACACGAGATCCATGCCTTGTATTTAATCGGGACATTGTAGGGTAGAAGGAGTTTATTGTACGGTAACTATTCACTGACAGGTTCTTGGTATTCTAAGCAGTGAATTCATATTATCCGGATAGTCGCGATATGTTGAGAAGCATCACTCACGATGTAGAATAAATGTGATTAATTAATTAATCATATTTAATAAATTAGAGAATTTAAATAAATAATGATAAAATAGTTTTATTATTATTTATTTCTACTATCGGCTTAATATTGAACCTACAGGGTCACACCATAAAAAGAGAATGATTTAATGGTGGAGGAATTAATTAATAATGGCTAATAATTATTTATTTATGAAAAAAATAATTAATTGGCAAATTTAATAATTGATTAAATGAGATTTAATTGATTATAAATTAATTAAGAAAAGTTCTTAATATTATTAATTAAGGATTTAATTTTTGGAAATTAAATCAAGAGAGAGAATTATTTCTAAAGTGTTTAGAAAAAAGATTAATAATTAAAAGGTGTTTTAATTATTAATGAGAATAATAAATGGGATAATAATAATATTATTTATGGGAAAATTTCAGCTGAAAATTTTGCCTATAAATACACTATTATAGACCCTATTTTATTCTAACCTACATCGAACCCGAAAACCCAAAAAGTTTGGAAAACCCAATTCTCTCCACCTCCTTCCTCCTCCTTAACATCGTTTTCTTGGTGGATACCGGTGGAGTGCTTCACACTTGAGGAGCAACTGCTAAGGATCTCTGATCGTTGTCTCCGAATTAATTTTAAAGGTTAGATTCGATCCCTCGAATTTTTATTCATGATCTGTATGCTTTTATTTGGATTTTTGTATGTGTAAAAGTATTTTGCCATGCCCCGCTGCGTTTAAAATCCAACAAACCCTGTGTGCAGAAATGCTCACAGCTGCTTACAACAATTGAACTTCTAAGACTACAGAGAAATGCTAAGAATCCTGCTTACAAATGTTTCTCTGCTTTCTTGCTTAGATCGATAGTGTCTTAGTTGCTACTACTTGGTTTATATATCACCGAGATTTCAAAGTAATAAGATAAGATAATAAAACAAAAACTATCTAGTCTATTACAATGCTACTTCATTACTCTATTCCAGTATCTTTGAATATCTTCATAATAGCATGGAAATGGCAATGCTTCTTTGTTCTCGAAAACCCAGTTGAATAGGCTACCACATTCCATTTGCATCCACTCGACGCATGTGACTGTGTTGTCACTGTCAACAGATATTTGAATTCTTTATCCGTCGGGTTCATGATCATCCGTCAAGTTATTGATCATCCCTCGGGTTGTCTATTTGATCATCCGTCGACTTCATTGTAGGTTATCCGTCGGGTAGCAAACTGGCACTTGACTTCATTTCATTTATGCAGAATTACAAGACATCATCTATGTACAATTAATGAACCTATCCTGCATATCTAGTTAAAGTCAACATGACTTGAATACTACTTACAGAATCTATACAATGGTGAATGCAGAAATGTGCTACAGACTTATTGTTACATAAGCTACTCACTCGATGGATAATAAGTCATCATCCGTGGGGACTATAATGAGTCATTCGTCGGGACTATAAATCTTATCCGTCGAGTGCTATATTATTTCACTAAGGAAAATCTACTAAGGTGTTTTGTTCATGAAATCATCAAGTACACAACATATACACAACAATCTCCCCCAATTTATGTCTACTGGAATTGTAGCCATAAATTAAGAGATACTTGATGAGAACAAAACACCCTAAAAATATAACTTTAAGAGAAAGTAGATATTACTGAAAAGTGCTTCAAATAACAGAAATGTACAAAGTTTTGCTCACAGTCATTTTTCAAGATGCTCCTCTAGCCTGAGCAGATTTGTCTAGTTTATTGAAGGTCTGGATCTCTTTCCAAGCTTTCTGTTCTTTTCCTCAATTTGATTTTGGAGCTGCCTGTGGAATTCCAGTTCATTAGATTATGAGAGATTTAGCTTTCCTTGCATTTCCAAAAGAGTCTCATTGCTAGAGATGCTCAATTGGTCTTCTAATATTAAGAATCTTTTCACACCTTTGTCATCTATGAACTCCATCAGCCAGTAGGGCCTTAAATGCACTCTTCTCCCTGTGTAAGGGATGATTAGAGTCTTTGAGAGTGCATCTTTAGCTCTAACACTCCTTAGTTCTTCGATCTTCTTCAATACCAATCTTCTTGCAGTAATATTGAACCCAAAGTTCTTCTTCAAGGATGAATAAACTTTAATCAGTACAGCTTGGCTTTCTTGAAGGATCCGGTGAAGAGGCCACTGAATCTCCTTTCCTCCTTTGTACTTGAACACTAACCTTTTAGGTAGGTTTCTGTATGCATCAATTCCTCTCACTTCATCTAGTTCATCTAGATAGAGGTTTAGATCAGAAAATTCTTTGATGTCACACAAGTACAGATAGTCTCTCTTATTGACTTTAGATTGAGCTTTGACTTGAGACTTGGATTTGAGAGGTGACAGCTTCACTTTCTTGACTGCTCTTGACTTTGTTCTCTTTGGCTTGCTAAGGATTGGTAGATTGAAGTCAAGAATTGGTATGTTCTCCCATTCTATTGTCTCATCCTTGGGCACAATAGGTTCACCATGAATATTCCTGTAAGGATCCACCACCCTGATATCTTCAAATACCACAGAGGGCTTTGATGCTTGAGTTGTTGATGGTGTGGATTCCTTAGGAAATTGATCTTCCAATTCCTTGTCAATAATATCCAGTTTCCTTTTAGTTCTTTTAGCCAATTCCTTCTTTCTTGGAGATTTCTTGTTGTTGTTCAACTTGCTTCTTCGATTCAATAGCTTTAGTTGGTTGAGAAGGGATTTGTTGTGATGAATTAACAACATAGCTTGGCCAAGATAGCAATCTGCTCTTTCTTTTGTTTAGTCTTTTTAGCATCCAGAGCAGCTTGCTTCTTTTCCTGCTTCAATCTAGCCTTTTCTTCTCTTTTTGCTTGGGCAAATTGAAGATGTCCAGCCACCACACAAATTTCTTTCCTATTTTTGAAAATCTTGGCAATTCTCCTTTTGGAAGCTGAATCAGCTGGATCTTTGTATAAAGCAATTGATCTTGACAGAAGCTTCTTCTCATCAGGCTTAGGTGTCTCACACACAGTGTCCAAAGGATTTTTCAATGATGATTTTGAGTAGTTTACCCTTGGTTTAAGAATTGCTTCAGCCTTTGGAGATTTGATGCAGGAAGATTGTCCTCTTTCCAGATAGTTCATGCTCGTCTCATTCATACTAATTTGCTTGACTTGAGAGTGATGGATGGCTGACTTAACTGGCTCCTTGACAAGTTTAAACTTCTTCTGTATTTCCTCATCAATCTTCTCCCAGTTGACTAAACTCAACTTTTCCTTATCAGCTGCTCTTAAGTTGGCTGCTGTTGTATCGATCAGATCTATACTATCTGTAACTGATGGCTTTGAGATAGTAATTGAAGGCACAATTACTTTACTGATTTGAATTTGAAGCCTCTCCCCCTCACTTGTTCCTTTCTCCCCCTTTTTGTTATCATCAATTTGAGTAGAGGAGGGGGTTTGAGCAGCCACTAGTTTTTGAAGTAGATCAGTCTGTTGGGCTTGATGAAGATGAATGGCAGTTAAATATGCTTCTATGGCTGATATTCTTGTGTCCAAGGCATCTATCTTGGTTGACAGATCAGAATTTTTCCTTAATTGCCTCTTGATGTCAAGAATTGTAGCTTCTGGAAGTTTATAGTCTATCCTGTCTGAAATAGCCTTTTTTATCTCCTCAATATTATTCTTCATAGTATTCACATCTCTAGCATGCTGGAAGCCTTGGATTTGTTCAAGTTGCAAGGAGGCTAGATGTGCTTGAAGGAGCCTCTTGGTGCTGGCATTGGTAGAGGTTTGAAGAGCAGTATTGGTCTGATTGATTAATTGGATCAGGGTTGTCTTGAAGTAATGTTCATCACAGTGCTTTGAGAATGCCCATGATAGCATACCTGACCTTGAACTTGAGCCTATTTCTCCCCTATGTCCATTGCTTCATCTTCACTATCCCCACTCCCATCTCCAAAGAAATCTGCTGAACCACCAGTCTCATAGTCCACATCACCAGCTGTAAGAGGCAAAGTTGTGATGACATCCTTAGCTCTCATTAGAGACTGTGTGGTATGCACCAAATTCAGCATCCTTTCTGTATTGTCATTGCCCTGTTCAGCTAGAAGTTGATAAGCTGGAACCGGGTGAGTAAATGCCTCAGCATCAAGGGAAGTGGAATCTATAATAGCTTTAGGATGCTGAGATAGTCCTTCCCTGTCTGCATCCTGGACATTTATTGACTCACTAAAAATGACAACCATCCTTATAGCTCCAGTACCTGCATTTCTCTCATTTTCTCTCTTTTGTTGCATCAGGGTCTCACCCTGGCTCCCCACCCTCACACCCTCACCTTCACCTACTAAGGTGGGACTCCTCTCACTCTCTTTTGCCAATCCTGAAGAAATGGATTGCAGATTTTCACTCATTTCCTCTCCTTTTTCCTGGGAGCAACCCAGACTCTCACTCAAAACACTCTTCTCTCTCAATCCTAAGAGTGACTGTACAACCACTAAATCTTCTGTACTTGTAATAATTGAAGTTTGAAATTATGCAGAGATACTCGACGAATGAGTGATATCCATCGAGTG
The DNA here is from genome assembly GCF_009905375.1 of Apium graveolens. NCBI lineage: Eukaryota > Viridiplantae > Streptophyta > Magnoliopsida > Apiales > Apiaceae > Apium > Apium graveolens. Next base: position 117,335,159 of record NC_133648.1, read on the forward strand.
AGTGGTTTTGCTATCCGACGGATAACTGCTGTTAGGCTTATCCGTCGGGATACAATCACTACTCGACGGATGAATAATATTCGTGGAGAGAGTAGAAATGAATGAGCTGGGAATAGAAACTATCGTCGACTCTGTGCTAATTGTAGATATTTTAGGCACAGATGACACAACAGTTCCTGAAAGAATTGGCAAGTGAGCCAACAAATCATCTAAAAGATGATGCTCACTTGCACTAACCCTTGGATTCCCCAACAGAGTTAAAGAAGGGGAATCAGGAATTGATGTGTTTATCATATCCACATCCAGAGAATTTGTTGGTGAGTTTGGTGTTTGAGGTGCTTCTATAACTAGAGATTTTGGCTGTGACTCCACATTTATTGGAGCCACATCAAACTAAATTTGTGAAGGTGCAGTTATTGTGTCTTTAGCACCAGTTTGCACAGTGTGTGTACCCTGTGAATCCCCAAAGATTTTTGATTTCTTCTTTCTGGCATAAGTTTGGGGTGAGCTTGTGTCCCTAACCCTCTTAGACTATGCTCTTGGTTGAGAGCTTTGTTCAATAGCTACATCCTTTTTGGAGGATGCAACTAGGAATGAGCTTTTGTCCTTTTTAAGCACTGCAGTTTGTTGGGAAACTGCAGTGTGGCTAGGCTGGGATTCACTCAACTCTCCAACCTTATTCTTGGGGTTTCTTTTATGTTCACCCCTTCCCTCACCTAACTTACCCTCCTTCACACTCCCCTCTTTGGCTTTAGTGGATTTTTCAACTGGCATCTTTTGGGAGATACCAGCGAGGGCTTTCTTTGATTTGGATTTTGAAATAATTGAAGGTTTGGCAGCTTTGGTAGGCAACTGTTTGGTCATTGTCACAATTGCCATAGCCACACTTGAACTCAAGGAAATTGTGGAGGTTGGAATAGTTGTAGGGATAGGTGAACTTACCTTACTTACCTGAGGTGCTTGCATTACAGGAAAATAGAACATTTGCACATCCTTGTGATGATTGGCCCTGTTCAAATCTGCAATGAGCCTTCTCTCTTGAACCCAACAATCTAGTTTGTTGTTATGGTTCTCAAGCACAATCTTTTCACAGAGGTGGTTAGCTAATAACATAAGAAATCTAGCATAATACACATTCTTACCTCTTTTATTTAACTCTCCTAATTTAAAACCTAACTCAAACAAGAAAAGATCACTGAAATTATAGAATTTATCTGTAACTAGCATGTAGAGCATGTTAAGCATGGAAATATTCACTGAATCAAAATTACTGATCTTTCCTGAGAAAACCTTTGTAACCACATCACACAAGAAACTCCACTCTTTCCTAAGACCCATTCTCCTAATATCATTCAGTTTAGAAGTAGGAAGTGCATAGTGCATGGAATTAAGCATATTGATTATATCAGTGTCAGTGTGTGGTGGTCACATTGTTATCAGGAATTTTGAAACATGCTTTTATCACATCACTATTGATACAAAATTCATTACCTTTAATGGTTAGAGTGATGGTCTTATCTGTAGAGTTGTAGGTGGTAGTGGTCCACATCTCTTCAACAACTTCACAAAAGATTGCGGGTGATTCCAGCATGGCATAGTTGAGCTTGCAATTCTTCACAAAGTCCATCATCTTGTGATAGTCTCCAGATTGCTGAATACCCTTATTCACTAGTGCGGTGAAATTGTTCTTCTCATAAATGAACCCAGTCTGAGACATAATCTTTACAATAGGTGCCATTGTTAGAGAATAAAAGCTTGAAGAGAAAGAGAGTAAGTGCTTTGAGAGAGAATGAAATTAGAGCAGTTGAATTGAGAATGATAAAAGAAAAGCAATTGCAATGAAATAAGCTTTTATACTATCTCAAAAAATAACTGATAAAATTAATAAAGTAAAATAAAGTAACCAATAGAAGTTGCCTAAAATAGACGTTTAAAAATAAACTGTAAAAATTGCACCCATTATCCGTCGTGTTATGCTTACAAACTGTAAGTATACTCGATGGATAATGTACAGGGAATTAACGGCTGAGATTAAGACAATTCGACGGATGAGGATAAACTGTTATCCGTCGAGACATAGAATATTATAGAAAAGTAATTGATTTTTATTAGCAAATTGTATGTCGACTGATGACCAAACTCGATGGATAAGGGTCATCCGTCGAGATGTAAATTTTGACTTAGCCAAAATTTCATCCAAGACTGAAAAATCAATTAAATTTCTGGCTGCATATCAACTTGCAAAATAACTCAGATAGATTTAAGAGTAATTAAGCATACCTAACTCACTTACCAACCTTGAAAAGGTGGATTCATCCAGTGGCTTGGTAAAGATATTTGCAAGCTGCTTCTCACTTGGAACAAAATGTAGTTCCACAGTACCATTCATTACATGTTCCCTTATGAAATGGTACTTGATATCTATGTGCTTTGTCCTTGAATGTTGTACTGGATTTTCAGTGATGGCAATTGCACTTGTGTTATCGCAGAAAATAGGAATCCTTTCAACTTGCAAACCATAGTCTAGCAATTGATTTTTTATCCATAAGATCTGTGCACAGCAACTACCAGCAGCAATATATTCAGCTTCAGCTGTAGAAGTAGAAACTGAATTTTGCTTTTTACTGAACCAGGACACAAGCTTGTTTCCTAGAAACTGACAGGTTCATGTTGTACTTTTTCTATCAATTCTAAAACCTGCATAATCTGCATCTGAATAACCAGTCAGATCAAAACCAGAATCTCTAGGGTACCAAATGCCAAGATTTGGTGTTCCCTTGAGATATCTGAAAATTCTCTTAATAGCTATTAAGTGAGATTCTCTAGGATCGGCCTGAAATCTAGCACATAAACATGTAGCAAATATTATATCTGGCCTACTAGCTGTTAAGTACAGAAGTGAGCCAACCATGCTCTATAACTTGAAATATCCACAGACTTTTCAGTAGTGTTTAATTCAAGCTTAGTTGCAGTGACCATGGGAGTTTTTGCAGATGTGCAATCCATTAGATCAAACTTCTTTAAAAGATCAAAAATATATTTAGTTTGACTAATGAATATTCCATCACTAACTTGCTTAACTTGTAAGCCAAGAAAGTAAGTTGTTTTTCCCATCATACTCATTTCATACTTACTTTGCATCAATTTGGCAAACTTTTTTCCAATGAGATCTACATAAATTTGAACAAGTATACTAGAACCATTAATATTTCTGAAAAATAAAGTTTAATCTATAGTATCTCTTGTTAAGTGATTTTCCAAAAGGAACTTTGATAAAGTGTCATACCAGGCTCTAGGTGCTTGCTTCAATCCATAAAGTGCTTTCAAAAGATAATAGACATGTTCTGGAAAATTTGGATCTTCAAAACCAGGAGGTTGACTGACATAGACTTCTTCTTCCAAATCTTCATTCAGAAAGGCACTTTTGAATCCATCTGATAGACCTTAAAATTGGCATGGGCTGCATAGGCTAAGAAAATTCTGATGGCTTCAAGTCTTGTAACAGGAGCAAATATTTCATCAAAATTTATTCCTTCTTGCTGACAATAGCCCTTTGTAACCAATCTAGCTTTGTTCCTGACTACTATGCCATTTTCATCCATCTTGTTTCTGAATACCCATTTGGTATCTATTGGATTCTTTCCTTTAGTCTTGGGCACCAGCTTCCATACAGTATTCCTTTCAAATTGGTTTAGCTCCTTCTGCATAGCTAAAATCCAATCAGGATCCAATAAAGCTTCTTCTACCTTCTTTGGTTCTTCCTTGGAAAGAAAGCTGCTGTATAGACATTCTTCCTGAGTTGCTCTTCTTGTTTGAACTCTAGAAGAAACAACGCCAATGATAAGCTCAAAAGGGTGATCTTTTGTCCATTTCCTTTGTTTAGGTAGATTAGCTCTAGATGAAGAAACCTCATTGTTATTTTGATGTGTGATTGAGTTTTGATTGTTAGAAACTCCCCCTGAGTTTGTGGATCTTTTATTTGAGAAAGAGGAACTTTCTATAGGTGATCTATCTTGACTTCCTGCTCCTTTTGATAACCCGACGGATGGTGAATTTTGAGTACCGACGGATGAAGCTGGTTGTCTCCCGACGGATAACGCAGATCGCCTTCCGACGGATGAAGCATTGTGCAACTCGACAGATGTTGAGTTTTGTGCTTCATTGGTAGTAGATTTATCTACATTATCTTTAGACACTGTTTCTTGATCACTTTCATCATCACTGTCATCACTAACCATCTCCACATTGTCGAATTTGAGGCTCTCATGGTAATCTCCATCTTTCAGTCCTTCAATCTTTTTATCATCAAACACAACATGTATTGATTCCACAACAATGTTGGTTCTTAGATTGTAGACTCTATATGCTTTATCAACAACATATCCAACAAAAATTCCTTCATCTGTTTTAGCATCAAACTTTCCATTTTGATCAGTTTGATTTCTCATAATATAGCACTTGCAGCCAAAGACATGAAGAAAATTTAGAGTTGGCTTCTTGTTCTTGAACAATTGATAGGGAGTCATGCATCTTGCTTGATTAGCCAGAGAAATATTCTGAGTGTAGCATGCAGTATTTACAGCTTCAGCCCAGAAATATGTTGGCAATTTTGACTCTTCAAGCATTGTCCTTGCAGCTTCAATAAGTGATATGTTCTTCCTTTCCACTACTCCATTCTGTTGTGGAGTCCTTGCTGCTAAAAACTCATGCAGAATCCCATTTTCCTCACAAAATGCTCTCATGACAGAATTCTTGAACTCAGTTCCATTGTCACTCCTGATTCTTTTAACCTTGAAATCAGGATGATTATTGACTTGCCTTATGTGATTGATGATGATTTCACTAGCCTCATCTTTAGACTTTAGGAAATATGTCCAAGAGAACTTTGAGAAATCATCTACAATTATTGGGCACAATCTTTTCCTTGAGATGGACAATACATTGACTAGTCCAAACAAATCCATGTGAAGCAGTTGCAAAGGCTCTTCAATTTTTGAATCAAGTTTCTTCCTGAATGATGCTTTAATCTGCTTCCCTTTTTGGCAGGCATCACACAGTTCATCCTTAGAAAACTTCACTTGAGGAATGCCTCTAACCAGTTCTTTCTTCACTAGCTCATTCATGGTCTTGAAGTTTAAATGGGGTAGCTTCTTGTGCCATAGCCAACTTTCATCCTGACTTGCTTTACTGAGAAGACAAGTTACAGATTCTGCATTAGATGAGTTGAAATCAGCTAGGTACATATTTCCTTTTCTCACACCAGTGAGAACCACTTTGTTGCTTCTTTTATTAGTCTCAACACAGGCTTCTGATGAGTTGAAGGTTACTGAGTTGCTTTTATCACAAAGCTGGCTGATACTCAATAAGTTGTGTTTGAGATCATCCACTAAGGCAACCTCCTCACTGATGATATTGTCCTTTGAAATCAAGCCATAAACCACAGTATAACCCTTGTTGTCATCTCCAAAAGTAATACTTGGGCCAGCTCTCTCCTTAAACTCTGTGAGCAGGGTAGAATCACCAGTCATGTGTCTTGAACAACCACTATCCAAGTACCAAAGATTCTTTCTGTTTCCCTGCACACATCAAAATCAAATCAAGTTGATTTTGGTACCCAAGTTTCCTTTGGTCCTGCCTTGTTAGCTTTCTTTTTCTGTTTCTTATGCTTTATCTCATTTGACTTAGGAATTTCAGATTGATCCTTAGTCATTTGAGTTGGTCCTTTGAAACCATTCATTCCAAAAGAATTATCATGCATAGTATGACTAACAGGAAATGGCATTGTAATAACCCCAATTTTTGGGAAATTTTGAAACCCTTATGAATAGTGTTTTTGCTGAATGAGAAAACTTTTCATGCCACACTATGTAGGGGTTCTGATATGGATATTCTGAGATTTTATTAGTACTTTATATGGGATATAAGTGTATGTAAAGATCGTCAGAATCCAAATCCGAACACTTTGATTTTTCCCGGAAATCCAATAGATACGGAAAGAATTGAGTATAAGGTAACAGGATAAAAGGATTTAAATTAAAGGATTATAATAGAGGATCATAAAAAGGAATATAATGTATTGAGAAAGGTTAAGGGAACCTAAGTAATAAGATCCCGAGTATGATCCTTCAAACGATAAACGAAAACGAAAGTTAAGCGAACCGTATAACAGATCAGCGGTCATTAGGCAAACAATTAGGAAGTTAAGCAAAGGGATTAGAGGGAGTAATGTCACCCAACCAATGAGAGGAGGACAAGGAGGGAAAGATGACATCACAACATGACATAGGCATGACATGGGAATGAAGGAGGTGTGGTTAAATGAGAACCACACAAATTCAAGGGCAACAAGGTAATTAACTAAATCAAACACAAAAACAAATCAACCAAGCCAATCAAATTCATTCTTCATCAAAATCAAAAAGAAACCAAGGCTTTGTTCTTGAGAGCTCTCGGCTTTTTACTATTCAAAAGGCAAGAAATTTCAAAAATTCAAGATCCAAGCTTCCTAAATTGGTGAGTTAATTCCCTAATCATCTTCATGCTTAGTTAGGGCTATATCATGAGTTTAAGCCATCAATTCCTTCTCAATCTTCTTCATTTAATCAAAGAAGAAGACTATGAATAGTGTTCTCAAGTTTTTAACTTGAAATTTTCTTGTTTTCCTTGAAGATCCAAGCATTCCTAAGACTTCTCAAAGCTTCTTAAAGCTTCCTAGCTACTCCCACCACTTCAAGGAAGGTATATCATCTCCAAACCCTAGATTCCTATGTATTATAAGATGATTTTGATTAGTAGGGTGATATTGTAGCTTGATGTTGGTGATTTAGAGTTTGGGATTGAAATGGTATTGAAATGGAATGGTAAATGTTGTTGTTTTGATTAAAAGAACTTAAGTATGGTTAAAGTTAAGCTTAGGCATAAGTATGAATGTTAAAATTGAATTGTTTGGGGTTGTTATGATGTGATAAGGAGGGAGGTGGGTTGTATGTTGTATTTCAGGTTGAATTGGGTTGGTTTTGAATGGTTTTAAATTGGGAAATCGCGTAAACATAGCCGTCGTAACGTCCGATTTTCTTTAGACTGTTTTTGTGCATAACATTAGGACCCGAGAACCCCCTGCTAGATTATGACCATTGCAATGTTTGGATAGCTCATGTTACGAGCTTCGTTTTGATATGTAGTTCGTTCGATTCCGATGCACGGTTTAGGAGAAACGACCGTTTCAAATAACGGCGTTTCGCGAACGAAACTTTTCCCCTCGCCTTACTTTGAAACATAGGTTAAAGACTAAAAAGGGTTAATTAATGTATGAAACATTTATGGTAAGTGTATTAGGAAGTTGGTAAGACACTCACGAAGGAATCGCCTTAAAACTCGTAAAGGTTAAATTATTAAAAATGGTGGAGCCGAGGGTACCCGAGTGACTTAAGCGAGTCAGTAAGCGCAAAACAAGCGTTAGAGTCTAAGTTAGTTAAAGTATAGATTTACAAGTGACTTTGGTTTAATTCCAACTTACTTGTTGTTTATAGGTTACCAGACTCGTCCCGAGCCTTCTATCACCCCAAGTCGCTCAGGCAAGTTTTCTACCCGTTATACTGTTGTTGTGATGTATATATGTATATGCATTATCTTGCGATAGATGCATGTTGGTTAATTAGCAAATGTTGCAATATATTGAAGCATGCTGCTATGGTATATATATGCATGCCTGTTTCGTATTCTTTCCATATATATCTGTTGATTCAGTTGATAATACCTATGCTAGAGGATAGCGGTAATTTGCATATACCCTTAGTATTGAGACCCAAAGGTGAAAATATTTTCTAAAACCGGGAGTCGAGGACCCCGAGTAGATTTTGTATATATGGATATATATATATATATACTTATATATATATATGGTCATAGTTTTCAAAACTATTAATCGAATAAGGTTTATTCGATAACTTTAACTTTATTTTATTATTGAATATTATTTCAAATATTATTCGAAGGCTTATGACTCCTTTATATTAAATGAATATTATTTTGAATATTCATTCGAGGGCTTATGACTCTTTTATATTATTTATTGAATATTATTTGGATATTCATTCGAGGGCTTATGACTCTTTTATATTATTTATTGAATATTATTTGGATATTCATTCGAGGGCTTATGACTCTTTTATATTATTTATTGAATATTATTTGAATATTCATTCGAGGGCTTATGACTCAGTTTATATTATTTAATGAATATTATTTCAATATTCATTTGAGGATCTATGACTCCGATTATTTGCTGAGATATATTCTTTATTTTATTAAAGAATAAGGTGTCAATAATCAAACTTATTTTCGATTATTCAAATAAAGATAGTACTTTCATATAAGTATATCTTTGGTTATTTAATACTCGTTTCAAGTATAAGTTTTAATACTTCTACTTTAATATTTTTATAAAGATTATTCTTTATGGGAATATTATTTAAATAATAATATTCAGACATTTTCTAAATATTCTGGGGACTGATTTACTTCATTAAATCAGCTTTACTCCAAACACTCTTTAAAGTGTTTTCGAGTCTTCAAAATGATTTCTAAAAGTTAGAGCGGATCCCAAAACTCATTTTTATATTTAAGATCTTCCTTTTTAAGGGGATTTAAATACTCGCTCAAAACCTGAGGGATCCGGCTCTGTGGTGTATTTTATATTCGAAACACGGTTGCAGTTTTGGTAAATGAATTGATTACTTACCCAACGTTCGGGAAGTAAGTCCATCTATTGAGTCGGCATAAGCAACATGGGCTCAGTGGGCGTCCATGATAGTGTAAGTGGCTCAGTGGGAGTCCATCAAATGCATAAGTGGCTGAGTGGCAGTCCAGCATAAGGTCCTATTGCGACCAAGGGTGATGACCAGTGGGGAATTCGTCCATCTACTAGTAGAAAAGGTTACTTATGGGTATCTTTGCCTGATCAGCAAGATATCTGATTTATGCCAAATTCTTTTCCTTTCCAAATTTATTGGATATTGCAATTCTGTTCATACTTTACATGACAGAGGTTTACAGGAAATGTATAAAGAAGATGTATATGTGGATATATATATATATATATATATATCAGAACTTAATGAGGTATATCATAACTTCATTTCCTTTAATAATATTGCAAAGATTTAATCTATTCAAATCTTGTCTTGTAGTCTCATCTATGTGATGAACTTTTGAAACTGATTGTAACTTGAACGGGGATAGTTCAAGTAGTATTTGGGAAAGATATAAGTATTTTGGGGGTATCTTGTAACTTCATCTTGTAAACTTATATCTAGTTAATAATTGTCTTATGAATGACAAAGATTTTCAGAAGAAAAAAAACGTTGAGATAAGGTTAGATATATGAGATCACCTTGCAACGATATTTTTATACAGTTATACACTGGAACTCTGTGTGTATTATGCATGGAAGAGGACTTCCAATATTTTGAAAAGTATATATATATATACTGAATATTTTGCGACTTCATCGCATTAGGATATCAAACTTGGTCCATTTCTTTTGACCAAGAGTTTCATGAGTACTATGAGAAGGCTCATATACTATTAATCATTATACATATTATTTTGGTGGGCTTGCTGCTCACCCTTGCTTTCTTCTTTCATCACACAACAACAGATAGAAAAGATGAACAAGACCAAGCTCCCGATTCGCAAGCGATTAGGAGATGTTCCGCAGTTTTCTAGAAGCATTGATGCCGCCGTAGCTGAGGTAGGGACTACCAATAGGCTAGGCTTTCAACTTTTGATGTACCAGATTTATGTATATTTATGAATTGTAATAATGGCAAAGAAATGTAAATTTATTCAGAAAACCTTTTAAGGTGTATGGGCAGATAATTGTGGAATAAAATGACTTGTGGTTATTTTTGGATGTTCATCTCTGAGACTATAACGTGTGGTGTGTGTGTTTATTGTGGGGTCACAGTACAGAGTAGTTGAGTAATTATTAAGATTGGGTGTTATTAAGGGAAATGGAACTCGTGACAACCCGGATCCCCGACCCCGGATTTGGGGGTGTTACAGAAATGGTATCAGAGCGAAGCGTTATAAACCTCAGAGATGATGTGACGTTAAGATAATAAGTTCACTAAGATAATAAGAACTCTTGCCAAGTTCATAGTCGGGCTACCTAACGTAGCACTGACAGTTAAAACCCTTACGGGAACCCTTATAAGTATCGTGATAGTAACATAGTTCGTTCTCGTATAGGACAGCGGGGCACCGAACCTTGAGGTTCAGGAGCATCAGCATGAGGATGTTTTATTACAAGTTGGAGATCAAATTGTGAATCCGATGGAGTACCCTAATGAGGGACCGGATGAGGTTCAGATAGAGAATGTTGCGGTTGAGGATGTTATTTCGGAAAGGATTGTGGCTGAGGAGGATCTTATGGAGGATCCTGATGAGAATGAAGAAAGGACCGATGAGGAACAGATGACCGTAGTCAGGGCGACTACCAGAGCAAGAATGGCCGCGAGGGTGGCACTAGAGGATGAAGAGTTACCAAGGGCACAAAGGTTAATGAGGGCAGAAGGAGTGGGGCCTTCCACGACCCCAATTATACCAGTATCAGACCCTCTTCCAGAGGCTCCTGTAGACATCCATGAGGTTCCACCAATTCCTGTTCCCTCCCCTGTACAGAGCCCAGCACATACTGAGGAAATGCCACCTTTATCCCCTACACCATTGTCACCTGATACCGTGCTTGGTTATCCATTTGGATCTCCTGGGTCTGCACCACCTGCACCCCATGGACTGCTAGATGCTACCACTCAGGCTTCTCTTATCGCTGATTATCATATGACTTTGGGTGGCCTGTCAGAGGCCCGGAATGTTAGGAGTGATCTGTTGGATCGACTTACTGCACGAAGGATTGAGGGTGGGATACTTCCGGCAGGATTAGCGTATAGCATGGAAAGGATTGAGGCTACCACCCGTGTTACAGCTAGAGGCCATCTTGAGGGTCAGGTTGATCCAACTCTACTTGCGACTATCTTAGACCTCATCACCTCTGTGATGGAGCAGGTTAGGGATGTCGTGCGTGCTCGCATCTCTTAATCCATGGTAGTGTGCAGAGGCAGAGCAATCAAACAAGGGTTTCATGTAGCACCGCTTTTGGAGGATTAGCCTAAGTTATGAATGATTAGTTTTAATGACGAGATGACTATCTATGATAATACCTTCGGGATAGAAGCGATCAGATCAAATGATGTAATTCTCTTTAATGTGTTCAGTTGTTGTACCCTCGAACAAATGGTTATGTATATATTCGTTAATTTCAGTTCAGATCAGTTTGTTGTGATAAGATCGCATTGTTAATTGCTCTATTAACACTTAAGAGAGTGTCATGAAGTTATAGAACTTGAGAATTCATAATTCGCAATCGTGCAAGGACTGAACGAGGGAAAGACTTAAGCAAAGTAAGTAAGACAAATATCCAGAGATTCTCAAAATTTTTCCAAGTAATATGCCCCCACAAGGAATAAGATTAGGGGCAAACCTTGAATGTGATAATCAGGGAGGTCGCAATTAAGATATAAAGAACCCGGAATATAATAAAGTGGAAAATGAAGATTTTAAATTAAAAGATGACCCCAATTATGGGGAGTAGGAAGAAATATTTAGACTAAAACAGCAGAAGTCGAGCGAGATAAGGAGACCCGAGACGGTACTCCTATACGGAAATTCATGAACCTGTCTAAACAGAACTTATACTTTATTCCCAACCACCACCTTGAGAAAGCAATGCGGTAGGAAATTCTTTCATGACCTTTAAATCGCTAAGCTCTCAGAGTTCCAAGGAACAGGCTGACCCAGCCGAGGCAAGAGCCTGGCTAAAGGAAATATAGGAATCATTTGAGATTCAAAATGATTGATGAACCACAAAAGACTATTTTTGTCACTTACCCTCCTAAGAGAGAGACCACTCGCTGGTGAAAGACCAAGGAAGGCACGGAGCAAGAGATTATAATAAACTGATTTAAGTTCAGTCAATTGTTTTCAGGAAAGTACTTCCCAAGGTTATGGAGATAGAGTAAAAGCTTTAGAGCCAGAATAAAGGCAGACGAGTATGATGACTTATGAATCTAAGTTGTAAAAGTTGTCAAGATTCGTTCTAAGGACACGAATCCAGAATGACGGGATGTTTGAAATCAATGCTTATGTTGTGTTGGTTCATGAAATAATGATAAGAGAAAGGGAAATAAAAAGGAACTGAAGTGGAAAGGGATATAAAGGCAATAGAGTTTGAGGTATGGTAAGGGAGTCGGGTATGAGGAAACCCTAAAGACTCGTAGCAATAGAAATAGGAAAGTATGTAATCATTGGTATGAGGGTGATTCACCATGAGTTAAAGTTGATGGTTGAAGGCATACGAGTTATGTACATTTTATCCCCTTTAAGTTGGGAGGATTCAAGGAAACCTTTAGATAGTTCGAAGGATAAATAATAAGACGCGGATAGACTAAGGAGACAAGAAAGTAAGAAAGTAGGAAAATTGGATGAAGGAAGTGACCTTCAATAATGTGAAATGTAAGACCGGTGGCTCGATACTCAGAAAGGGAGACGCCAGGTATGAGAGGTATCCCAACATTGAGATGACTGTTGAGATAAACAACAAAAGTAAATAAGGAATTATTAAGAAGAAGTTCACGTTGAACATGACCAATATCTTCCAGAACATCTATGTTATCATTACCAAATCAGGAAAGAAAAGCGGGTGACCATTGTTATCTTTTGGAGGCCATATGGATTGACCTCAATTTGAATAAGGATGCTATTCTGAAGTTAGGTATAGACTATCGAGGTGGGAATGATTGAATAAGACACCCTTATCAGGGATATATGACTTGATTTATCCATGGAAGAAGGCAGGTACCTTTTTAAAGGTGGAATTAAGGATAGAACATCGGTAACTTAAAAATGAATCCTAGGGGAATGCATAAAGGTTGGCATTTCACCCTTAATAGGGACAATATGAGTTTTGACAGTATGATTTGGAAAGGGTTAAGGTAACAACAACCTTTAAGAATCAGTGGAGAAATTTTTCAGAAGTATATAGACAATGGTTCTAGTAATAGTAAATGGTATTTTGATATGCCCTGTATCTAGGAAATACAGGAGGAACGATTGAAGGATAACCTTAGAGGTTTTACAAGGAGAAAGGTAATATTCAAAATTCTCAAGAATAAAAATGTTGATAAAGGAAATATGACGTAATTATAATGTTGCCAAGTGGGGCACGTGTTAAACCACGAGAAAGTATGGATCGAACCAGTAATGGTCGAAATTGTTCAGCGCAATTAGGACTTAAGATAAAAGATGTTCTAAGTATGATTGAGAGTCAGTCTTGACAGTGATTAGCCTCTAAAGACTGAGGCAATAACTTATGAAAAAATGGTGATATTTTTTTTTTACTCATCTGATTTTAAGGAAAATATCTTCACTCAAGCAGTGATCGGAAATAAGGTAGAAAATTTATTTGGAGGTGGTTAAAATGACATTGACTGTAAGGAAATTTTACTATCAGGAAAGGCCGAAGAGGTGGCCGACACTTTAAAGGTAAGAGGATAATTATAGGCGCTTGTGCCAAAAGAATACGGTGATGATTAAAACTGTGAAGGTTGTATTATGGTTTGGAAGATTGACATTCCTTCTGATGACTGTGCAATATCCAACCGTAATAGTAGTTGGTAAAGGTTTAATTCGTGTAATCTCCATGAACGGGCTATCTCTTAGAAGATCCTATCTTGAGATAAGCCAGGACCATGTTTCAAAAAGGACTAGACGAACCTTCGAGTAAGTCTTCTATTTAAGGCATATGATTTAGAATGGTATTAACCTGCTATCGTTGCTTTGATTGAAACTCTTCTGCAATTTTATCTGTTTCATGTCATGTATGAATGTCAGGATCAGGAGTGTTCTTCATGAATCAGGAATGGTGATTATGTTACCTCCTTAGAATGATTTGATACGACATGTATGGACTCCGTATGGTTAGATATTAAGACTTCATGGAAAATGAATGACTACAGTAGGTCAGTGGTGGACCATAGTAAGGCAGCAATGATTCTGCGAGTAATGAGCTTATTACAACCGTGAGAGTTGTATTGGAATGGGTGTTGAGATTGAATACCACTAATCGGGTCGTGGTAGTGTATAAGATATCATTGATAGACTAATTAAGTAGAGTATCTACCTATTGAATATTATTCTTTCTTATCAATAGAGAGTCGTATTACTATATGAGGAAGGTTGCGGTGCAAGCATAGAATTCTATTAACGATGATGTATAAAATGAGATTCCAGATTCGATTTTCGATGTCGAGGGAGTTTCATAGGTGATTGAGTATAAGCTCGAGGAAGAGCATGGGTCCATAGAATGATGGACGGGATAGCGAAAATATTTAAGCATGTGAAATGCGATGAGATAATACTTGATGTTGATATATATACATATATGTTTTGTTCTCCTATGACAAACCTCTATAATTCAGAGGTAGGTTCCAAGCCAGATATTTTATGGCAATATTTTTTTCATATATACAATTCTCTTCAGTTCGTTCTTTTCTCTTCTTTTCATTTCATGTAAACTGAGAAGAACAACCCTTCCAGAAGGGGAGGTATTGCCGAATGACTATCTATCTGTGTGATAGAAGCCGAGTAGGATACCAGCTATTGTTTAATTGCTTGTCAAGTACTAAGGGATGGCCACCTTCTGTACTAACTATGCGATATAACAAGTGTTCATGATCATAGTGATCTCTCAACAAATTCCTTTACTTCTATTTGATTGATCAAATTTTTGGAAAATAGAAACAACTGAAAAAGGAGTAATAAAGTGGTGGTAGTATGCGGAATGGAAACACGTTCATGATACTAAGATTGACGTGGTTATTAAAAGGTTAAAGAACGCTAACGAACAAAAGTGTAACCAGTATAATATTATGTACGGAAGAGAGTAACGACTATGAACTGGAAAAGGATGGGTAGTGAGAAGCAAAAGATATAATGCTAGAAGCTATGATGAGAGCCGGTGCAATAGACTTGAAAGAATTTGGAATGATCACTTAACGCAGATTAAGTTATCTCACGATAATCGATCGTATGTTAGTATCGAGGTATCGCCTTATGAGATCCTTGAGGGAAGACAATGTCGATTTCCCTTATGTTAGGATGAAGTTGTAGAGCGCAAGATGCTCGGACCCGCAGTAGTCCAAAGGGCCAGGGATATAATAGATCTAATCAGAGGACGGCTGGTAGTAACCCAAGATGGACATAAGAAGTATGTTGATTTGACACGAAAGGACAAAGAATAGGAAGTAGGGGACCTAGTGTTGTTAAAGGTATCCCCTTGGAAACCCTTGGAAAGGATTGATGAGATTCGGAAAGAAAGGAAAGCTAAGTCCACAATTTGTCGGACCCTTGGATATATTAAGAAGTATTGGGAAGTTAGCGTATGAGCTAGCCTTACCCCAGAACATGTAGCAAGTCATAACGTGTTTCACGTATCAATGTTAAGGAAGTGTAATTCGGATGCCAGATAAATAGGGGCATATGAGCGCATAGACATGCAACCAGACGTAACCTATATGGAGCAACCAGGAAGGGTTATAGAGTAAAAAGGAACAAGCACTTAGGAGAAGGGTTATCAAACTAGGCGGAGTTTGGTGGTAGGACCACAATGTGGAAAAATTTACTCGAGAGTTAGAAAGTGCAATGCTAAGAGAGTATCCCTATTTATTTTCAATTTGATTCCGGGACGGAATCCTTTTAAGGAGGGGAGACTGTAATAACCCCAATTTTTGGGAAATTTTGAAACCCTTATGAATAGTGTTTTTGCTGAATGAGAAAACTTTTCATGCCACACTATGTAGGGGTTCTGATATGGATATTCTGAGATTTTATTAGTACTTTATATGGGATATAAGTGTATGTAAAGATCGTCAGAATCCAAATCCGAACACTTTGATTTTTCCCGGAAATCCAATAGATACGGAAAGAATTGAGTATAAGGTAACAGGATAAAAGGATTTAAATTAAAGGATTATAATAGATGATCATAAAAAGGAATATAATGTATTGAGAAAGGTTAAGGGAACCTAAGTAATAAGATCCCGAGTATGATCCTTCAAACGATAAACGAAAACGAAAGTTAAGCGAACCGTATAACAGATCAGCGGTCATTAGGCAAACAATTAGGAAGTTAAGCAAAGGGATTAGAGGGAGTCATGTCACCCAACCAATGAGAGGAGGATAAGGAGGGAAAGATGACATCACAACATGACATAGGCATGACATGGGAAGGAAGGAGGTGTGGTTGAATGAGAACCACACAAATTCAAGGGCAACAAGGTAATTAACTAAATCAAACACAAAAACAAATCAACCAAGCCAAGCAAATTCATTCTTCATCAAAATCAAAAAGAAACCAAGGCTTTGTTCTTGAGAGCTCTCGGCTTTTTACTATTCAAAAGGCAAGAAATTTCAAAAATTCAAGATCCAAGCTTCCTAGATTGGTGAGTTAATTCCCTAATCATCTTCATGCTTAGTTAGGGCTATATCATGAGTTTAAGCCATCAATTCCTTCTCAATCTTTAAATTTAATCAAAGAAGAAGATTATGAATAGTGTTTTCAAGTTTTTAACTTGAAATTTTCTTGTTTTCCTGGAAGATCCAAGCATTCCTAAGACTTCTCAAAGCTTCTTAAAGCTTCCTAGCTACTCCCACCACTTCAAGGAAGGTATATCATCTCCAAACCCTAGATTCCTATGTATTATAAGATGATTTTGATTAGTAGGGTGATATTGTAGCTTGATGTTGGTGATTTAGAGTTTGGGATTGAAATGGTATTGAAATGGAATGGTAAATGTTGTTGTTTTGATTAAAAGAACTTAAGTATGGTTAAAGTTAAGCTTAGGCATAAGTATGAATGTTAAAATTGAATTGGTTGGGGTTGTTATGATGTGATAAGGAGGGAGGTGGGTTGTATGTTGGATTTGAGGTTGAATTGGGTTGGTTTTGAATGGTTTTAAATTGGGAAATCGCGTAAACATAGCCGTCGTAACGTCCGATTTTCTTTAGACTGTTTTTGTGCATAAAATTAGGACCCGAGAACCCCCTGCTAGATTATGACCATTGCCATGTTTGGATAGCTCATGTTACGAGCTTCGTTTTGATATGTAGTTCGTTCGATTCCGATGCATGGTTTAGGAAAAACGACCGTTTCAAATAACGGCATTTCGCGAACGAAACTTTTCCCCTCGCCTTACTTTGAAAGATAGGTTAAAGACCAAAAAGGGTTAATTAATGTATGAAACATTTATGGTAAGTGTATTAGGCAGTTGGTAAGACACTCGCGAAGGAATCGCCTTAAAACTCATAAAGGTTAAATTATTAAAAATGGTGGAGCCGAGGGTACCCGAGTGACTTAAGCGAGTCAGTAAGCGCAAAACAAGCGTTAGAGTCTAAGTTAGTTAAAGTATAGATTTACAAGTGACTTTGGTTTAATTCCAACTTACTTGTTGTTTATAGGTTACCAGACTCGTCCCGAGCCTTCTATCACCCCAAGTCGCTCAGGCAAGTTTTCTACCCGTTATACTGTTGTTGTGATGTATATATGTGTATGCATTATCTTGCGATAGATGCATGTTGGTTAATTAGCAAATGTTGCAATATATTGAAGCATGCTGCTATGGTATATATATATTCATGCCTGTTTCGTATTCTTTCCATATATATCTGTTGATTCAGTTGATAATACCTATGCTAGAGGATAGCGGTAATTTGCATATACCCTTAGTATAGGGACCCAAAGGTGAAAATATTTTCTAAAACCGGGAGTCGAGGACCCCGAGTAGATTTTGTATATATGGATATATATATATATATATATATATACTTATATATATATATATGGTCATAGTTTTCAAAACTATTAATCGAATAAGGTTTATTCGATAATTTTAACTTTATTTTATTATTGAATATTATTTCGAATATTATTCGAAGGCTTATGACTCCTTTATATTAAATGAATATTATTTTGAATATTCATTCGAGGGCTTATGACTCTTTTATATTATTTATTGAATATTATTTGGATATTCATTCGAGGGCTTATGACTCTTTTATATTATTTATTGAATATTATTTGGATATTCATTCGAGGGCTTATGACTCTTTTATATTATTTATTGAATATTATTTGAATATTCATTCGAGGGCTTATGACTCAGTTTATATTATTTAATGAATATTATTTCAATATTCATTTGAGGATCTATGACTCCGATTATTTGCTGAGATATATTCTTTATTTTATTAAAGAATAAGGTGTCAATAATCAAACTTATTTTCGATTATTCAAATAAAGATAGTACTTTCATATAAGTATATCTTTGGTTATTTAATACTCGTTTCAAGTATAAGTTTTAATACTTCTACTTCAATTATTTTTATAAAGATTATTCTTTATGGGAATATTATTTAAGTAATAATATTCAGACATTTTCTAAATATTCTGGGGACTGATTTACTTCATTAAATCAGCTTTACTCCAAACACTCTTTAAAGTGTTTTCGAGTCTTCAAAATGATTTCTAAAAGTTAGAGCGGATCCCAAAACTCATTTTTATATTTAAGATCTTCCTTTTTAAGGGGATTTAAATACTCGCTCAAAACCTGAGGGATCCGGCTCTGTGGTGTATTTTATATTCACAACACGGTTGCAGTTTTGGTAAATGAATTGATTACTTACCCAACGTTCGGGAAGTAAGTCCATCTATTGAGTCGGCATAAGCAACATGGGCTCAGTGGGCGTCCATGATAGTGTAAGTGGCTCAGTGGGAGTCCATCAAATGCATAAGTGGCTGAGTGGTAGTCCAGCATAAGGTCCTATTGCGACCAAGGGTGATGACCAGTGGGGAATTCGTCCATCTACTAGTAGAAAAGGTTACTTATGGGTATCTTTGCCTGATCAGCAAGATATCTGGTTTATGCCAAATTCTTTTCCTTTCCAAATTTATTGGATATTGCAATTCTGTTCATACTTTACATGACAGAGGTTTACAGGAAATGTATAAAGAAGATGTATATATGGATATATATATATATATATCAGAACTTAATGAGGTATATCATAACTTCATTTCCTTTAATAATATTGCAAAGATTTAATCTATTCAAATCTTGTCTTGTAGTCTCATCTATGTGATGAACTTTTGAAACTGATTGTAACTTGAACGGGGATAGTTCAAGTAGTATTTGGGAAAAATATAAGTATTTTGGGGGTATCTTGTAACTTCATCTTGTAAACTTATATCTAGTTAATAATTGTCTTATGAATGACAAAGATTTTCAGAAAAAAAACGTTGAGATAAGGTTAGATATATGAGATCACCTTGCAACGATATTTTTATACAGTTCTACAGTGGAACTCTGTGTGTAATATGCATGGAAGAGGACTTCCAATATTTTGAAAAGTATATATGTATATATACTGAATATTTTGCGACTTCATCGCATTAGGATATCAAACTTGGTTCATTTCTTTTGACCAAGACTTTCATGAGTACTATGAGAAGGCTCATATACTATTAATCATTATATATATTATTTTGGTGGGCTTGCTGCTCACCCTTGCTTTCTTCTTTCATCACACAACAACAGATAGAAAAGATGAACAGGACCAAGCTCCCGATTCGCAAGCGATTAGGAGATGTTTCGCAGTTTTCTAGAAGCATTGATGCCGCCGTAGCTGAGGTAGGGACTACCAATAGGCTAGGCTTTCAACTTTTGATGTACCAGATTTATGTATATTTATGAATTGTAATAATGGCAAAGAAATGTAAATTTATTCAGAAAACCTTTTAAGGTGTATGGGCAGATAATTGTGGAATAAAATGACTTGTGGTTATTTTTGGATGTTCATCTCTGAGACTATAACGTGTGGTGTGTGTGTTTATTGTGGGGTCACAGTACAGAGTAGTTGAGTAATTATTAAGATTGGGTGTTATTAAGGGACATGGAACTCGTGACAACCCGGATCCCCGACCCCGGATTTGGGGGTGTTACAGGCATGCTATGTGCAAACATGTTATTCCAGTAAGGCATGCTAAATGGCATTTGTGGGATACTAAATACAGCATAATAAGGATTAGGTGCAAATGGCATATTAGCAAACTGTGCATTCATGTTCTGTGTAAACATAGCATTAACAGGAATGGGAGGTATGGCATTCATGTTAGGAAATTGAGGTTGCACAGATATGGAAGTAGACATGGCTGACTTGCAATTAACAGACAAATGATTTACACTACCACACTTGACACAGATTTTTCTAGGAGCATATTTATCAGGTGTGTAGTTATTGTGTTTGTTAATCCCTACTTTACCATTCCTATTATTTTTCTTTTTGGTCTATGTTTTTACCTCAATCTTTTCAAGTCTGTCACTTAACTGTTTGACAGTCATGTGACCAACATTAGCCTTTTTCCCTTTCTTAACTTGACTCGATTCTCCTGAAACAAAGTTCTTGGAAACAGACCCATACTTCTCATTCAGCTTAACAAGTTTGGCTTTACTGATAGTCTTGCTCACAGCCGACGGATGAGGATTTTCATCATTCGACGGATAACACTTTTTGTTATCCGACGGATGATCCTCATCATCCGTCGAGTCTACATCTGTAATCACTCCATCCACCAAATTAAGTTCTAGTTTCTCTTTGTTCTTTTTCTAGGCTTCATCACAGAAAGACTCAATTCCTTGAACTTTGGTGATTTGAGCATGGACATCCCTGGATGTTTTCCAAGCTTTAATCACCTCTTGTTCACGCTCGAGCTGCTTCTTTAAAATTTCCTCTTTCTTCAAGGACTCAGTTAATTCCTCCTTAGCAATTTTACACTCAATTCTTAATTTTTCAAAATCAATAAACTGAGACTCGAGCACATTATTTCTCTCACTCAAAAACAAATTGTTTTCTTTGATTTTAACATTTTCTTTAGTAAGAGACTTAAGTGTAACACGCAAATGATATAACTCTGTAGACATGTCATTTATGGCATCATTACACTCAGCTTTAGATAAATGTGCAAGGTTTGTAGTAATTACCTGATTACTTGAAGAGCTTGTTTCTGTCTCATCAGACTTGGCCATCAGGGCTAGATTGACATAGCTGAAATCTTCATCTTCATCCAGACCATCTGCTGCCCAGTCATTTTCTTGTGTTATGAAAGCCCTTTCCTTTTGTTTGAGCAGCTCAAAGTATTTTTGCTTATAATCCACTGGCTCAAACTTTTTCTTACTGGAATCTGACTTCCTACACTCACTGGAAAAGTGCCTTGCCAAGCCACATTTGAAACATTTGAATTTTGATTTATCCACCATGTTTCTATTTGGCTTGGCTGCTCCAGAGTTCTTCTTGAACTTGAGCTTGGAAAATCTCCTGGAAAGAAATTTTAGGTGTTCATCCATGTCTTCCATGTCATCTTGGCTCAAAGAATCTTCACTTTCTACTGCAAGCCCCTTGCCCTTGTTCTCACAGACCCTTGAAGTTGATTCAACAACTTCTATCTTCACTTCCTTCTCCTTTTCCAACTCAGCAACTAGTGCAATGGATCCTCCTTTCTTCTTTCCTCTCCATCCTTTCATCCTGCTCTATTTCAAGCTCATAGGTTTTCAGGATGCCATACAGTCTCTCCAAAGTAAACTCCTTATAATCCTGTGAGTTTCTTAATGAGACTGTCATTGGTTTCCATTCCTTTGGAAGAGATCTAAGGAATTTCAGATTGGAGTCTTTTGTCTGATAGACCCTTCCATGCAACTTTAGAGCATTTAGTAGTTTTTGAAACCTACTAAAAAAGTCAGTGAGAGACTCAATTTCTTCATTGTGAAAATGCTCATATTGCTGAATCAAGAGCTGCATCTTGTTTTCTCTAACTTGCTCAGTGCCATCACAGATTATCTGTATTGTATCCCAAACATCCTTGGCAGTTTTGCAGTTGATAATGTTGTCAAACATATCTCCATCAACTCCATTAAACAGGATGTTCATGGCCTTTTTATCCTTCCTGACTTGTTCAATGTCAGGATCAGACCATTCATGCCTTGGCTTGGGGACTGATGGCTCGTTTCCTGTTGCTGCTCTCATTGGAACATGATGGCCTCTTTCTATGCAGTCAACATAGGCCTCATCTTGAGAAAAAAAATGAAGATGCATCTTTACCTTCCAATGATGGTAATTATCTTTATCCAAAAAAGGGATCTTGACTCCAACATCCTTCTTGTTCATCTTGTTGTATTGTTTTGATCTTTAAACTCTTTGTTAGTTAAGAGCTTGCTCTGATACCAATTGTTAGTCCCTTAACAATATGACAAGAATTACAGAAGGGGGATTGAATGGAATTCTTGAAATTTTTTTTTGAAATAAAATGTTCTAACTCAAATATAAATATAAGTGTATTGACTAGCACAATGAGGAATAAAAACTTAAGTGAATCAAGACACAAGTAATTAAAAACAAGAGTCTTTAAAAATTTCTGGTGGATTTGAATAATTCCACGAGAGATATATATTATATATCGAGAGAACCCAGTATGCAGAAATGCTCACAGCTGCTTACAACAATTGAACTTCTAAGACTACAGAGAAATGCTAAGAATCCTGCTTACAAATGTTTCTCTGCTTTCTTGCTTAGATCGATAGTGTCTTAGTTACTACTTCTTGGTTTATATATCACCAAGATTACAAAGTAATAAGACAAGATAATAAAACAAAAACTATCTAGTCTATTACAATGCTACTTCATTAATCTATTCCAGTATCTTTGAATATCTTCATAATAGCATGGAAATGGCAATGCTTCTTTGTTCTCGAAAACCCAGTTGAATAGGCTACAACATTCCATTTGCATCCACTCGACGCATGTGACTGTGTTGTCACTGTCAACATATATTTAAATTCTTTATCCGTCGGGTTGATGATCATCCGTCGAGTTATTGATCATCCGTCGGGTTGTCTATTTGATCATCCGTCGACTTCATTGTAGGTTATCCGTCGGGTAGCAAACTGGCACTTGACTTCATTTCATTTATGTAGAATTACAAGACATCATCTATGTACAATTAATCAACCTATTCTGCATATCTAGTTAAAGTCAACATGACTTGAATACTACTTATAGAATCTATACAATGGTGAATGCAGAAATGTGCTACAGACTTATTGTTACATAAGCTACTCACTCGATGGATAATAAGTCATCATCCGTCGGGACTATAATGAGTCATCTGTCGGGACTATAAATCTTATCCGTCGAGTGCTACATTATTTCACTAAGTAAAATATACTAAGGTGTTTTGTTCATGAAATCATCAAGTACACAACATATACACAACAGGCACCAATTATATTGAGACCCTATATGTCTATAGAATTTGACAACATAACAGTTTAAGCACAAGTTATCTATCTTGATTACATCGGGCAAGTAAGTTGGTTAAAATTACCTATAAATCATGCATATAAATATATGAACCTATGCTAGCATGGCAAGTTCTAAATCCTTAAATTCACTTTCGCTTTATTAAGAATTAACACGCTATCTTATAAGTTCGCGACGCTCACAAGACGAATACGCATAACCAATACTAGGATATCATACAATCACAACATACTAAGGCATCAAACAATTTAACTAAAGAAATCCATAAATAAATCCGCTAGAACCCCATGATAACTATTAGCCCATAATCGAACTCATCGCCAACGTGGGTTCCAATGAAAACATGATATATCAAACGTAGTCTTTATACGAATAAATAACCAAAGTACAATCAAGAATATAAGTTCGGCAAAACAAGAAACAAGCATCCAAATTACAACATAAAACAAAGATTCACAAGAATAAACTAGTTCGTCTTCGCCTTTGTTGAATTGTGCCAAAAGGTCTCTTGCCGTCTTTTCCTTCCTTGATGTCTTGATATATCTGAATATATCCTGTAAAATGACCTAAATTATGTTTATATAGCATTCCATGCATCCCAGGAGTCCAGAAATTTGAATTATAAAAGAATCAAGATTTTAATATTCCGACCCAGCGCGGTCGTGCGCTTCACCAGCGCGGGGCGCTGCCTTTCTGTACTCCCGGCGCGGCCGCGCGCAATACCAACGCGGGCGCGCCTGCCTTCTGCCAAAACTTTATTTTTTCTTCTTTATTCCTTACAGCTTCAAGCCAATCTTCTAAGCTTTTATTCTAGCACATCCTAAACACCATATTAGCATCAAAACAATGCTAATTCACCTGATTCACGAAGTAAAGCCTGAAATGCAAAAATACTTGAAAACATGTTAAAACACAAATAACTTGAGTACAAATACACCAACTGAAAGCTTATTAGAGCATAAATAAGTGTCATACATGCCACTTAACAGGCACCAGCACAAAGCTCACAGACACTAGTGATTTGATTAACTCCATAATTAGCCAAAATGTCCACCTTCATTGTCAAAGCCTTAAGTTGGGCAGCAATATCAGTTGCTGTGTCCAACTCCAGAATTCCTGCTGCTTTTCCTTGAGTCAGTCTCTGGGAAGGATTCTGGTACTCATTCGCAGCCATTAGTTCAATAAGTTCATAGGCTTCATCGTAGCACTTAGCCCACAAGGCTCCTCTTGATGCTGCATCAAGCATGGGCCTAGAAGTAGGACCCAATCCATTGTAGAAGCAGTTAATAATCATCCAATCAGGCATGCCATGGTGTGGCCACTTTCTTAGCATCTCCTTATATCAATCTCAAGCCTCACACAAAGATTCTCCAGTTTGCTGCACGAACTGGGTAAGAGCATTTCTGATTGCTGCAGTCTTACCATGGGAAAGAATTTAGTGAGAAAATTTTGAGCAAGATCTTCCCAAGTTATGATAGACCCTGCTGGTAGAGAGTGTAACCAGCACTTAGCTTTGTCCCTCAGAGAGAATGGGAAGAGTCGTATCTTGATAGCATCTTCAGTCACATCATTGAACTTGAAAGTGTCGCAAATCTCGATGAAATCCCTGATGTGCATGTTGGAATCTTCAGTTGGAGAACCCCAAACTGAACTGAGTTCTGTATCATTTAAATCGTGTTTGACTTGATCTCAAAAGTGTTAGCCCTGATGGCTGGTCTGATGATGCTAGACTGAAAGTCATTAATCTTAGGCTTAGAATAGTCCATCAAAGCCTTCAGATTTTCTACTTGATCACCCATAGCTACTATAATTGGCTCTTCAACTTTCTCTTCTTCTTCTACCTTCTTTTCTTCCTTAAAACTACGAACTACCACAAGTTCTTCCTCGGCTTTATCCAGTGTTCTCTTACGAGTACGCGAACGCGTATGCATACACCCTCGCTAGAGTACCTAAAATCAGACAAGGAACAAATAAGTAACAATGTCCGAGTCAATGAACTTTAACGACCACTGATAGAAAGCACATAAACTATAAATTAACACTGCATCCCCGGCAGCAGCGCCAAAAACTTGTTAGTCGCTAAACACGCGCAAATAATACACGTAAGTATACGAGTTCGCAAGTAGTATAGAATCTTTTCTAGTTCATTCCCACAGAGACTGTATTGGTTAACTATCTAATTTATGCACCTAATCAACAATGTATGGCTATTATCCAATGCTAAGACGATGACAAATTGAGATTGTTTATGACTAAGAATTATGCTAACTGTGACGACTGAGAATTTTGCGACGTAATTAAATGAATAAAGTGTGAATTATGTGTCGTGATTATAAATTATGTAATTAAGTGATGATTAATTGTCTTTATTTTATATTAGTATCTGGGAGCGTAAATAGAAGCGTTCCAATTTAAAGAGTCAGCTTAGGAGTTAAGTTATGTTGTCGGGCCTTCAAGTAGAACGAAAACCGTCCTAAAAATGGATTAAAGTATTTAAAATGTGAAATATGTGTTATTATGTGAAATGAAATGTTAGAGTAAAGTATTGTGTTCTAGTGATGTGTCGATTGGTAAAGGTAATTGTGAAGCGTAATTGAAACGCTGAGCGTCGGCCTGTCAGGCAGAACGTGACCTGGTACGCGTAAAGAGAAATAATAATAAAAAGGGAAAATATTATGATCAGATATGAGTTGTGATGTGTGAGTATATGTTCTTGCTTGTCTGTATGCGTGATTATGTGATCTGTTAATTTTTACGGATTTAAGGGAATTATTTGATTTAAATAAGGTTTATTTAACCTTTGCACATTTTTATAAAATTATCTCAGTAAGGTAAAGGCATGGAATTTGTTTTGTTATCTTCAAAATAGTCCTAGAGACTTTCTAAAAATGATAGACGGATTTATTTTATGACCGTTGTGTTTTAAAATGATTTTTATGTGTTAAAATATTATTTTTAGCATAAAATTGTAAAAATCATATAAAATCAACCGTACGCTCAAAATTTTATTATGAGTAATGGTTGAAAAGCTAATTTCGAGATCTACATCTTAAAATTATCATTCACAATAATTTTCAACTTTCTGAGAGAGATATATTTAATATTCAATTTTTATTTTATTGGAGTAAAAAGAGAAAGGTAATCAAATCAAAAGGGGATTAGTAATTTACTAAACTACCCATGCCCCCTATTATATATAACTCATTTCTTTCCCCCCCTTTCTTTTCTTCTCTTCCCATGGCACTTCTTTCTCTCTCTCTCTCTCTCGATCACTCTTCTCTCTCTCTCGGCTCTCTCTCCATCTCCCTTCTCTCTCTTGCATGCACTAACAAAAACTCATCCAAATTCAAAGATTTTATCATCCTTAGTCTTTATTTTCGATATACTACTCAAACACCACTTGCATGTAAGTGTTTATGCAAGTTTCATAGTTCCATCTCCATAGTTGTGTTCAAGGAAATGTGATTTCTTGATATATGATCATAAGAGAATGTTAGGTCACACACACACTGTAGAGGGGGTGAATACAGTGTATAGTACAATCAAATCGAACTTTAATAGCTCAAGTAACAGAAAACAAACTTTATTGAAACAATAAACTCTGTTACAATATGGAACTGTTACCTCTCAGTGATGAACAAATATCACGAGAGCTGCTAGGGTTACAATTAATAATCTTCTCGAATATGATAACACTTATAGTGTAAACCCTATGTCTGTGTTTATATACTACACAGTTATAAGATAATCGCTAATTGATATGGAATATAATTCTGCTTCCTAAAATATATCAATCAGATATCTTTTCTTCCAAGTATTCTATTCTTCATAGAATTCCTTCTTCATGCATATCTCTTCTTATGTTTGTCTCAATCTTCTTTTCTTTAATCAACTGTTGTCCTTATCTGAACGTCCTTCAGTACTTAAGTTCTGATATCCATCTTCTGATGATTATCTCCTGATAATATAAGTACTGATATCCTTAAGTCCTGACTTCCAGTAAGTACTGATTTATCTTGTTTAAGTAAGATCTGAAAACTAAACATAAATCATATTAGCCATGACATTATCAAATATATCTAACAATCTCCCCCAACTTGTAAATTAGCATAATATACAAGTTTAACAGATATTTGATGATGTCAAAAACATTAAGTACAAATGCATGAGAATTAGACTAGATAACTACAACTTACAGTCCTTAAAGCTTTACCAGTCTTTAACTTCTGATAACAACTTCAGTCTGTATTCATATCAGAATTTAAGCAGTTGTAGATCTTGACTTGGCTTCATCTTCTGATCTCTCTGATGTCAGGAGTTGTTCTGAGATAGTTCTTCAACAAACATCTCTCAGCATATCTGAGTTCATCAATCATCCTCCTTTTAGCATCTTTAAGTTCTGCAGTATCTTCACCAATTTGAAAGATTGCAGCCCTGAGATCATTAATTCTAGCTTTTCTTATATCCTGATCCAGTCTGATCAAATATGCCTTATCAGACTCAAGATTGAATTCCACAGCCGTGTAACCCAGAAAGGTAGTTATAATCTTGGCAGTGTTGGGCTTCATTTCAACTATATCACCCTAGTGATCTCTGTACTTTGGAAGATATGTGCTGTCAGACTTAACAGAATAAAGCCTTTTCTGTCTCTGAATCTGATTCTTCAAATAGTTTGCAGCACTTTCTGTTATTTTATCATTCACTTGAAGTAAGAATAATACATGCTCCAGTTCTTAAAAATACTTCAATGGAATGGCATTTTCCCTTATATGATAAACCCTACCATATGTCATGAAGTACAACAAGATGTGTTCTTTCAAGTAGGTATGGTAAACCATTTGTACAGATTCCAGTTGATTCAATCTCTCAGGAGTTGCTCCAATACCTGGTTCACTCAAGGAAGTTGGATCATTGGTAATGTTTTGTATTCTTCTTTCATCAGTACTTCCCAATCCAGTTTTATCTCTTGCTTCCTTTCCAGTAACCACTCTTGCTTCAAAACCACTTGCAGCAGTCTTCAAAGGTTGAGTCTGTTTTGCTTTAGTGAATCCTGGTAGGAGTGTCTTTGATTTATCTTCTGATATCAAGTTAACTTGAGCTATGTCAGAGGTTACTTGCTTCTTTGAAATATCAGAACTTACTATCTCTTGACTTTGAACAACTTGAGCCATGTCAGAGGTTGTCTTAAAAACTTTTCTTGAAGTCAGAGTAAGATCATCATCTTCATCAGTAATTTCTTCATTCACAGGAGGCACACAAACCTTGATAGGTTCACCAACTTTCTCTTTTCCCTCGGACCTTGGATCTATCTACAGTTGTGATTTAGCCATAGTTGCTTCACGATTTATCCTTTCTTTTATCACAATGCCTTTGAGTTTTGGAAGTATCTTTTTACCAGAAGCTTCAGATTTAGATTTGACTTTTCCTGATTTAAGTCTGGCTTCTTCTTCCATTAAACTCTCCAAGTCCATTCCTGGATTTTTCTGAAGAAATAACTGTCTTGACATATCTTCATCAAGATCTAAAAGTTCATCAGAACTTATCCTTTTACCAGTAGCAGAAGTAATTTTTTTTCCAGTATCAGAACTTGTCCTGTGACTTGTGATTTCAGCTTTTCTTGATGAGAAACCTCTACCTTGACTATGACCTCTACCCATTCCAGAGTTTCCATGGTCATCTTTTTCATCATCGTTCCCCTTCAGTGTCTTATCAGTTTTGCATTTGGACTTAATTACTTTCTCCCCCTTTTTGGCATCAGCAGGTAATAGAAGAGAGACAAGCAATTCCACTGAGGCTTGGATTTCATTAAGTTGAGATTGCTGATAAGCTTGATTTTTCAGAATTTCATCAATCTGAGCTTGTTGTTTCTCTTGAGTCTTCTCAATATAAGCAACTCTGTCAAAGGTAGGTTGGAAGAATTTTTTCTTATCAATCTTCTGAATTTGTTCTTGCTTCATTAATTCTTCCTGAATTTTGTGTATCTCTGCATGAGTAGTTGAATGGAGACCTTGTAAATGTTTAGTACTCAATGCAGTGACTCGAAGCTGTGTTTTCAAATCATCAGTGATTAACATCTCATCAGCTTTTGTCAAGTGCTCAGCAAGATTCTTTGCAGATGGAACACAGGTAACTGAGTTCCATTCCTTAGTCCATTCATGTCCTGGAGGAGTTTCATTCCAAGGCACTGGTGCTTCTCTGATGACACACTTCTTAACTAGTTCAGATTTAAGAACAGTTTGTTGAGGTGCATGTCCTGAAGGACCTGCTTCATCAGCATCTGCATTTGGAGCAGCATCACCAGTATCTCCAATATTTGTAGCATCAGAACTTACAGAATCAGTATCTTCTGATAAAATAACAGTATGAGAAGCAATTGAGGCTTTAGCATCATCCTCTAATTGCTGATCTGGTTCCAAGTTCTGATCAACAGACATATCCTGATGCTCACCTATAATCTGATCATCAACATCTAGATGCAGAGAAGGTGTAGTAGATAATTCTGGAGTTTGAGCAGCATCAGTAATTGGTGTTGTTGATGGATTAGTTGCTGTTGGAGCTTCTAATAAAGTATTTCAGTCACAACCAGGTTCTGAATATCAATGTCAGCACTTGTGCCTGGTTCAACAGGAGATACAGTCTTAGGAGACACAGATGGTGTGTTAGCCATTTTAGTAGCAGCTTCCTGAGTTGGAGTTAATGGAGAAGCAGGGGCTTGAGCAGATGCCTTTTCTTGTGAGATCAGAGATTCCTGATCTCCTTCCTTAGCTGCTGCTTCCTCATCATCTGAAACTGGCCTTTTTGCTCTATGTTTCTTGTATCTCTTTGACGATGGGGATTCCTTGGGAGGTTCAACATAAGTCATTCTTCTAAGCCTTTTGAGAAGCTTAAATCCCCCAATTCCAGAATCCTTCTGAGAAGGAACTTTCTCAGCTTCTTTTACAACAGGGTCTGATGTAGAAACCTGTTCCTCACTATCAGACTCATCTCTCAAAACAATCCTCCTTCTCTTCTGAGGTGTTTGAAGAACAGTCTTTGTCCTCTTAGGCTTGGAAGATGAAGGGTTCACAGTAGGTTCTGAGGATGAGGGTTGAGCTGTCTGTGAAGTGGAGAGATATGATTTGAGATATGTTCTGAGGGATGGTTGAGTAGTATGAGTGGTATGTTCTGATGGTTTTCGTGGTGTTTGGGATGTGGTGGTAGGTTGGACATCAGAATAAACAGATTTATAGGTTTTAGGATCAGCATTTACCAAGATCTGTTTTACAGACTGAGGAATCTGTAAAGGTCTAACCACCTTTTTCTTAACATCAGCATTTACCAGGTCATTAAAGGCTCGTTTTGCAATTTTGAAAGGTGGAGTTAAGGTACTGGTAGGTTGTGGTTCATCAGCACAATAGAAACTATATATAAGCTGACAGAATCTAGCAAAGTAAACTACATTCCTATCCTCTGTCATCCTATCCCCAATAAAACCTATCACAGCAGTTGCAAAATCAAAATGAGTTTGGTTAATGATAGCATACCCGATGTGCTGACTCATTATATTGATGGCATTAAAGTTGGAACACTTATTCCCAAAAGCTTTAGTGATGCAGTCAAAGAAGAAGCTCCATTCCCTTCTGATATGAGCCCGTTTCAACTGCCCAAGCTTAGCCAAACTCTGCTCATACCCCAAACTGGCCATTAACTCTTGAAGAGCTGATTCCTCCGGGGTTGAAAAAGTACATCCTTCTGGTAAATGTAGGGCCTTTCGAATTGTACCAGGAGTTACCACATGTGTAGAATCATCCATTTCGAAAACAATACTGGGAGTACCATGTGTACCACCTTTATCAAAGTGCCCAGTCCGCCAAAATGTCAGAACTTGTTGGCTCGAAAAGGTTGAAGGCTGGGTCAATGCATACCCAATTTCACTGATCTTGCACAAAATACAACTCAGACGGAGCTTCAGCATGATCAAGAATTGCGGCATAGTTATTTGGAACAAATTTAGCTCCATCAATGATTAAATCCTTAGGTGCCATGAGAAAAATTGAAAATTAAGATTTTCCTGTTAGGTGTTTGATAAATTGTCTGTATGAAAAACCAACGTCAGGAGATGAGAGAGAGTAAAAGCAAAAAAAAGAGAGATAAGGTGTAAAAATAAATAAAAGATTCTATAATCTTCTCTCTCTTACTTATACTTGTAAAAAATATAACCGTTGGACACCTGTCAGACATGCAGTAATAATGAAAAGTTAATGGGCACGGGAAAATAGTAATCATTACATACCCACTTGCAGTTTTTCAAGGAAAAACCGCTCCACTTACCCAGTAATTCCATTAAACGAGGTAAATCAGTTTTAATTCAAAATTGAAACTGTTCCCACTTATTCAATTATTTTTCACTGCAACACCAAGGAAACAAGTACTGATATTTTAAGATCAGAACTTAATTTAAATCGAAAATAAAATAGTCATCAGAATATGGATATATCGGGATTTATCAGTGCATTTAAATTACAAACATCTCAGAGACAAAAACTTGCAAAAAGTAGAAATTCCATTAATATATTAAGAGAATACATTCATGAAATTTAAATTACATCAGAACTTTACAAGATTGTCCTAAGCTTCCAAACCTAACATCAACAGCCTTTGTCATAGCTCAAGAAGCAGGGAAAGGCTGACGATGAAGAAAAACAGGAAGAAGAAAATAAATTATTTCTTCTTCCTACTCTCGACAAACAGAATAGCGAGTCTGATGATTTGCTCTTGCTGGCGGAGAGCTTCCAACCTTTCCTCCTCCAATCGCTCCAGATGGCGATGGTAGTCCATATAGAAGAACAGGAGGTGAGTGAGTACCTCCTGGGGAACTGAGTCCCATATCTCATCAAGAATGGCAGTGACGTGCCATTCCTGCTGCCAGGCTTCACAGTTTAACTCCATGTTGAAGGTGTCATAGTTTAAAAACATATTGTAGTTAACCATGATGTTGTGTATATGAGGGAAAAGAGAGTAAGTGTTTGAGGAAAGAATTGATGTATAGGCTGATGTGAAGTGTTCGTTTATATAGGCAAGAGAATGCCAGAAGACGCAAAGAAATTTAATGCTGACAAGTAGAATTAATTCTACCTCGTCTCCCTAGACTGGGAAGATGAAAAACAGTCATTGGAAGTGTAAGTCATGGTTTAATGCACACAAGTAACAAGTAAAAAAAAACTATACATTACGTGTGTAACACCCCCAGATCCGGGGTCGGGGATCCGGGTTGTCACGGTCTTTCTTTCCACAATATCACTTCACTTAATTAATAATAAATAACCTCATGCTGTGACCCCGCACTAACACACACCACAACTCGTTATAGTCTCAGAGATGAAATTGAAATAAGTACAAGTCTTTGAATCCAGCATTTAAAAGTTATTACAACCCAAAATGATTACTTGATAAATTTACAGTTAATTGCCATTATCTGCCACAAGTTATAATTGTACATAATTTGATTCTCAAAAGTAGATGGTCTGAACTACAATGGATCTACCTCGGTAGCTATAGCAGCTACAACATCATCGGGAAGACACGGGACGCTTCCCACGCGCTTGCGCTGGGTCTGCTGGAGTCTGGCCATCTCTCCTAACTGTTGTTGTGTGATGAAGAAATAAAGCAAGAGTGAGCCTTACAGCTCGCAAGATAATACATAGTGATAACAATAATATAAGTATCTAAATGGATACTTACTAGAATCTTTATCGTAAGTAAGGTAATTACTTACTGGATATAAGTTTTAAAAGAAGATGAAGTTACCAATTACTTCACTATACTTATACCATTTTTTTAAATCTACTTGAACTACTACTGTTCGAAGTATAATAAGATTCACGAGGTCATCCCATAGATGAGACCATAAATAAAACTTGAAAATATTTGATCTTTGAAATATTTTGAAAAGAGATGAAGTTACGAGATACTTCATTCAATGGATACCCCAGTAAAAATGTTTGACCCTGTCAATGCTTCGGCAACCACCCATTAGTAGCTTTTCAATCGAAATGCTACGGGTAGTGTTGCAGAATTATCCAAATGGATGATGAACTCATTACGGGAGTTTACCGCGCCAGGAAGACCACTTATGATGATCAGTCGTAGTAGTACAACCCCACCATTTTCTACATGTAGAGGAGAACCTGTCGGATTTACTTGTCAACCGAACACTGAACTCCTAAGGAATGGACCGCCTTAGCGGAACTTCTAGGCCATTTGGGCCAATATGATAAGGCTGGGCCGGCGCTACTCGACCACTTACGCCACTCCTAGTTCAGATGAAATCCATGACTCTGAAATGTAAAGCTCGTTCCCCCTTTCCCCAAGTAGAAACTTGTTGATACGGCTTCACCAAGAAGTCGTATCTAGTTGGAAAGGAAAACTCACCGATATTCCCCAGGCGATGCCTGTTAATGGATTAACTTGTTCCAAGAATTTTACTTCCCGAATATTGGGTAAGTAATCAAAAACTCTTTTACCAAGACAGCAACCTTGTTGCGAATATAAAATACACCACAAAGCCGGATTCCCCAGGTTTTGAGCGAGTATTTAAATCCCCTTAAAAAGGAAGATCTTAAATATAAAAATGAGTTTTGGGATCCGCTCTAACTTTTAAAAATCATTTTGAAGACTCGAAAACACTTTAAAGAGTGTTTGGAGTAAAACTGATTTAATGAAGTAAATCAGTCCCCAGTATATTTAGAAAATGTCTGAATATTATTATTTAAATAATATTCCCACAAAGAATTATCTTAATAAAAATAATTGAAGTAGAAGTATTAAAACTTATACTTGAAACGAGTATTAAATAATCAAAGATATACTTATATGAAAGTATTATCTTTATTTGAATAATCGAAAATAAGTTTGATTATTGACACCTTATTCTTTAATAAAATAAAGAATATATTGCAGTAATAAGCGGAGTCATAATACCTCGAATGAATATTATAAATAATATTCATAAAATAAAGGAGCCATACATCCTCAAATCAATATCCAAGTAATATCCAATAATAATATAAAAGAGTCATAAGCCCTCGAATGAATATTCAAAATAATATTCAATAATAAAATAAAGGAGTCATAAGTCCTCAGATGAATATTCGAAATAATATTCAATAATAAAATAAAGGAGTCATAAGTCCTCGGATGAATATTCGAAATAATATTCAATAATAAAATAAAGTTAAAGTTATCGAATAAACCTTATTCGATTAATAGTTTGGAAAAATATAACCATATATATATATATAAATATAAATAAATATATATATATATATATCCATATCCATATATACAAAATCTACTCGGGATCCTCGACTCCCGGTTTTAGAAAATATTTTCACCTTTGGGTCCCTATACTAAGGGTATATGCAAGTTACCGCTATCCTCTAGCATAGGTATTATCAACTGAACCAACAGATATATATATGGAAAGAATGCGAAACAGGCATGCATATATATATACCATAGCAGCATGCTTCAATATATTGCATCATTTGCTAATTAACCAACATGCATCTATCGCAAGATAATGCAAATACATATATTCATCACAACAACAGTTATAACGGGTAGAAAACTTGCCTGAGCGACTTGGGGTTACGAATGGCTCGGGACGAGTCTGGTAACCTATAAACAACAAGTAAGTTGGAATTAAACCAAAGTCACTTGTAAATCTATACTCTAACCAACTCAGACTCTAACGCTCGTTTTGCGCTCACTGATTCGCTTAAGTCACTCGGGTACCCTCGGCTCCACCATTTTTAATAATTTAACCTTTACGAGTTTTAAAGCGATTCCTTCGCGAGTGTCTTACCAACTGCCTAACACACTTACCATAAATGTTTCATACATTAATTAACCCTTTTTGGTCTTGAAACTATGTTTCAAAGTAAGGCGAGGGGAAAAGTTTCGTTCGCGAAACGCCGTTACTTGAAATGACCTTTTTTCCTAAACTGTGCATCGGAATCGAACGAACTACATATCAAAACGAAGCTCGTAATATGAACTATCTAAACATAGAAATGGTCAAAATCTAGCAGGGGGTTCTCGGGTCGTAATGTTATGCACAAAAACAGTCTAAAGAAAATCGGACGTTACGACGGCTATGTTTACGCGTTTTCCCAATTTTAAACCATTCAAAACCAACCACAAATCAACCCCAAATCAATCATACAACCAATATCCCTCCAAACCACATCATAACAGCCCCAACAAATCCACATTAACCATTTATACTTATTCCACACATGAACTAAAAGCTTTACTTAGGTTCTTTAACTAATTACCAAGATTTACAACTCCAACAATGCAACAAAACCAACTAATCTCTACAAACTCAACCAAACTTCAACCAATCAAGCATCATGCTTCACATATGCTATATCAAACACATTCAATCCTAATTACTCAAAACTAAAGCTAGGGTTTGTAGTTTATACCTTCCTTGGAGAGTGGAGAATCAAGAGAATGGCTTGGAATCACCCTTAAAGTCCTTATCCAAGCTTAATCTAAACAAAACTTCAAGAACACAAATTTTAGTTCTTGAAAAACACTATTCACCATCTTCTTTCATGATTTATAGAAAAATATTGGCTTGGAATTAGAAGCTTAAACTTATAGGAAGTATGTAACTATCCATGGGGAAGCTTAGATAATTTCCTTGCTAAATAGTAAGTGGAGGAGCTTGGACTTTCATTTTTTAAGAAAAGCACCCGAGAGCATGAAGAAGAAGAAGAGAGATTTTTGTGTTTTGGCTTGATTTGCTTTTGGTTGGTTGATTTTTGTTGTTTGCTTTAGTGAATTACCTAGTTGCCCTTGGTTTTGTGTGGTTAAAAAGTCACCACATCTCCTTCCTTCCCATGTCATGCTTGTGTCATCCTCATGATGTCATCCTCCCCTCCTTGTCCTCTTCTCATTGGTTGGGTGACATCATCCTCTCTAATCCCTTTGATTAACTTCCTAATTGTTTGCCTAATGACCGCTGATCTGTTATACAGTTCGCTTAACTTTCGTTTTCATTTATCGTTTGAAGGATCATACCCGGGATCTTATTACTTAGGTTCCCTTATCCTTTCTCAATACATTATATTCCTTTTTATGATCCTCTCTTATAATCCTTTAATTTAAATCCTTTTTATCCTGTTACCTTTTTCTCAATTCTTTCCGTATCTAGTGGATTTCCGGGAAAAATCAAAGTGTTCGGATTTGGATTCTGACGATCTTTACATACACTTATATCCCATATAAAGTACTAATAAAATCTCAGAATATCCATATCAGAACCCCTACATAGTGTGTCATGAAAAGTTTTCTCATTCAGCAAAAACACTATTCATAAGGGTTTCAAAAATTAC
The DNA here is from genome assembly GCF_009905375.1 of Apium graveolens. Taxonomy (NCBI): domain Eukaryota; kingdom Viridiplantae; phylum Streptophyta; class Magnoliopsida; order Apiales; family Apiaceae; genus Apium; species Apium graveolens. The sequence goes on from NC_133648.1 coordinate 117,372,028, forward strand.
CCAAAAATTGGGGTTATTACAGTCTCCCCTCCTTAAAAGGATTCCGTCCCGGAATCAGATAGAAAGTGAATAGGGATACTCTCTTAGCATTGCACTTTCTAACTCTCGAGTAAATTTTCCCACATTGTGGTTCTACCATCAAACTCTTACTAGTTTGATAACCCTTCTCCTAAGCACTCGTTCCCTTTTACTCTATACCCTTCCTGGTTGCTCCATATAGGTTACGTCTGGTTGCATGTTTATGCGCTCATATGCCTCTATTTATCTGGCATCTGATTTACACTTCCTTAACATTGATATGTGAACACGTTACGACCTGCTACATGTTCGGGGTTAGGGCTAGCTCATATGCTAACTTCCCAAACGTCTTAATATATCCAAGGGTCCAACAAATTGTAGACTTAGCTTTCCTTTCTTTCCGAACCTCATCAATCCTTTCCAAGGGATACCTATAACATTACTAGGTCCCCTATTTCATACTCTTTATCCTTTCGTGTCAAATCAACATACTTATCATGTCCATCTTGGGCTACTACCAGCCGTCCTCTGATTAGATCTATTATATCCCTGGTCCTTTGGACTACTGCGGGTCCGAGCATCTTGCGCTCTACAACTTCATCCTAACATAAGGGAGATCGACACTGTCTTCCCTCAAGGATCTCATAAGGCGATACCTCAATACTGACATATGATCTATTGTCGTAAGAAAACTCAACCTGTGTTAAGTGATCATTCCAATTTCTTTCAAGTCTATTGCACAGACTCTCATTATAGCTTTTAGCATTAGAGCTTTTGCTTCTCACTACCCATCCTTTTTCCTAGTTCGTAGTCGCTACTACCTTCCGTTCCTAATATTATACTAGTTATACTTTTGCTCGCTAGCGTTCTATAACTTTTTAATAACCACGTCAACCTTAGTATCACGAATGTGTTTCCATTCCGCATACTACCACCACTTTATTACTCCTTTTTCCAGCTGTTTCTATTTCCCAAAGTTTGATCAATCAAATAGAAGTAAAGGAATTTGTTGAGAGATCACTATGATCATGAACACTTGTTATATCGCATAGTTAGTACAGAAGGTGGCCAGCCTTTAGTACTTGACAAGAAATTAAACAATAGCTGGTATCATACTCAGCTTCTATCACACAGATAGATAGTCATTCGGCAATACCTCCCCTTCTGGAAGGGTTGTTCTTCTCAGCTTACATGAAATGAAAAGAAGAGAAAAGAACGAACTGAAGAGAATTGTATATATGAAAAAAATATACTGCCACAAAATATCTGGCTTGGAACCTACCTCTGAACTATAGAGGTTTGTCATAGGAGAACAAAACATATACGTATTTATATCAGCATCAAGCATTATAGCCTCGTATTTCCCATGCCTAAATATTTTCGCTATCCCGTCCATCATTCTATGGACCCACACTCTTCCTCGAGCTTATACATAATCACCTTTGAAACTCCCTCGACATCGAAAATCGAATCTGGGATCTCATTCTATACATCATCGTTACTAGAATTCTATGCTTGCACCGCAACCTTCCTCGTATAATAATACGACTCTCTATTGATAAGAAAGAATAATTATTCACTAGGTAGATACTCTACTTAATTAGTCTATCAATGATAACTTATACACTACCACGACCCGATTAGTGGTACTCAATCTCAACATCCATTCCAATACAACTCTCACGGTTGTAATCAGCTTAATACTCGCAGAATCATTGCTGCCTTACTATGGTCCACCACTGACCTACTGTCGTCATTCATTTTTCCATAAAATCTTAATATCTAACCATACGGAGTCTATACTTGTCGTATCAAATTCTCCTAAGGAGTTAACATAACCACCAATCACAATTCATGAAGAACACTCCAAACTCTGACGTACTTTCATGACATGAAGCAGATAAAATTGCAGAAGAGTTTCAATCAAAGCAACGATAGCAGGTTAATACCATTTTTAATCATACACCCTAAATAGAAGAATTAACTCAAGGGTTCATCTAGTCCTTTTTGAAACATGGTCCTGGCTTATCTCAAGATAGGACCTTCTAAGATAGATAGCCCGTTCATGGCGATTACACGAATTAAACCTGTACCAACTACTATTACGGTTGGGTATTGCACAGTCATCAGAAGGAATGTCAATCTTCCAAACCATAATTCAACCTTCACATTTTTAACCATCACCACTGTATTCTTTTGGCACACGCGCCTATAATTATCCACTTACCTTTAAAGTGTCGGCCACCTCTTTGGCCTTTCCTGATAGTAAAATTTCCTTACAGTCAATGTCATTTTAACCACCTCCAAATAAATTTTCTACCTTATTTCCGATCACTGCTTGAGTGAAGATGTTTTCCTTAAAATCAGATGAGAAAAAAAAATATCACCATTTTTCCATAAGTTATTGCCTCAATCTTTAGAGGCTAATCACTGTCAAGACTAACTCTCAATCATACTTAGAACATTTTTTTTTCTTAAGTCCTAATTGCCCTGAACAATTTCGACCATTACTGGTTCGATCCATACTTTCTCGTGGTTTAACACGTGCCCCACTTGGCATCATTATAATTACGTCATATTTCCTTTATCCACATTTCTATTCTTGAGAATTTTGAATATTACCTTTTTTTATAAAACCTCTAAGGTTATCCTTCAATCATTCCTCCTGTATTCCCTAGATACAGGGCATATCACAATACCATTTACTATTACTAGAACCATTGTCTATATACCTCTGAAAAATTTCTCCACTGATTCTTAAAGGTTGTTATTACCTTAATCCTTTCCAATTCATACTGTCAAAACTCATACTATTCCTATTAAGGATGAAATGCCAACCTGTATGCATTCCCCTAGGATTCATTTTAAGTTACCAATGTTCTATCCTTAATTCCACCTTTAAAAGGTACCTGCATCCTTCCATGGATAAATCAAGTCATATTTCCTTGATAGATTATCATATTCATCATTCCCACCTCGATAGTCTATACCTAACTTCATAATAGCATCCTTATTCAAATTGAGGTCAATTCATATGGCCTCCAAAAGATAACAACGGTTATCCGCTTGTCTTGCCTAATTTGGTAACAATAACAAGGATGTTCTGGAAGATATTGGTCGTGTTCAACGTGAACTTCTTCTTAATAATTCCTTATTTACTTTTGTTGTTTATCTCAACAGTCACCTCAATGTTGGGATATCTTTCATACCTGGCGTCTCCCTTTCTGGGTATCAAGCCACCGGTCTTACATTTCCCATTCTTGAAGGTCACTTCCTTCCTCCAATTTTCTTAATTTCTTACTTTCTTGTCTCCTCAGTCTATCCGCGTCTCATTATTTATCCTTCGAACTATCTCAAGGTTTCCTCGAATCCTCCCAACTTAAAGGGGGTACAATATATGTATCTCTTATGCCTTCAACCATCAATTTTAACTCATGGTGGATCATCATCATCCTGACGATTACATACTTTTCTATTTCTATTGCTATGAGTCTTTAGGGTTTCCTCATACCCACTTCCTTATCATACCTTAAACTCTATTGCCTTTATATTCCTTTCCACTTCAGTTTCTTTTTATTTTCCTTTCTCTTATCATTATTTCATGAACTAACACAACATAAGTATTGATTCCAAACATCCCGTCATTCTGGATTCGTGTCCTCAGAACAAATCTTGATAACTTTTACAACTTAGATTCATAATTCATCATACTCATCCACTTTTGTTCTAGCTCCAAAGCTTTTACACTATCTCCTTATCTTTGGGAATTACTTTCCCGAAAACAATTGACTGAACTTAAATCAGTTTATTCTAACCTCTGGCTCCGTGCCTTTCTTGGTCTTTCACCAGCGGGTGGTCTCTCTCTTAGGAGGGTAAGTGACAAAAACAGTCTTTTGTGGTTCGTCAATCATTCAGAATCTCAAATGATTCCTCTATTTCCTTTAGCCAGGCTCTTGCCTCGACTAGGTCAACCTGTTCCTTGGAACTCTGAGAGCTTAGAGACTTAAAGGTCCTGAAAGAATTTCCTATCGCATTGTTTCCTCAAGGTGGTGGTTGGGGATAATAGTCTAAGTTCTGTCTAGACAGGTCCATAAATTGCCATATAGGAGTACCGTCTCGGGTCTCCTTTCCTTACTCGACTATCTGTTTCCTTAGTATGAAATGTTTCATCCTACTCCCCATAATTGGGGTCATCTTTTAATTTAAAATCCTTATTTTCCACTCCATTATGTCATGGGTTCCTTCTATCTTGATGGCGACCTCCCTGACTATCACGTTCAGGGTTTGCTCTAAATCTTATTCCTCAAACTATGGCTCTCATCTAAGTTCTCATCCTTACGCTCTTGAACTTTCGGAACCCAAATTCTATAGGAATACCTCATTATTCCCTTATGATCTTTCTCGATATTAATCTTTTATCTAATTGTTGGCTCTCTGCCTTCATTCATAACTTTTTCTGGCACAATATGATCTTTTCCAATAATTCGGGCTGTATTGCAATCTCAAACAGCTTTTTGGTACCGGCTCCGGTTACCTTCACTTCTATTTCCATTTTCTCAAAATCTCTTATAAACTCTCCAAAAGACATTATCTCTTGAGTCTCTCCTTTTTACTAAGGGCATCAGCCACCATATTGGCTTTCCTCGAATGATAAAGAATCTCCCAATCATTATTCTTGATTAGCTCTAACTGCCTCCTCTGGCATATGTTGAGCTCTTCCTACGCGAAAATGTACTAGAGCACTTATGGCTTAGGTAATTCTCGCACTTCTCTCCATACAAGTAGTGCCTCCAATCTTTAGGGTAAAACTATTGCCACGAGCCTAAGCTCATGAGCGGGGATATCGAATTTCATATTACCTTAATTATCTTGACATGTACGCGATTACCTTACCGTGCTGCATAAGCACGCACCCTAAGCCCTTGTGCGAAGCGTCACTACACTTCACAAAATCTCCTTTTCCATCCGGCAACGCCAGCATAGGGGCCATCACCAACCTCTGCTTCAGTTCTTGAAAGCTGTTCTCGCATTTCTCTGTCCATTCGAACTTCTCAGTCTTACGAGTAAGCCGCGTTAAAGGGGCTACTATCTTTATAACTTGAACGAACCTCCGGTAGTGACCGGCCAATCCTACCTCTGGTAGTCGACCAAACCATGGTCATCAATTCATCAGTGGTCCTTTATCCAATCCTGTCAGGATCCTCCATGGGATCCTCCTCAACAACTATCCCTTCTAGGATAACATCCTCAACCGCTAAATCCTCAATATCAACATCATCCGGTCCTGCATTAGGACACTCTATCGGATCCACAATCCGATCTCCAATTAGTAATAAAATATCATCGCGATGTTGCTCCTCAACCTCAGGGTTCGGAGTCCCGCTACCATATACGATAACGAACTACGCTCCTATCACGATATTTATAAGGGTTCCCATAAGGGTTTTAACTGTCAGTGCTACGTTAGGTAGCCCGACTATGAACTTGGCAAGAGTTCTTATTATCTTAGTTAACTTATTATCTTAACGTCCCATCATCTCTGAGGTTTATAACGCTTAGCTCTGATACCATTTCTGTAACACCCCCAGATCCGGGGTCGGGGATCCGGGTTGTCACGGTCTTTCTTTCCACAATATCACTTCACTTAATAAATAATAAATAACCTCATGCTGTGACCCCGCACTAACACACACCACAACTCGTTATAGTCTCAGAGATGAAATTGAAATAAGTACAAGTCTTTGAATCCAGTTATTACAACCCAAAATGATTACTAGATAAATTTACAGTTAATTGCCATTATCTGCCACAAGTTATAATTATACATAATTTGATTCTCAAAAGTAGATGGTCTAAACTACAATGGATCTACCTCGGCAGCTATAGCAGCTACAACATCATCGGGAAGACACGGGACGCTTCCCACGCGCTTGCGCTGGGTCTGCTGGAGTCTGGCCATCTCTCCTAACTGTTGTTGTGTGATGAAGAAATAAAGCAAGAGTGAGCCTTACAGCTCGCAAGATAATACATAGTGATAACAATAATATAAGTATCTAAATGGATACTTACTAGAATCTTTATCGTAAGTAAGGTAATTACTTACTGGATATAAGTTTTAAAAGAAGATGAAGTTACCAATTACTTCACTATACTTATACCATTTTTTTAAATCTACTTGAACTACTACTGTTCGAAGTATAATAAGATTCACGAGGTCATCCCATAGATGAGACCACAAATAAAACTTGAAAATATTTGATCTTTGAAATATTTTGAAAAGAGATGAAGTTACGAGATACTTCATTCAATGGATACACCAGTAAAAATGTTTGACCCTGTCAATGCTTCGGCAACCACCCATTAGTAGCCTTTCAATCAAAATGCTACGGGTAGTGTTGCAGAATTATCCAAATGGATGATGAACTCATTACGGGAGTTTACCGCGCCAGGAAGACCACTTACGATGATCAGTCGTAGTAGTACAACCCCACCATTTTCTACATGTAGAGGAGAACATGTCGGATTTACTTGTCAACCGAACACTGAAATCCTAAGGAATGGACCGCCTTAGCGGAACTTCCAGGCCATTTGGGCCAATATGATAAGGCTGGGCCGGCGCTACTCGACCACTTACGCCACTCCTAGTTCAGATGAAATCCATGACTCTGAAACGTAAAGCTCGTTCCCCCTTTCCCCAAGTAGAAACTTGTTGATACGGCTTCACCAAGAAGTCATATCTAGTTGGAAAGGAAAACTCACCGATATTCCCCAGGCGATGCCTGTTAATGGATTAACTTGTTCCAAGAATTTTACTTCCCGAATATTAGGTAAGTAATCAAAAACTCTTTTACCAAGACAGCAACCTTGTTGCGAATATAAAATACACCACAGAGCCGGATTCCCCAGGTTTTGAGCGAGTATTTAAATCCCCTTAAAAAGGAAGATCTTAAATATAAAAATGAGTTTTGGGATCCGCTCTAACTTTTAAAAATCATTTTGAAGACTCGAAAACACTTTAAAGAGTGTTTGGAGTAAAACTGATTTAATGAAGTAAATCAGTCCCTAGTATATTTAGAAAATGTCTGAATATTATTATTTAAATAATATTCCCACAAAGAATTATCTTTATAAAAATAATTGAAGTAGAAGTATTAAAACTTATACTTGAAACGAGTATTAAATAATCAAAGATATACTTATATGAAAGTATTATCTTTATTTGAATAATCGAAAATAAGTTTGATTATTGACACCTTATTCTTTAATAAAATAAAGAATATATTACAGTAATAAGCGGAGTCATAATACCTCGAATGAATATTATAAATAATATTCATAAAATAAAGGAGTCATACATCCTCAAATGAATATCCAAGTAATATCCAATAATAATATAAAAGAGTCATAAGCCCTCGAATGAATATTCAAAATAATATTCAATAATAAAATAAAGGAGTCATAAGTCCTCAGATGAATATTCGAAATAATATTCAATAATAAAATAAAGGAGTCATAAGTCCTCGGATGAATATTCGAAATAATATTCAATAAGAAAATAAAGTTAAAGTTATCGAATAAACCTTATTCGATTAATAGTTTGGAAAACTATAACCATATATATATATATATATATATATATAAATATATCCATATCCATATATACAAAATCTACTCGGGATCCTCGACTCCCGGTTTTAGAAAATATTTTCACCTTTGGGTCCCTATACTAAGGGTATATGCAAGTTACCGCTATCCTCTAGCATAGGTATTATCAACTGAACCAACAGATATATATATGGAAAGAATGCGAAACAGGCATGCATATATATATACCATAGCAGCATGTTTTAATATATTGCATCATTTGCTAATTAACCAACATGCATCTATCGCAAGATAATGCAAATACATATATTCATCACAACAACAGTTATAACGGGTAGAAAACTTGCCTGAGCGACTTGGGGTTACGAATGGCTCGGGACGAGTCTGATAACCTATAAACAACAAGTAAGTTGGAATTAAACCAAAGTCACTTGTAAATCTATACTCTAACCAACTCAGACTCTAACGCTCGTTTTGGGCTCACTGATTCGCTTAAGTCACTCGGGTACCCTCGGCTCCACCATTTTTAATAATTTAACCTTTACGAGTTTTAAAGCGATTCCTTCGCGAGTGTCTTACCAACTGCCTAACACACTTACCATAAATGTTTCATACATTAATTAAACCTTTTTGGTCTTTAACCTATGTTTCAAAGTAAGGCGAGGGGAAAAGTTTCGTTCGCGAAACGCCGTTACTTGAAACGGCCGTTTCTCCTAAACCGTGCATCGGAATCGAACGAACTACATATCAAAACGAAGCTCGTAATATGAACTATCTAAACATGGAAATGGTCAAAATCTAGCAGGGGGTTCTCGGGTCCTAATGTTATGCACAAAAACAGTCTAAAGAAAATCGGACGTTACGACGGCTATGTTTACGCGTTTTCCCAATTTTAAACCATTCAAAACCAACCACAAATCAACCCCAAATCAATCATACAACCAATATCCCTCCAAACCACATCATAACAGCCCCAAAAAATCCACATTAACCATTTATACTTATTCCCCACATGAACTAAAAGCTTTACTTAGGTTTTTTAACTAATTACCAAGATTTACAACTCCAACAATGCAACAAAACCAACTAATCTCTACAAACTCAACCAAACTTCAACCAATCAAGCATCATGCTTCACATATGCTATATCAAAAAAATTCAATCCTAATTACTCAAAACTAAAGCTAGGGTTTGTAGTTTATACCTTCCTTGGAGAGTGGAGAATCAAGAGAATGGCTTGGAATCTCCCTTAAAGTCCTTATCCAAGCTTAATCTAAACAAAACTTCAAGAACACAAATTTTAGTTCTTGAAAAACACTATTCACCATCTTCTTTCATGATTTATAGAAAAATATTGGCTTGGAATTAGAAGCTTAAACTTATAGGAAGTATGTAACTATCCATGGGGAAGCTTAGATAATTACCTTGCTAAATAGTAAATGGAGGAGCTTGGACTTTCATTTTTTAAGAAAAGCACCCGAGAGCATGAAGAAGAAGAAGAGAGATTTTTGTGTTTTGGCTTGATTTGCTTTTGGTTGGTTGATTTTTGTTGTTTGCTTTAGTGAATTACCTAGTTGCCCTTGGTTTTGTGTGGTTAAAAAGTCACCACATCTCCTTCCTTCCCATGTCATGCTTGTGTCATCCTCATGATGTCATCCTCCCCTCCTTGTCCTCTTCTCATTGGTTGGGTGACATCATCCTCTCTAATCCCTTTGATTAACTTCCTAATTGTTTGCCTAATGACCGCTGATCTGTTATACGGTTCGCTTAACTTTCGTTTTCGTTTATCGTTTGAGGGATCATACCCGGGATCTTATTACTTAGGTTCCCTTATCCTTTCTCAATACATTATATTCCTTTTTATGATCCTCTCTTATAATCCTTTAATTTAAATCCTTTTTATCCTGTTACCTTTTTCTCAATTCTTTCCGTATCTAGTGGATTTCCGGGAAAAATCAAAGTTTTCGGATTTGGATTCTGACGATCTTTACATACACTTATATCCCATATAAAGTACTAATAAAATCTCAGAATATCCATATCAGAACCCCTACATAGTGTGTCATGAAAAGTTTTCTCATTCAGCAAAAACACTATTCATAAGGGTTTCAAAAATTACCCAAAAATTGGGGTTATTACAACGTGTACCACTATCCCTAATGATATTGACTGTTAATATTCTACCCAAACATATTCTGATTTAAAATGAGACTGTTTTTAGATTTTATCCATAAAGAAGTCAAGTAAAGGATCAGAGTTTAATATCAGAACTTAGACTTATATCATAACTTAATAGTCATCAGAACATAATTTCTTAACTCGAAAAATGAATGCCTATCTTTGTAATTCCTCACACAAATTCTGATATAGATTCTACAGAACTTAATCATCAGAACGTTCAATCAGAACTTGTCCTCAGAATATATGCAATTTGATACATAAACTGTTCATCTAAAATAACATAGATCACCACAGGAATTTTCATCATTTATATGGAGTGTTTATTGTGTGCATTAAGCTAAATATTAGACAAAGAGTAAAGTCTGATTCACTTCAGTACATCTTAGAAATAAGGCATAACTAAAACTTTACTAAAAACCTGTCATTATTCTGAGGCCTACTATTGAATGAGTTCATACTTGAGTCCACCTCACTTGTTTTGTGCTAATTTTGTGCATCTTTTTAAATTCCATTGTACAGTGGCTTCTCAGTGTAAGTGAGTCACTACTGCTTATCTGAATTTATGCCATTATCAGAGTATTTCTCCAGTAATCATAGAGTGTGAAAAGTCACCAAGAAAATATTTTACTTTTCTGATGCATATTTACTTAATACCAGCAATGCACTTGGGTCATCCGTTCCACATGTTTACTCTAGATCTCAAAAGAGTACCTGATCTTAATCCTTGATTCCTTTTCTTTTTCTTTTGATAAGTGAGGTTTATCAACACTTAGTACATTCAACAGATTTACTAGCATCAGAACTTAACAGATGAGAAGAATTATTATAGTTTGTGACTTAGTAATAAGATAGACAAAGTAAACTCAACTAAGCTCAATATCAGAATTTGCTTGTGTTAATAGATTTCCACAGAAATAATTACTTCTAACATGGGATCTTTAGTATATTGAAGATTACTAGGTCAGCATCTAGCACATGTATCCTCATAGGATAGAATAGTTACATAAACAGTCATATCACTACCAGAGTTTAGAAATTCACATCAGACAACATTCAGTACTTAAGCAGTTTTCAATTAAGCACAGAATACACAAAGAGAGTAATTTCTGTAAATACTGATCATAAAGTCTGATGCATCAGAACAAAACTAAGCAGATTTAGAAAAAGAACCTAAAATCATTCCAAGTTCATTTACCAATCTTGTAAAAGTAGCTTCATATAGTGGTTTTGTGAAGATATCTGCTAGTTGTTGATCTGTTGGAACAAAGTGCAATTCCACTGTACCTTCATCCACATGTTCCATTATGAAGTGGTACCTTATGCCGATGTGCTTTGTCATTGAGTGTTGAACTGGATTACCTGTCATAGCAATAGCACTTTGATTATCACAGTAAATAGGGATTTTGAAATATGTTAACCCATAATCCAGTAACTGATTCTTCATCCAAAGAATCTGTGCACAACAGCTTCCTGCAGCAATGTACTCTGCTTCTGCAGTTGATGTGGAAATTGACTTTTGTTTCTTGCTAAACCAAGAAACCAATCTGCCTCCAAGAAATTGGCAACTTCCACTTGTGCTTTTCCTGTTAATTTTGCAACCTGCAAAATCCGCATCTGAGTAACCTATTAGTTTAAAATCTGATTCTCTGGGATACCACAATCCCAGATCAGCTGTTCCTTTAAGATACTTGAATATTCTTTTCACAGCTGTTAAGTGAGGTTCTCTTGGATTTGCTTGAAATCTTGCACAAAGACAGGTAGCATACATGATATCAGGTCTACTAGCAGTTAGATAGAGTAGAGAGCCAATCATACCCCTGTAATCAGTAATATCTACTGATTTACCAGTATCCTTGTCCAGTTTTGTTGCAGTGGCCATGGGAGTGGATGCACTTGACCAATCTTGCATTCCAAATTGCTTCAGCAAGTTTCTGGTGTACTTAGTTTGACAAATAAAAGTGCCTTTTTCATTCTGCTTGACTTGAAGGCCCAGAAAATAGCTAAGTTCCCCCATCATACTCATCTGATACCTTGACTGCATCAGTTTGGCAAACTTCTTGCAAAGTCTGTCATTTGTAGAACCAAAAATGATATCATCAACATATATCTGGACCAGAAGTAAGTCATTTCCATGGTTGAGGTAGAACAGTGTTTTGTCTATAGTTCCTCTGTGAAATCCACTTTCCAGAAGAAACTGAGCTAAAGTCTCATACCATGCTCTTGGAGTTTGCTTAAGTCCATAAAGTGCTTTATCAAGCCTGTAGACATAATCTGGATATTTGGAATCTACAAAGCCTGGAGGTTGTTTAACATATAATTCTTCCTCCAATTCTCCATTGAGAAAAGCACTTTTCACATCCATTTGAAAGACAGTAAACTTTTTGTGAGAAGCATAAGCCAAAAATATCCTTATGGCTTCTAATCTAGCAACTGGTGCAAATGTTTCATCATAATCAATTCCCTCCTGTTGAGAATATCTTTTTGCAACCAACCTTGCCTTATTCCTTGTAATTATGCCATCACTATCAGTTTTGTTTCTGAATACCCATTTTGTACCAACAACAGATCTGTTCTTTGGTCTTGGTACTAGGGTCTAGACTTTATTTCTTTCAAATTCATTTAACTCTTCCTGCATTGCTTGCACCCAATCAGCATCTTGAAGAGCTTTTTCCACATTCTTTGGCTCAGTCTGAGAAAGAAAAGAATTGTAAAGACATTCATTTGAAGTACCTGTTCTAGTTCTGACACCTGCATCAGGATTTCCAATTATAAAATAAGGTGTATGTGATTTAGTCCACTTCCTTGCAGATGGAAGGTTTTCTCTAGAACTGGATGCTCCCCCATGATCCATGCTGTCTTCATTTTCATTTTCTGATCCTCCCCCTGAAACTATGCTCTTTGAGTTGGATTCTTCAGAATTTAGATTTTCAGACCTATCAGAACTTGGCTTATCAGAACTTGACGAATCAGAACTTGAAGAGCCAGATGTATGTTCTGATGCTTCTTGAGATGTGGTAAAATCTTGAGTATGCTCCCCCTGCATAGGTGCATCTTCCTTTGGCGTAGTCACCACAGTTTTAATAACATCAAAGTTTAATCCATCAGAGTTTGCAGTATCAGGACTTAGATTGTCAGGATTATCAGTATCAGATTTTGAGTCTTCATTTTCAAATCTCAACTGATCATGATCAATAAAATCTTCAAGTCCCGTAATCTTCTTGTCATCAAAAGAGACATTGATAGATTCCATGACCACAATTGTTCTCAAGTTATAGACTCTGAAGGCTTTTGTGGAAAGTGGATATCCAACAAAAATTCCTTCATCAGCTTTTAAATCAAATTTAGATAGTTGTTCAGGATGAGTCTTAAGAACAAAACACTTGCATCCAAATACATGAAAATACTTCAGATTTGGTTTCTTTTTCTTCACCATCTCATATGGTGTCTTTCCTTGCTTGTTAATGAGTGTTACATTTTGAGTAAAACAAGCAGTCTGCACAACTTCAGCCCAGAAATAGGTTGGAAGCTTTGCTTCATCAAGCATTGTACGTGCAGCTTCAATGAGAGTTCTATTCTTCCTTTCAACAACTCCATTTTTCTGTGGAGTTCCAGGAGCATAAAATTCCTGCTTGATTCCATGGTTTTTGCATAACTCTTCCATTATCAAATTCTTGAACTCAGTACCATTATCATTCCTTATTATCTTTACTGAATCTTTGACTAATTTATCCAGTTGCCTGACATGATCAATCAAGATAGATGCAGTTTCACTTTTTGTGTGCAAGAAATACACCCATGTGTATCTGGTGAACTCATCCACTATGATCATAATATATTTCTTCTTTGCAATAGACATGACATTTACTGGACCAAATAGATCAACATGTAGTAGGTGATAAGGCTCAAGAATTGATGATTCAATCTTTCTCTTGAATGAGGATTTTTTTTGTTTAGCCTTCTGACAAGAATCACAAAGGCCATCAGGAGCAAATACTGACTTTGGCAGTCCTCTCACAAGATCTTTCTTGACTAGTTCATTTATATTGTTGAAATTTAAATGAGAGAGTTTCTTGTGCCAATTCCAGCTTTGTTCAATTGATGCTCTACTCATCAGACAGATTGCAGAACCATCGGTACTTGTTGAAAGCTTAGCTTCATAAATGTTACCACGCCTGAATCCTTTCAAAACAACTTTGCCTGTAGATTTACTTACAACTTCACAGTGTTCTTCAAAGAAATCAACATGATAACCTCTATCACATATTTGACTTATACTTAGCAGATTGTGTTTAAGTCCTGAGACCAGAACTACTTCTTTAATGATGACATTCCCAAGATTGATATTGATATATCCCAATGTTTTTCCAATGTTGCCATCTCCATAAGAAACACTTGGGCCAACTTTCTCCACAAAGTCTGATAGCAGGGCTTTATTTCCAGTCATATGTCCTGAACATCCACTGTCCAGAACTAGGATGTTTTCCTGTTGCCCTGCAATCACAAAGACCACTAATGATTAGTTTTAAGGACCCAGACTTGCTTGGATCCTTTGGCCTTATTAAGTTTGTTAACATTTGCAGCGGATTTAGCATCAGAGTTTATGTTAACATTTTTCTTATCAGAATTTACACTATCAGACTTTGAATCAGAACTTACACTAGAAGGAACAATGAAAACTTTCTTTAAAGAAGGTTTTATTTGATAATAATCATAGTACAAACTATGATATTCCTTACAAGTATAAATGGAATGCCATAAACTACCACAATGAAAACATGGATTTTGTGGCTTATATCTAACAAACTGACTCTTAACTCCTGACTTTGAAGGTAAGGAGTTTATGTTCTTATTCTTCCTGCAAAAAGAAGCCAGATGGTTAGAACTTCCACAGTTATGACACATTTTCCTAGGAGCTTCAGGAACAGGCTTATAATCATTGCTTTTATTCACACCTTCCTTTTCATTCCTATTTTTCCTAGGTGATTTTACCTTGTTTGCATTCTTAACATCTTTCAGCTTATGCTTAAGCTGCTTCTTAGTCATTAAGCTTATGTTTACTTCAGCTGTGTTTTCCTGTTTTAGTTTGTTAGAAGTTAATTCCTTTTTAACTTCTGATTTCTCATTATCAGACTTTACAGCTACAAACTTGACAGGTTTTAACTTTGGCTTTTGTTTAACAACTACAGGCTTAATAACTTTAGTTCCTTTATCATTCTTATCCTCTCCATAACCTAAGCCCTCTTTCCAGTTTTCACTACTTAACAAATTCTGAGTTGTTCTGCCAGAGTTAGTCCAAGTCCTGATAACCTCTCTTTCCTTTTCTAACTCAGTTTTTAGAGATTCATTCATTTTTAGCACTTCATCCCTAACATAAAAAGCATCATCTCTATCTTTCTGAGTTTGAAGGAACATAACTAACTCCTTTTCTAAGAAATCATTTCTTTTCTTAAAAATAAGATTTTCAGAAGTTAATCTTTCACATGTTAAAGTTTGATCTCTATAACTAACAAACATGGTTTTAAGATATCTTTTCAACTCATTTATATCATCAGTATGAAAGGCATAAGTAGTTTGAGGTACCTTTGATTCAGCAGCTTCAGAACTGCTTTCAGCACTTGCCTTATCAGCATTTGCCATCAAGGCATAATTCTCCTCACTTTCAGAATCTGAGGTGTCTATCCAGCTTTTCTTCTTTGTGACAAGAGCCTTGCCTTTGTCACTCTTCACTTTCTTGCAATCAGGAGATATGTGGCCTTTCTCACCACAGTTGTAGCATTTGACATTTGTATAATCTCCTCTGTCAGACTTTCCTCCTCAGATCTCAGATCTTCTGAAATTCTTCTTATCAGAACTTGTGCCTTTCCTGGAAAACTTCTTTCCCTTCCTGAACTTCATGTATGCAATCTTTGTGATCCCTTTCACCATAAGAGCACACAGCTTCATCATCTCCTCATCAGCATCCGTCTCAGGCAAGCTTTCAGATTCTGAGTCATCATCACTTTCAGAGCTTGATGACTCAGTATTAGACTTTGTGAAAAGAGCTTTACCCTTATCTTTCCTTGAGGTAGCTGCCTTGGGGGATTCTTCTTCATCCTTAAGAGCAACTTTCCTTGACTTTCCACCTTTCCTCTTGCTTCTTTGTTCCATCTCAAGTTCATGAGTCTTGAGCATTCCATATGGAGAAGAACAGAAAACAAACTTTATTGAAACAATAAACTCTGTTACAATATGGAACTGTTACCTCTCAGTGATGAACAAATATCACGAGAGCTGCTAGGGTTACAATTAATAATCTTCTCGAATATGATAACACTTATAGTATAAACCCTATGTCTGTGTTTATATACTACACAATTACAAGATAATCGCTAATTGATATGGAATATAATTCTGCTTCCTAAAATATATCAATCAGATATCTTTTCTTCCAAGTATTCTATTCTTCATAGAATTCCTTCTTCATGCATATCTCTTCTTATGTTTGTCTCAATCTTCTTTCCTTTAATCAGCTGTTGGCCTTATCTGAACGTCCTTCAGTACTTAAGTTCTGATATCCATCTTCTGATGATTATCTCCTGATAATATAAGTACTGATATCCTTAAGTCCTGAATTCCAGTAAGTACTGATTTATCCTGTTTAAGTAAGATCTGAAAACTAAACATAACTCATATTAGCCATGACATTATCAAATATATCTAACAGAGAAGTTTAAAGTGATTTTATGGTTTAAAACTCAAGAGGAGACCCGTTATGGCACTCTTAAGTTTGACCACCACCGGCCATGATCCAAGGAGAGCCGGTGGGATTTTAAGAAAATGACGTGCTAGTTGAAATAATGTGATTTTTGAGCTTTATGCACTTTAAAACTTGTATGTAGCCTTTGCATGTCTTGGTTTCTTGAAAAGTTCAAAAAGGGTTTTGTATTTCTTTTGAAATTTAAGTGTGGTAATTGATAAAAGGATTTTTATGATTGTTTTAAAAGTATTTGGACTTGTGTAGTTGATTGGATGCTTGAGAAATTAAAATTTGAGGGTTGCATGTTGAGGTTTTGGTTCGGCTTTTGTACTAATAAAAAGGGAATTGGATTTTGTGACTTGATCTTGGTGTAAACTAAGTTTAATTAGTAAGAAATGAGATTTACATGTTGGTTTAAAAGAGGAATTAGTGATGTATGTCATTTTTTGGTTCTTGAGTTGTGATTTATGGTTATAGCCAAATGAAAAATGGGTCTAAAATAGATTGGTTTGATGCTAAGTGAATGCATGCATGATTTAATTGGAAAATTTGATTAGGGTCACTAAGTGATGTTTTGATGTGTAATTCAAAAATTATGAATAAAATGAGTGTTTGATTTAATTAAGAGATGTACTTTAATTGCATGTAAGCATATATGTATGATTTGTTTCGAATTTTGTTAATAAAGAAAAGGGTGTTAATTTAAATATTAAATTATGCTAGAACTAAAGTTGCATGGTGTATTTTTTAAGAAATTTGATGGTATATATATGGTTATGGTTCGAATTTTGATGATTAAAAGAAAGGAAAATGATTCTTTAAAGGTTTTTGAATGAGTTGTGTGTTTATGTGAAGTAACTGAGTATTTGATTGATTTTGTACAATAAGGCCGAATAGGCCCTAAGAATTAAAAGTCAAAATTTGGTTTTTGATAATCAAAAGAATGATTGGAAGTATATATGTGAATATCTATGGATTTGTTTGTTTGATTGTGGTATGTGGTTCGAATTAAGGAATAAAAGAAAAGGGAACTAAGTTGATTGATTTTAAAGGCTATAAGTGATAGTTATGGTCATAAAGATTTAGTTGTGAGTGAATCGTGTACTCGTATGAGTTATACTAGTTTGATTAGAAGAATAGTCGAGATTAAAGCGAGTATAAGTTGATTATTAAGTATATAAAAATATAAAGGCTATGAGAAAAGAATGTGTTATGTCTTATGTGCATGTGTGTATAAACTATACTCGTATAGTTCGAGTCAAGAGTACAATCGAGTTATCGTATTGAGTGAATGTTCCGTGAATGTGAGTTGAGAAACTAATTAAGGTTTTGGTTGTGGATTGTAGATTCGGAGCGTGAGGGCATTCAGGCTAGGAAAGGGAAAGGTATACTAGGTGGCAGTAGTTCAACCTTCAGGAAAGCGAATTCAGGCAAGTAACTCTACTTACTTGTGTAAATTGTTAAAAAGAGGATATTGTTCATGCCATGTAGAGTATTAAGCTGTTAAAGTAAGGTACCCTGTTATTGATTCTTGAGATACCCTGTCATTGATCTTGTGAACTTGTTATTGATAAGCTTATTGATCCAACCCTTTGGTAACCCCTTTTTCCTATTCTGATTATTTGTTATACCATGAACTGTCATAAACCTTATAAGTACCTTTACGAACCCCTTGTAATGATGCTTCGTTCCTTGTTTACCTTATACTCTATTGATACTTGAAACGGTTTTGATTTCCCTAACTTGAGTACCATGTTATCATTGATCAAGATCCCTAGAATTGAACTTTGCTTATCCTTGATTCATTTCCTTAAACTTGAATTCTTGAAATTGAACTTAAGAATGAGTTTCGACTTGAAAGAGTCTGAATGATTTTATATTCTTGGTAATGATAAAATGAATTTAGTAAACCTACCTTTTTCCAACTCAAGGTTTTCCAAACGAATTCTTGATGGATTGGATTGGGACGTAAGAGGCTAGTGGGACTAGTCCAGTCATAGTAAGAGGCTAGCGGGGCTAGTCCAGTTTAAGGCTGAAATTATGCCATTGGTACCTTAAAGACCGGATGGAGGTCGGTAGGGATTGATCACCCGTATTATTATTATTATGAAATGAAAGATAAAGTGGTCCAATTAAGGGTTCTATAATTATTTAAAAAGGAATTGAAATTTTCCTACTCAGTAATTGATTCTTTAAAAATGAAAAAGGGTTATATTGCTTTGGAAAGATTTGATTGTGATATTATGACGTTTATAGCTTGTGAACCCTGATTTTGATTCTGTTGATCATATAATTGATTCCTTATAATTAAAAGATTGTCGCTTTCCATTTGAAAGATCATTTTTGATCCTGTTAATGATTTATGATGAATGTCGGCTTCCACCTTACCTTGAGCCTTGTTCCTTGAAAGCCCAAAGTTTTCTTCATAACCCCTTTCATAGCCTAAAAAGATAGAAATATGCCACCTAGAATTGATAAAGTAGAATGCCCTGAGATCAGTAAAGAATATTGTGGATTTTATATCGTAGAACTGCTTATTAGTTACTTGCTGAGTTTTATACTCATATATGTTTTGTTTTAATCTAACCATGACAGTTAAACAAGAAGATGGCCAGGCTTAGGTGCACTGCTCGTAAGAGCGTACCTGGTGGTCCCTATCGTGTTGAGGGCTTCTGGTTGCCAGAGCAGGTAGTAAAGTATTTGAGTGAGCAAGCGTTTAGCCAAAGAGTTGTAGAGATATAATGGGTTATCTGTCGAATTCCAAGTCGGGATCGACTATGTATATTTGGTTTTATTTTGGGTTGTAAGTTATATTTATGATTGGTAGTTATAATCTTGTCTCATACTTTATCATGGTTGATCCTGCTAGTAGCTAATCGGGGTTTATGATTATTTAATTAGTAGATTAAGGTGTGTGGGTCCTCATTTCCTAACCCTGAGATTGAGGGCATCACAAGTTGGTATCAGAGCTACAGGATCTAGTCCCTGAGACAAGTTATGATTAAAAAGGGGTATTTTGGGTATATATCAATATCGCGAGAGAGTTCGACTCATATAGAATTGAGTTAGACTATTAGGTATAGTCTAAGGAAAAGTGTGTATAAGCTAAAGTGGTGACTAGAGTTAGGTTGTGAGTTAGCTAGAAGCTTTATTTAACCCTAACGCGGTTTCTTGGTTGTTGTTTTGTGTTTTCTCTCAGGATCCCAGTAGTGGTAGTGATTCCGGTTCAGAGATTAGTTTGACCGGTACCCCAGTGGACCCCATTCCACCCTCTCCAGAGGAGCCTATGTATGTTAGTTCAGATCCAGAGGAGGATCCTTCTGAGAGTAGTAAGGTCCCTATGCATATTTCACCCTTGAGGCCAGATTCAGAGACCCCTGCCCCTGAGCCAGAGTCTGAGATGCCTAAGATTGTGCATGTCAGTGTTGGTGGCAAGTTAGCTCAGGACCGAGACTTTGTTTACTCCCGTATTCCTGAGTTGGGAGCTTTGGTGGATAGGTTGATTCGAGACTCTAGGCAGAGGACTTCAGTAGTGATGGAGGAGTGGATAGCTAGGATTCAATTGGTGGAGCAGGTTGCTCGGAGGAGATTGGATGAGGGACCATCCACTAGTGATGCTGATGTTGAGGCCCGGAGGCTGCATAAGATCATTCGCTGGATGTTGGTTGTGTTGAGAGAGATTCTGGATGATTAGATGTTAGGCGGGACTTTTGGTTGAGCCTGTAGTTGTTGTTTTTCAGTGCCGGTAGGCTTTGGGATACTTGGTCAGATGCCGGGATCCCTTTTTCATTTGTTGTATTGTATCTCTGAACTTTGTAGTAGTAGTTGTTAGAAGATATGGGATATTTTCCAGTTTTTCCTCTGTTTAACCCTGTTATAATATTGTACTTTATTTCTGAACTTGTGATAACCAGAATTTTATTTATGTACCCTTGGTTTGATGAATCCATTATATATCTTGTTTTCTATTATGCACCCTAAAGATCTGCATAAAATGTTCTGAATATCATGATTTCATACAACCATATTTAAAATCCCGTAATATCATACCCAATGCATGAGAAAACAACACTGATATGAGAATTATGTAGTAATAGGATTGCATGTGCAAAATTGGGTAAAGCTTAAAACCCACAAAAAGAGATTTCATAATAAATGTTGATATATATGCCATGCTATCGTATTGCTAAATATTTGCTCAATCAGGTTTGTAAGAAATGGCCAACTCACCAGATCACCAAGAAGAAGAAATTCAAACCCAAGACCTAGAAGTGAATCCAGAAACCACCATGATGAGCAGACTTGCTCAGCTTTTGCAACAACCCGTAGCCCCTAAAGTTGGAAATTTCAAACACTTTCAATCTGGTCATCCCCCAGAATTCTTAGGTTTTCCAAATTCGATAAAAGCACAGTCATGGTTAAGAGAAATGGAAAAAGCATTTGAGTTAGTAGAAGTTAAGGATGAGAAGAAAGCTCAGTATGCGAGTTATTACCTTAAAGATGAAGCGAGCTTCTGGTGGGAATCTTCGAAGGCGTTGCTGGAAGGAAAGGACTTAACATGGGAGAAGTTTACTGAAATGTTTCTGGAGAAATATTTGCCAAGTTATATGCAAGATCAGTTGGAGATGAAATTTCTGGACCTTAGACAAGAAGATATGTCGGTAGCGGAATATGAAGTAAAATTTTTGGAGCTGTCCAGATTTGTACCTGAGTATGTAAATACGGTGGCAAAGAAGGCTAAGAGGTTCCGACAGGGACTTAAGCCATGGATTAAAAGTCAAGTGGCATTGTTGGAGATCAAGAATTATGCCGCCTTGGTGTAGAAGGTAATGATAGTGGAAGGAGAGCATGAAGCTGCAAATAGAGAAAATGAGGGAAGGAAAAGGAAGTTTGAAAGCTCGGAGCAAGAGCAAGGAAGTTCAAAGTTTAGAGGGAAATTTGGTAAGAATGGTGGAGGTCAGAACCAAAAATTTCAAAAGTTTAAACCTGGTACCGGAGCCTAGAAGAACCGTGACTTGGCTTGTTTCAAATATGGAAAGGTGGGCCATATGGCCAGAAACTGCAAGGAGCCTGTTCAGAAGGCCAATGTTCTTAGGATTGCAGGACCTCCGCCTCTCCCAGCACCGTCAGCTCAACCGAGAGCTAGGACCTTTAATATGACAATGAAAGATGTGGTGCAAGATGTGGACGTGGAGGAAGGTACGCTTGTTATTAACTCAGTAGAAGTAAAAGTATTGATGGATTCTGGAGCTACTAGATCTTTTATCTCTGAAAGTATTCTTGATAAACTAAATTATGTTGCGTACCCTCTGGAACCTAATTTGATTATAAAGGTAGCAAATCAAGAGAAAGTCATTGTTAATAAAGTTTGTCCTGATTGATGGTGTTATAGAAGGTCGACACTTTTCTGCTAACTTAATTCCTTTTAAGTTAGGAGAATTTGAGGTTATACTAGGAATGGATTGGTTGTCAAACCATGAGGCGCAAATAGAGTGTAAAACTAAGAAGGTGAAGTTAAGAACCAAGGATGGTGATGAAGTGATATTCAAAGGGAAAAGACAAGAGAAGAAATTTCTAACGGCTATCGAGATAAGGAGATTATTACGTCAAGGATGCGAAGTTTATTTGGCTCATATTAAGGACGTGGAAAAAGAATCTGTGAGGATTGAAGATATTCCAATAGTAAGAGATTTTCCTGATGTGTTTCCTGATGAATTGCCTGGACTACCTCCAGATAGAGAGATCGAGTTTACGATTAATTTGGCTCCTGGAACGGAACTAGTATCGAAAGCTCCCTATCGTATGGCGCTAGTCGAGATGAAGGAATTGGCAGCGCAGTTGCAAGAGTTATTGGATAAAGGAGTAATTCGCCCAAGTGTATTCCCGTGGGGCGCACCGGTATTGTTTGTAAAGAAAAAGGATGGAAGTATGAGGTTGTGCATTGATTATCGCGAATTGAATAAGTTGACGATTAAGAATAAGTACCCTTTACCACGAATCGATGACTTGTTTGATCAGCTAGAATGAGCTTCGTGTTTCTCCAAGATTGATTTAAGATCTGGGTATCATCAATTAAAGATTAAAGCGGAGGATATACCTAAGACATCATTTCGAACAAGATATGGACACTACGAGTTTTTGGTAATGGCATTTGGTTTGACGAATGCGTCAGCCGCATTTATGGATCTTATGAATAGAGTGTTCAAGCAATATTTGGATAAGTTTGTCATAGTGTTTATCGATGATATATTGATATATACCAAGACGAAAGAAGATCACAAGGAGCATTTGAGGATTTCCTTGGAAATTCTGAGAAAAGAAAGGTTGTACGCTAAGTTTTCGAAATGTGAATTTTGGCTAAAGGAAGTACAATTTCTTGGGCATGTAGTTAATAAAGAGGGAATCAAAGTAGACCCAGCCAAGATAGAAGTTTTGATGAATTGGGAAGACCCAAGACTCCTATAGAAGTCAGAAGTTTTCTGGGATTAGCTGGATACTATAGAAGGTTTGTGCAAGATTTCTCTAAGATTGTTGTTCCATTAACAAAGTTGACAAGGAAGAAAGAGAAGTTTGTGTGGACGGAAAAGCGCGAGGAAAGCTTTCAAGAGTTAAAGAAGAGGTTGGTAACCGCCCCAGTATTGGTGTTACCTGATGAGAAAGGAGAATTTGTGATATTCAGTGATGTTTCGTATAAAGGACTTGGATGTGTGTTAATGCAACACGGAAAGGTAATAGCATATGCGTCAAGGCAAATCAAGCTGCATGAACAAAAGTATCCCATGCATGATTTGGAATTGGCAACAATTGTGTTTGCCCTTAAGATTTGGAGAAATTATTTATACGGGGAAAAGTGCGAGATCTATACAGATCCTTAGAGTTTAAAGTATATTTTCACTCAAAAGGAGTTGAATATGAGACAAAGAAGATGGCTAGAGTTGATCAAAGGTTATGATTGTATGATAAAATATCATCCTGGAAAGGCAAATGTGGTAGTAGATGCTCTAAGTCACAAGAAAAGATTGAATATGTTAACGTCATCGGAGGAATTAATCAAGGATTTCGAAAAGATGGAAATAGAAGTTCAGACTCCAGAATTTGGAGGTGAAGCAATATATGTGATGTCATTTCAACCTGAAATTTTGGAAAAGATCCGATGTTGTCAAGAACAAGTGATGAATCGCGAAAAGGATAAGTTATCAGGAGAAGAAATCAAAGCTCAAAAGGATGAAAGAGGAATATATCGTGTTAACTCACGTATTTGGATACCTAATGTTGTGGATCTAAAGCACGAGATTTTGCATGAAGCGCATAACTCGAGATTCTCAATTCACCATGAAAGTACGAAAATGTAAAAGTATTTAAAAAAGAGTTATTGGTGGCCAAACATGAAAAAGGAAATTGCGGAATGGATTAGTAAATGTTATACATGTCAAAGGGTAAAAGCGGAACGTTAGAGACCAAGTGGACTACTTCAACCACTGGACATACCAAAATGGAAATGGGAACATATCGCGATGGATTTCGTGGTAGGATTACCTAAAACCAAGTCTAATCATGATGCGATTTGGGTAGTAATCGATCGATTGACAAAATCAGCACATTTTTTGCCGATAAATGAAAGTTTTCGTTAGAAAAGTTGGTCAAATTGTACATGGATGAGATTGTGATGCATCACGGAGTTCCAGTATCTATCATGTTTGATAGAGATCCAAGGTTTAAGTCGAGATTTTGGCGATAATTTTATGATCATTTCGGGACTAAGCTGAAAATGAGTACGACATATCATCCGTAGACTGATGGACAAAGTGAAAGGATAATTCAAACAATCGAGGATATGTTGCGAACATGTGCAATAGATTTCAAAGGGAATTGGGACGAGCATTTGCCGTTAATTGAGTTTTCCTACAACAACAGTTATCACGCGAGTATTGGCATGCTGCCTTATGAAGAGTTGTATGGAAGAAAATGTAGATCCCCTACGTATTAGGACGAAGTTGGTGAGCGCAAATTAATTGGCCCAGAGCTAGTTCAGTAAACAAAAGAAAAGGTGGGAATGATTCGAAAAAGATTAATTGCTGCTCAAGATCGACAGATGAAGTATGCAAATCGAGAACGAAAAGATGTGCAATTTGATCCTGGAGATAAAGTCTTGTTAAATATATCTCCTTGGAAAAGTTTAACCAGATTCGGAAAGAAAGGGAAGTTGAGTCCTAGGTATATTGGACCATTCGAAGTACTGCGACGAGTTGGAAAGGTGGCATATAAATTAGCGCTACCTCCACAAATGCAACATCTTCACAATATATTTCATGTATCTCTTCTAAAGAAGTATAATGCTGATGTGAGCCATGTGATCGAATTGGAACCAGTAGAAATTCAACCAGATTTGTCTTATGTGGAACAACCAGTTCGAATCTTAGACCGAAAGGAGAGGACACTTAGAAATAAAGTTATACCTCTAGTCAGAGTGTTGTGGAGAAATCCAATAGTGGAAGAATCAACTTGGGAATTAGAAAGTGAAATACAAGAAAAGTATCCCCATCTATTTGCTTAGACTATATTCTGGGGACAGAATCCTTTTAAGGAGGGTAGATTGTGATGACTGAGAATTTTGCGACGTAAATAAGTGAATAAGGTGTGAATTATGTGACGTGATTATAAATTATGTGATTAAGTGATGATTAATTGTCTTTATTGTATATTAGTATCTGTGAGCATAAATAGAATTGTTCCAATTTAAAGAGTCGACTTAGGAGTTAAGCTGTGTTGTCGGTCCGTCAGGTAGAACGGAACCCGTCCTAAAAAGGGATTAAAGTATTTAAAATGTGAAATATGTGTTATTATGTGAAATGAAATGTTTGATTAAAGTATTGCGTTCTAGTGATGTATCGGTTGGTAAAGGTAATTGTGCATCGTAATTGAAACGCTGAGCGTCGGGTCGTCAACCAGAACGTGAACCGGTACGCGTAAAGAGGAATAATAATAAAAAGGGAAACATTTATGATCATATATGAGTTGTGATGTGTGAGTATATGTGCTTGCTTTTCTATTTGCGTGATTACGTGATCTGTTAATATTTTTACGGATTTAAGGGAATTATTTGATTTAAATAAGGTTTATTTAACCTTTGCACATTTTTATAAAATTATCTGAGTAAGGTAAAGGCATGGAATTTGTTTTGTTATCTTTGAAATAGTCCTAGAGAATTTCTAAAAATGATAGACAGATTTATTTTAGGACTGTTGCGTTTTAAAATGATTTTTATGTGTTAAAATGTTATTTTTAGCATAAACTTGTAAAAATCATATAAAATCAACCGTACGCTCAAAAGTTTATTATGAGTAATGGTTGGAAAGCTACTTTCGAGATCTACATTTTAAAATTATCATTCACAATAATTTTCAAGTTTCTGAGAGAGATATATTTAATATTTGATTTTTATTTTATTGGAGTAAAAAGAGAAAGGTAATCAAATCAAAAGGGGATTAGTAATTTACTAAACTACCCCTGCCCCTATTATATATAACTCATTTATTTCCCCTCTTTCTTTTCTTCTCTTCACGTGGCACTTCTCTCCCCCCCTCTCTCTCTCTCTCTCTCTCTCTCTCTCTCTCTCTCTCTCTCTCTCTCTCTCTTTCTCTCGATCACTCTTCTCTCTCTCTCAGCTCTCTCTCCATCTCCCTTCTCTCTCTTGCATGCAACAACAAAAACTCATCCAAATTCAAAGATTTTATCATCCCTAGTCTTCATTTTCGATATACTACTCAAAAACCACTTGCATGTAAGTGTTTATGTAAGTTTCATAGTTGCATCTCCATGGTTGTGTTAAAGGAAATATGATTTCTTGATATATGATCATAAGAGAAGTTTAAAGTGATTTTATGGTTTAAAACTCAAGAGGAGACCCGTTATGGGCACTCTTAAGTTCGACCACCACCGGCCATGATCCAAGGAGAGCCGGTGGGATTTTAAAAAAATGATGTTCTAGTTGAAATAATGTGATTTTTGAGCTTTATGCACTTTAAAACTTGTATGTAGCCTTTGCATGTCTTGGTTTCTTGAAAAGTTCAAAAAGGATTTTGTATTTCTTTTGAAATTTAAGTGTGTTGATTGATAAAAGGATTTTTATGATTGTTTTAAAAGTATTTGGACTTGTATAGTTGATTGGATGCTTGAGAAATCAAAATTTGAGGGTTGCAGGTTGAGGTTTTGGTTCGGCTTCTGTACTAATAAAAAGGGAATTGTATTTTGTGACTTGATCTTGGTGTAAACTAAGTTTAATTAGTAAGAAATGAGATTTGCATTTTGGTTTAAAAGAGGAATTAGTGATGCATGTAATTGTTTGGTTCTTGAGTCTAAAATGGGTCTAAAATAGATTGGTTTGATACTAAGTGAATGCATGCATGATTTAATTGGAAAATTTGATTAGGGTCATTAAGTGATGTTTTGATGTGTAATTCGAAAATTATGAATAAAATGAGTGTTCTATTTTATTAAGAGATGAACTTGAATTGCATGTAAGCGTATATGTATGATTTGGTTCGAATTTTGTTAATAAAGAAAAGGGTGTTAGTTTAAATGTTGGATTATGCTAGAACTAAAGTTGTATGGTGTATTTTCTGAGAAATTTGATGGTATATATATATGGTTATGGTTCGAATTTTGATGATTAAAAGAAAGGAAAATGATTTTATAAAGATTTTTGAATGAGTTATGTGTTTATGTTAAGTAAGTGAGTATTTGATTGATTTTGTACAATAAGGCCGAATAGGCCCTAAGAATTAAAAGTCAAATTTTGGTTTTTGATAATCAAAAGAATTATTGAATGTATATATGTGAATATCTATGGATTTGTTTGTTTGATTGTGGTATGTGGTTCGAATTAAGGAATAAAAGAAAAGGGAACTAAGTTGATTGATTTTAAAAGCGATAAGTGATAGTTATGGTCGTAAAGATTTAGTTGTGAGTGAATCGTGTACTCGTATGAGTTATACTAGTTTGATTTGAAGAATAGTCGAGATTAAAGCGAGTATAAGTTGATTATTGAGTATATAAAGATATAAAGGCTATGAGAAAAGAATGTGTTATGTGTTATCTGCATGTGTGTATAAACTATACTCGTATAGTTCAAGTCAAGAGTACAATCGAGTTATCGTATTGAGCGAACATTCCGGGAACGTGAGTTGAGAAACTAATTAAGGTTTTGGTTTTGGATTGTAGATTCGGAGCGTGAGGACATTCAGGCTAGGAAAGTGAAAGGTATACTAGGTGGCAGTAGTTCAACCTTCAGGAAAGCGAATTTAGGCAAGTAACTCTACTAACTTGTGTAAATGGTTAAAAAGAGGATATTGTTCATGCCATGTAGAGTATTGAACTGTTAAAGTAAGGTACCCCTGTTACCGAGTCTTGAGATACCATGTCATTGATCTTGTGAACTTGTTATTGATAAGCTTATTGATCCAACCCTTTGGAAACCCCTTTTTCCTATTCTGATTTTTTGTTATACCATGAACTGTCATTAACCCTATAAGTACCTTTACGAACCCCTTGTAATGATGCTTCGTTCCTTGTTTACCTTATACTCTATTGATCCTTGAAACAGTTTTGATTTCCCTAACTTGAGTACCATGTTATCATTGATCAAGATCCCTAGAATTGAACTTTGCTTATCCTTGATTCATTTCCTTAGCCTTGAATTCTTGAAATTGAACTTAAAAATGAGTTTCGACTTGAAAGAGTCTGAATGATTTCATATTCTTGGTAATGATAAAATGAATTTAGTAAACCTACCTTTTTCCAACTTAAGGTTTTCCAAACGAATTCCTGATGGATTCGATTGGGACGTAAGAGGCTAGTGGGACTAGTCCAGTCATAGTAAGAGGCTAACGGGGCTAGTCCAGTTTAAGGCTGAAATTATGCCATTGGTACATTAAAGACCGGATGGAGGTCGGTACGGGCTGATCACTCGTATTATTATTATTATTAAATGAAAGATAAAGTGGTCCAATCAAGGGTTCTATAATTATTTGAAAAGGAATTAAAATTTTCCTACTTAGTAATTGATTCTTTGAAAATGAAAAAGGTTTATATTGCTTTGGAAAGATTTGATTGTGATATTGTGACGTTTATAGCTTGTGAACCCTGATTTTGATTATGTTGATCATATAATTGATTCCTTATAATTAAAAGATTGTCGCTTTCCATTTGAAAGATCATTTGTGATCCTGTTAATGATTTGTGATGAATTTCGGCTTCCACCCTACCTTAAGCCTTGTTCCTTGAAAGCCAAAGTTTTCTTCATAACCCCTTTCATAGCCTAAAAAGATAGAAATCTGGCACCTAGAATTGATAAAGTAGAATGCCCTGAGATCAGTAAAGTATATTGTGGATTTATATCGTAGAACTGCTTATTAGTTACTTGCTGGGTTTTATACTCATATGTTTTGTTTTAATCTAACCATGACAGTTAAACAAGAAGATGGTCAGGCTTAGGCGCACTGCTCGTAAGAGCGTACCTGGTGGTCCCTATCGTGTTGAGGGCTTCCGGTTGGCAGAGCAGGTAGTAAAGTTTTTGAGTGAGCTAGCGCTTAGCCAAAGAGTTGTAGAGATACAATGGGTTATCTGTTGGATTCCAAGCCGGGATCGACTATGTATATTTGGTTTTTTTGGGTTGTAAGTTATATTCTATGATTGGTAGTTGTAATCTTGTCTCATACTTTATCCTGTTTGATCCTCTAGTAGCTAATCGGGGTTTACTCTTATTTAATTAGTATATTAAAGATGTGTGGGTCCACATTTCCTAACCCCGAGATTGAGGGCGTCACACTAACAATTATAACTACGACAATAAGATTGACTGAATTGATAGATATGATAAACATGGGATTCTAACTTCATTCAATAGCCTTATTATTCTTAACCTTAGCATGCAATGGTGATGACACTAATCAGATCACATGAAACTGATAAACGCCAACTTTCGTTGCACGAGTACCATTCTACCAGATATCCAGAAAAGCGATAGAAGCTGAATTTGCACCAATTTTATTGAGACCCTATATGTCTATAGAATTTTACAACATAACGGTTTAAGCACAAGTTATCTATCTTGATTACATAGGGCAAGTAAGATGGTTAAAATTACCTACGAATCATGCATGACACATACATGAACCTATGCTAACATGGCAAGTTCTAAATCCTTAAATTCACCTTCACTTCATTAAGAATTAACACACTATCTTATACGTTCGTGACGCTCATAAGATGAATACGCACTACCTATACTAAGATATCATACAATCACCACATACTAAGGCATCAAACAATTTTACTAAAGAAATCCATAAATAAATCCGCTAGAACCCCACGATAACGATTAGCCCATAATCGGACTCATCATCAACGTGGGTTCCGATGAAAACATGATATAGCAAATGTAGTCTTTATACGAATAAATAAAACCAAGTATAAACAAGAGTATAGGTTCAGCAGAACAAGAAACAAGCATCCAAGTTACAACTCAAAACAAAGATTCACAAGAATAAACTAGATCATCTTCGCCTTTGTTGAATTGTGCTAAAGGTCTATTGCTGTTTTCTCCTTGTGCTCTGGTCCGTCTCTAACTTGATATATATTAAAAATGACCTAATATGAATATATATAGCATCCTTCAATAATCAGGATTCTGAAATTCGGCCTCGGCGCGGGCGCGCGCTATCACAGCGCGGGCTCGCTGCATTTCTGGAAACCCGGCGCGGCCGCGGGCTATCACAGCGCGGGTGCGCCGTCCTTCTGGGAAAAACTCATATTTCTTCTTAAATCTTGTTGCTTTGAGCCGACTTTCCACAAGCTTTTATTCCAACACCACCTGGACACCAAATTAGCACCAAAACAATGCTAATTCATCTTATTACCTGAATAGTGCCTGAAATGCAAAAACTCTAGAAAACACATTAAAACACATAACAACTTGAGTACATATACACCAATTCAAAACTTATTAGAGCATAATAAAGTGTCATAAATGCCACTCAACAGAGAGAGGCTCTTATGTGGACAATTAGTGACTATACCGCTATGAGTATGATAAGTGGGTGGTCGGGCAAAGGAAAGATGGGATATCAAGTGTGTCTTGGAAGTGTGCAAGGGTTTCAATTAAAATATTATGGAAAATATAGTTTCTATGGCACGAACCGAATATTTCTTGAATCAAATGATCCACTTCATCAAAAAAGTAATTTGTTGATAATGAAAAAAGAAGATTGTTTCGTGGTCGTTTGTCCGGGGAGGGTGTTAAGAAGTTGCTTGATACTTAAGTTTTTCCACCACCCGGAAAGACTAATTTGAAGGCAAGGAGTGTCGGATACGAGGAAGAGCATCATTGGACTCATTTCCCAATCTTTTACGAACTCCCTTATTGGTCATCACATAATTTCCAGTATTCAATTGACATCATACATACGGGAAAAAATATTTTTGAAAACATTTTTTCTACTATTGTGAATACGGCAAAGTCAAAATATCATAAAAACGCAAGAGCAGATTGCAAGCATTTTTGGGGTGTTACCATATTTGTGGATCGATGAAATAGGAAAGTCACCTAAAGCACCTTATTCCCTTACTAGAAAACAACGTAAACTTTTGTGTGAATGGATTAGTGCTCTAAAACTTCCAGATGGTTATTCATCAAATATATCACGTTATTGCAATGTTGAGGAGTGTACATTTTATGGATTCAAATTGCACGATTGTAATATTTTTCTTTAAAACTTTCAGTGTATATTTTGATTCGATGGAACACTTGGTTGTACATTTAGCCAAAGAAATTAGACTTGCTGGACCTGCTTATTGGCATTGGATGTATCCGATTGAGCGTTTATTACGGAAATTTAAACAAAAAGTCGGTAATGAGGCAAGAGTTGAGGGTTCAATTTCCGAACGACATATGGAAGAGGAAATTCTTAATATTTGTTCCTTTTATTTTGCCTCTGACTCGATTCATAATAATGTACGTCGTAACGAGGTTTTGTTTGATGTGCAAAATTCCGAGAATTTAGAAGTTTTCAAATATCCAATTCAATCTCTTGGAAAAAAAAGAACTCGATACATGAATGATGATGAGCGAGAGTTAGCGGAAGAATATGTTCTCTTAAACTCTCCTGAAGTTCAACCTTATCTAAGGTACCAAAATCTTACTTTAAACAATATGCGTAATAATTTTGATAATGACACACATGCATGATTTTATATTTTAGAAAGTACCAAGATCGTGTTATCAGACAACGCTCGGAAACAACACCTCAAGATTTAGATCGTATTTCCAAGAGTTTAAAACTTAGTTTAAATAAAAGGTATTAACTTATTTAACAACCTTAATTACATGTTTTGATTTTTATTCTTATAATTACAATATCGCATCACATGTTTTTTTATCATTAGGTTGATAAAGATGAGGTGGAATGATCTCATTTTAAGGACTTGCTTGAAGGACCAGTATTAAAAGTCATGACTTTTGAGACTTTTCAAGTTAATGGATATAAATTTTCAATAAAATCTGCATCTGGTTATGGTATTGTTGTTAAAGGAAATTTGCACGGAAATAATCTTGATTACTATGGTCAACTAGAAGAAATTATTAGACTTATTTATCAAGGATGCAATCATGTATATTTGTTCAAATGTATATGGTTTGATAGTGTCGGTCATGGTGTGAGCATTGATAAGAATCGTGTGGTGACAATTGATATCACTTTAAGATTAAAGTCAAATGAGATTTTTATTTTAGATAGTCAAGCCTAACAAGCATATTATGCTCCTAGTCTATTGAATCCAAAAGCGAAAATATATACGGTGGTCAAATCTAAAAGTCGCCCAATTGATGAATCAATCATTGCGTAAAATGATATAGATGATGCTTTTCAGGAAGATAGATCTAATGCATCGACCTCATTTTCGCTCTTTGTCGATTTTGCACAATATGGACAAATATTGTAATAACCCCAATTTTTGGAATTTTTTTGAAACCCTTATGAATAGTGATTTTGCTGATTATGCTGGATAAGAAAACTTTTCATGCCACGCTATGTAGGGGTTCTTCTATTGTTATTCTGAGATCTCATTAGTACTTTATATGGGATACAAGTGTATGTAAAGATCGTCAGAATCCAAATTCGAACACTTTGATTTTTCCCGAAAATCCACCAGATACAGAAAGAATTGAGTATAAGGTAACAGGATAAAAAGGATTTGAATTCAAGGATTATAAGAGAGGATCATAAAAAGGAATTTAATGTATTGAGAAAGGTTAAGGGAACCCAAGTAATAAGATCCCGGGTATGATCCCTCAAACAATAAACGAGAACGAAAGTTAAGCGAACCGTATAACAGATCAGCGATCATTAGCCAAGTGATTAGGAGTTAATCAAAGAGTTAGTGAAGGGTGATGTCATCTCACCAACAAGAAGAGGACAAGTGTGGGATGATGACATAAGGGGATGACTTAAGCATGACAAAAAAGGAGGGATTAGTTAGTTGATTGTGAACCATTCATTCTTTACCATGGTAAAAAGTTAATTAAATAAACAAAAGGATGTCAACCAAGCAAAACCAATCAAAAACACAAAAAAAAAAAGTTGACCATCATTTTCCAACAAGAAGTTCTCGGCTTTTCTTCATTTTCAAGGAGAAAAAAAAAATCAAAATCCAAGCATTGTTAAATCATGAGGTAATTATCCAAGGTTCCTTATACATAGATATAGCTATCCCATGAATCTAAGCTTCAATTTCCTTCACAATCTCTTCCAATAATTCAAGGAAGAAGATGATGAATAGTAACTTTCAAAAAATAACTTTAGTTTTCTTGAATTTTTATGAAAGTTTAAGGTTATACAAGCAAGGATCAAGGTTCTTTTAGGCATTCAAAGCTCTTGTGTTGTGTTAAGAAGCTTCAAGAAGGTATAAACTCCAAACCCTAGCTTTAGTTTTGAGTAATTAGGAATGGTTATGATTGATATAGTATATGAGAAGCATGATGCTTGTTTGTTTAAAGTTTGGTTGAGTTTGTAGAGATTTTGATGGTTGAATCTTGGTTATTAGTTAATGAACATTAGTATGGTTAGTAGGTTTTCTTGTGATTGAATAAGTTGGATAAAACATGAAGTAATGGACTGATGTGGTGAGGTTTGGAGGGATTTTGGTTGTAATGTTGATTGTGGGTTGAATTGTGGATTGATTGGAGTGGTATAAACTTTGGTAATCGTGTAAACATAGCCGTCGTAATGTCCGATTTACTTTAGACTGTTTTGTTCTTAACATCAGGACCCCAGAACTCACTGTTAGGTTTTGACCATTGCCATTATTAGATAGTTCATGTTATGATCTTCATTTTGATATTTGGTTCGTATGAATTCGATGTACGGTTTAGGAGAAACGACCGTTTTAAGTAACGGCGTTTCGCGACTGAACCATTACCCCTCGCCTTACTTTGAAACCTTGGTTAAGGACTTTAAATGACTAATTGGGGTATGAAACAATTATGTTAAGTGGATTAGGCAGTTGGTAAGGTACTCACGAAAGAATCGCCTTAAAACTCTTAATGGTTAATTTATTAAAAATGGTGGAGCCGAGGGTACTCAAGCGACTTAAGTGAATCGTTAAGCACGAAAGCGAACGTTAGGGCTCTAAATGGTTAAAGTCTAGTTTCTTAAGCGACCATGGTTTAATTCCGGCTTATGTTGTTGTTCATAGGTTACCGGACCCACTCTAAGCTTAACTCTACCCCGGGACACTCAGGCAAGTTTTCTACCCGTTATACTGTTGTTGTGATGTATATATGTATATGCATTATCTTGTGATAAGTGCATAATTGTTATTAGAAAATCTTGCGATATATTGGAGTATGTTGATATGGTATATATGCATGCCTGTTTCATAATCTTGATATATATCTGTTGATTCAGTTGCATAATACCTATGCTAGAGATAAGCAGTAGTTGCGTATACCCTTAGTATAGGGGACCCAAAGGTGAACATTTTTCTAAACCGGGAGTCGATGTTCCCGAGTATAATATATATATATATATATATATATATATATATATTGATATAGTTTTCAAAACTATTAATCGAATAAGGTTTATTCGATAACTTTATTTTATTTAATGAATATTATTTTGAATACTCATTCGAGGACTTATGACTCCGCTTACTTTATTTAATGAATATTATTTTGAATATTCATTCGAGGAATTAAGACTCCGTTTATTTTATTTAATGAATATTCATTTGAGGACTTAAGACTCCGTTTATTTTATTTAATGAATATTATTTTGAATATTCATTCGAGGACTTATGACTCGCTTTATTTTATTTAATGAATATTATTTTGAATATTCATTTGAAGACTTATGACTCTGCTTATTTATTAAATAATATTCTTTATTTTATTAAAGAATAATGTTTCGATAATCAAACTTATTTTCGATTATTCAAATAAAGATCGTACTTTCGTATAAGTATATCTTTGGTTATTTAATATCCATTTCAAGTATGAGTTTTAAAACTTTTACTTCAGTTATTTTTAAAGATTATTCTTTATGGGAATATTATTTAAATAATATTCAGATATTTTCTAATATATCGGGACTGATTTATTTCATTAAATTAACATTTCTCCAAACATTCTTAAAAATGTTTTCGAGTCTTCAAAATGATTTTAAAAGTTAGAGCGGATCCCAAAACTCATTTTTTTATATATTTAAGATCTTCCTTTCAAAGGGGGATTTAAATACTCGCTCAACACCTGAGGGATCCGGCTCTGTGGTGTATTTTATATTCGCAACGTGGTTGCTGTTTTGAGAAAACAATTTGATTACTTGCCCAATGTTCGGGAAGTAAGTCCATCTAATTGAGTCGGCATAAGTGACAGGTCGGGGTACTGTCTATGAAGGTGTAAGAGGCTGGGTGACAGTCCATCCACGTGTGAGTGGCCGGGTAACGGTCTAGCGCGAGGTCCTAATGCGGCCAGGGTGATGACCGGCGAGGAATTCATCCATCTACAGTAGAAAAGGTTACTTATTGGTATCTTTGCCTGATCAGCAAGATATCGGGTTTATGCCACACTTCTTTTCCTTTCCAAAAATTCATTGGATGTTACAAACTCTGTTCATACTTTACATGACAGAGGTTTTCAGGAAATGTATAAGAGATATATATGTGGATATATATATCGGGACTTAATGAAGTATCTCATAACTTCATTTCATTCTATAATATTTCAAAGATTTAATCTATTCAAATCTTATCTTGAAGTCTCATCTATGTGATGAACTTTTGAAACAGATTATACCTTGAACGGTGGTAGTTCAAGTAGTATTCGGAAAAGATATAAGTACATTGGAGTTTCTTGTAACTTCATCTTTTAAACTTATATCTAGTAAATGATTATCTTATGCATATCAAAGATTTTCAGAAAAACATTGAGACAAGGTTAGATATATGAGATCATCTTGCAACGATATTTTTATACAGTTATAAACTGGAACTCTGTGTATATTATGCATGGGAGAGGACTTCCAAGATTTTGAAAAGTATATATATATACATATATACTGAATATGTTGCGACTTGGTCGCGTTAAGATATCAAACTTAGTTCATTTCTTCTTGACCAAGACTTTCATGAGTACTATGAGAATGCTCATATATTGTTAATTATTATACATATTATTTCGGTGGGCTTGTTGCTCACCCTTGCTTTCTTCTTTCATCACACAAAAACAGATAGACAAGATGAACAGGACCAAGCTCCCAATTCGTGAGCGGATAGGAAACGTTCCGCAGTTTCCTGTAGGCGTTGATGCCGTTGTAGCTGAGGTAGGAACTACCAATAGGCTAGGCTTTCAACTTTTGATGTACCAGACTTATGTATACTTATGAATTGTAATAATGGCAAAGAATATTTAAATTTATTCAGAAACCCTTTTAAGGTGTAATGACTTATAATTGTGGAATAAAATGACTTGTGTTATTTTTGGTATTCATCTCTGAGACTATAACTTGTGGTGTGTGTGTGTATATTGTGGGGTCACAGTACGCAGTAGTTGGTTGACTGTTAAGATTAACTATTAATGTAATAACCCCAAATTTTGGAATTTTAGAAACCCTTATGAATAGTGTTTTGCTGATTATGCTGAATAAGTAAACTTTTCATGTCACACTATGTAGGGGTTCTTTTATTGATCTTCTGGGATATTATTAGTACTCTATGTGGTATATAAGTGTATGTAAAGATCGTCAGAATCCAAATCCGAACACTTTGATTTTTCCCGGAAATCTACCAGATACAGAAAGAATTGAGTATAAGGAAACAGAATAAAAAGAATTTAAATTCAAGGATTATAAGAGAGGATCATAAAAGGAATATAATGTATTGAGAAAGGTTAAGGAAAGCTAAGTAATAAGATCCCGGGTATGATCCCTCAAACAATAAACGAAAACGAAAGTTAAGCGAACCGTATAACAGATCAGTGGTCATTAGGCAAGTAATTAGAAGCTAATCAAAGAGGTTAGTGGGGATGATGTCACCAAACCAATAAGAAGAGGACAAAGGTGGGAGGGTGACATCACATGGTGATATAAGCATGACCAAGCAAAGTGTGTTGTTGGTTGAATTAGAACCACACAAAAGTTACCATGGTAAAAGGTAATAAAATAAAACAAAACAAATCCAAAACAACCAACCAAGCCAAAACATTTCATTTTCACCAAAAAAACAAAAAGCTATCTCACCATTCTTCATCAAAGCTCTCGGCTTTTTCTTCTTCTTTAAAGCAAGAAATCCAAAATCCTAGTTCCAAGCCTTGTTAATTAGAAAGGTAATTATCTAAGACTCCTTATGCATAGATATAGCTATCCTATAAGTTTGAGCTCCTAAATTATTCACAATCTCTTCCTAAAAATCATGGAAGAAGATGGTGAATAGTGTTTTTCAAGAACTAAAATTTTTGTTCTTGAGTTTTTGTTTAGATTAAGCTTGGATAAGGACTTTTAAGGGTGATTCCAAGCTAATTACTTGATTCTCCACTCTCCAAGGAAGGTATAACCCCTCCAAACCCTAACTTTACTTGAGTATTAGGTTTAGTTTTGTTGTTATAATTCATAAGAGACTTGATTGTTGTGTATGTAGAGGTTAGTTGGTTTTCTGAAGTTTTTGGAGTTGTAATTCTTGGATTATTGATTAATGAACTTAAGTATAGTTTAAATTCATGTTTGAGAATAGTATAAATTGATAATGTTGAGTTGTTGGGGCTGTTATGATGAAGTATTGATGGAGTTTGGTTGGGATGTTGATTGTGAGTTGATTGTGGGTTGGTTTGGAGTAGAATAAAATTGGTAATCGCGTAAACATAGCCGTCGTAATGTCCGATTTACTTTAGACGGTTTTTGTTCTTAACATTAGGACCCGTGAGCTCGCTGCTAGGTTTTGACCATTGCCACGATTAGATAGTTCATGTTACGAGCTTCGTTTT
This sequence comes from Apium graveolens, assembly GCF_009905375.1. Classification (NCBI taxonomy): domain Eukaryota; kingdom Viridiplantae; phylum Streptophyta; class Magnoliopsida; order Apiales; family Apiaceae; genus Apium; species Apium graveolens. The sequence goes on from NC_133648.1 coordinate 117,410,097, forward strand.
GATATGTGGTTCGTTTGAATCCGATGTACGGTTTAGGAGATCCAACCCTTTTAAGTAACGGCGTTTCACGAACGAACCATTACCCCTTGCCTTACTTTGAAACATAGGTTAAAGACCTTAAAAGAATAATTGGAGTATGAAACATTTATGTAAAGTGTATTAGGAAGTTGGTAAGACACTCGCAAAAGAATCTCCTTAAAACCCTTAATGGTTAATTTATTAAAAATGGTGGAGCCGAGGGTACTCGAGCGACTTAAGTGAATCGTTAAGCGCAAAAGCGAACGTTAGGGTCTAATTGGTTAAAGTATAGATTCATAAGCGACTTTGGTTTAATTCCAACTTATATGTTGTTTATAGGTTACCAGACTCATCCCAAGCCATTTGTAACCCCCAGTCGCTCAGGCAAGTTTTCTACCCGTATAACTGTTGTTGTGATGTATATGTGTATATGCATTATCTTGTGATAGATGCATGATTGTTATTAGCAAATTCTTGCGATATATTGGAGCACGTGATATGGTATATATGCATATCTGTTTCGTAATCTTGATATATATCTGTTGGTTCAAATGCTTACAGTTGCATAATACCTATGCTAGAGATAAGTAGTAGTTGCGTATACCCTGAGGATACGGGACCCAAAGGTGAACCCTTTTCTAAAACCGGGAGTAGATGTTCCCGAATATATGATATATATATATATATATATATTATATATTATATATATATATTGATATAGTTTTCAAAACTATTAATCGAATAAGGTTTATTCGATAAGTTTATATTATTTAATGAATATTACTTGAATATTCATTCAAGGACTTATGACTCAGTTTATATTATTTAATGAATATTACTTGAATATTCATTCGAGGACTTATGACTCAGTTTATATTATTTAATGAATATTACTTGAATATTCATTCGAGGACTTATGACTCAGTTTATATTATTTAATGAATATTACTTGAATATTCATTCGAGGACTTATGACTCAGTTTATATTATTTAATGAATATTACTTGAATATTCATTCGAGGACTTATGACTCGGTTTATATTATTTAATGAATATTATTTGAATATTCATTTGAGGACCTATGACTCCGATTATTTACTGAATAATATTCTTTATTTTATTAAAGAATAATGTATCGATAATCAAACTTACTTTTGATTATTCAAATAAAGATATTACTTTCGTATCAGTATATCATTGGTTGTTTACTATTCATTTCAAGTATAAGTTTTACAACTTCTACTTCAATTATTTTTATAAAGATTATTCTTTATGGGAATGTTATTTAAATAATAATATTCAGATATTTTTTAATATATTGGGACTGATTAACTTTATTAAATCAGCATTACTCCAAACACTCTTTAAAGTGTTTTCGAGTCTTTAAAATGATTTTTAAAAGTTAGAGCGGATCCCAAAACTCATTTTTTTATATATTTAATATCTTCCTTTTAAAGGGGATTTAAATACTCGCTCAAAATCGGAGGGATCCGGCTCTGTGGTGTATTTTATATTCGCAACAAGGTTGCTGTTTTGGTAAATGAATTGATTACTTACCCAACGTTCGAGAAGTAAGTTTGCATAAGCAACATGGGCTCAGTGGGCATCCATTAAAGTATAAGTGGCTCAGTGGGAGTCCATCAAATGCGTAAGTGGCTGAGTGGCAATCCAGCATAAGGTCCTATTGCGACCAGGGTGATGACCAGTGGGGAATTCGTCCATCTACTAGTAGAAAAGGTTACTTATTGGTATCTTTGCCTGATCAGCAAGATACGGGTTTATGCCATAATTCTTTTCCTTTCCAAATTCATTGGATGTTACAAACTCTGTTCATACTTTACATGACAGAGGTTTTCAGGAAATGTATAAAGAGATATATATGTGGATATATATATCGGGACTTAACGAAGTATATCATAACTTCATTTCATTCAATAATACTTCAAAGATTTAATCTATACAAGTTTTGTCTTGTAGCTTAATCTATGGGATGAACTATTTATACATTGAACGGTGGTAGTTCAAGTAGTATTCGGAAAAGATATAAGTATATTGGAGTATCTTGTAACTTCATCTTTTAAACTTATATCTAGTTAATGATTGTCTTATGAATGACAAAGGTTTCAGGAAAATGTTAAGACAAGGTCAGATATATTAGATCACCTTGCTACGATATTTTTATACAGTTATAAACTGGAACTCTGTGTATATTATACATGTCAGAGGATTTCAAAGATTGTGAAAAGTATATATGTATATATATATTGAATATTTTGCGACTTGGTCACGTTAAGATATCAGCTTGGTTCATTTCTTCTTGACCAAGACTTTCATGAGTACTATGAGAATGCTCATATATGGTTAATCATTATACATATTATTTTGGTGGGCTTGTTGCTCACCCTTGCTTTCTTCTTTCATCACACAACAACAGATAGAAAAGATGAACAGGACCAAGCTCCCGATTCGCAAGCGGTTAGGAAACGTTCTGCAGTTTCCTATAGGCGTTGATGCCATTATAGCCGAGGTAGGATCTACCAATAGGCTAGGCTTTCAACTTCTGATGTACCAGATTTATGTATATTTATGAATTGTAATAATGGCAAAGAAATGTAAATTTATTCAGAAACCCTTTTGAGGTGTAATGGCTTATAATTGTGGAATAAAACGACTTGTGTTATTTTTGGTATTCATCTCTGAGACTATAACTTGTGGTGTGTGTGTGTATATGGTGGGGTCACAGTACGTAGTAGTTCGTTGTTTATTAAGATTAAGTGTTATTAAGGGAAATAGAACTCGTGACAACCCGGATCCCCGACCCCAGATTTGGGGGTGTTACAATTGATAAGGGAAATGGAACTCGTGACAATCCGAATCCCCGACCCCGGATTTGGGGGTGTTACAGAAATGGTATCTGAGCCAAGCGTTATAAACCTCAGAGATGATGTGACGTTAAGATAATAAGAACTCTTGCCAAGTTCATAGTCGGGCTACCTAACATAGTACTGACAGTTAAAACCCTTATGGGAACCCTTATAAATATCGTGATAGAAGCGTAGTTCATTATCGTATATGGTAGCGGGACTCCGAACCCTGAGGTTGAGGAGCAACAATGCGATGATGTTTTATTAGTTATTGGAGATCAGATTATGGATCCGATAGAGCGTCCTAACGTGGGATCGGATGATGTTCATATTGAGGATGTAGCGGTTGAGGATGTTGTCCTAGAAAGGATTATTGCTGAGAAGGATCCTGTGGAGGATCCTGACAAGAATGAATAAAGGGCCACTGAGGAATTGATGACCATGGTTAGGGCGACTACCAGAGGCAGATTGGCCGGTCACTACCGGAGGTTCATTCAAGTTTGTAAAGATAGTAGCCCCTTTAACGCGCTTACTCGTAAGACTGAGAAGTTCGAATGGACAGAGAAATACGAGAACAACTTTCAAGAACTGAAGCAAAGATTGGTGACGGCCCCTTTGATGGTGTTGTCGGATAGAAAAGGAGATTTTGTGATGTGTAGTGACGCTTCGCATAAGGAATTAGGGTGCTTCTTATACAGCACAACAAGGTAATTACGTACGCGTTAAGACAATTAAGGGAATATAAAATTCGATATCCCCACCCATGAGCTTGGGCTCGTGGCAATAGTTTTTCCCTAAAGATTGGAGGCACTACGTGTATGGAGAGAAGTGCAAGATTTACACAAACCATAAGAGCTCTAGTACATTTTTACGTAGAAAGATCTCAACATAAGTCAGAGGAGGCGGTTAGAGCTAATCAAGAATTATTATTGGGAGATTCTTTATCATTCGGGGAAAGCCAATGTGGTGGCTGATGCCCTTAGTAAAAAGGAGAGACTCAAGATGATAATGTCTTTTGGAAAGTTTATAAGAGATTTTGAGAAAATGGAAATAGAAGTGAAGGTAATCGGAGCCGGTACTGAAAAGCTGTTTGAGATTGCAATACAACCCGAATTATTGGAAAAGAACATATTGTGCCAGAAAAAGTGATGAATGAAGGCAGAGAGCCAACAAATAGATAAGAGATTAATACCGAGAAAGATGATAAGGGAATAATGAGGTATTCCTACATAATTTGGGTTCCAAATGTTCAAGAGCTTAAAGATGAGATCTTAGATGAAAGCTAGTTTGAGGAATAAGATTTAGAGCAAACCCTGAACGTGATAGTCAGGGAGGTCGCCATCAAGATAGAAGGAACCCATAACATAATGAAGTGGAAAATGAGGATTTAAAACATGTAGGATGACCCCGATTATGGGGAGGAGGAGGGAACGTTCAGACTAAGGAAACAGAAGTCGAGTAAGGAAAGGAGACCCGAGACGGTACTCCTATACAATAATTTATGGACCTTTCTAGACAAAACTTAGACTATTATCCCCAACCACCACCCTGAGGAAACAATGCGGTGAGAAATTCTTTAAGGACCTTTAAGTCGCTAAGCTCTCAGAGTTCCAAGGAACAAGCTGACTCAGTCGAGGCAAGAGCCTGGCTAAAGGAAATATAGGAATCATTTGAGATTCTAAATGATTGACGAATCACAAAAGACTATTTTTGTCACTTACCCTCCTAAGAGAGAGGCCACCCGTTGGTGAAAGGCCAAGAAAGGCACGGGGCCAGAGGTTATAATAAACCGATTAAAGTTCAGTCAATTATTTTGGGGAAATTACTTCCCAAGGTTATAGAGATAATGTAAAAGCTTTAGAGCCAGAACAAGGGTAGGCGAGTATAATGAATGATGAATCTAAGTTGTAAAAGTTATCAAGATTCGTTCGGAGGACTAGAATCCCAGAACGACATGATGTTAAAAGTCAATGATTAGTGGGTACATGAAATGATTGTAAGAGAAAGGAAAATAAAAGAAACTGAAGTGGAAAGGAGCATAAAGGCAATAGAGTTTGAGGAATGATAAGGGAGTCGGGTATGAGGAAATCCTAAAGACTCGTAGCAATAGAAATAGAAAAGTATGTAATCGTCAGGATGAGGGTGATTCACCATGAGTTAAAAAATGATGGTTGAAGGCATGAGAGATACATATATTTTATCCCCTGTAAGTTGGGAGGATTCGAGGAAACCTTGAGATAGTTTGAAGGATAAATAATGAGACGCGGATAGATTGAGGAGACAAGAAAGTAAGAAATTAGGAAAATTGAATGAAGGAAGTTACCTTCAAGAATGTGAAGTGTAAGACCGGGGGCATGATACCCAGAAAGGGAGACGCCAGGAATGAAAGATATCCCAACATTGAGATGACTGTTGAGATAAACAACAAAAGTAAATGAGGAATTATTAAGAAGAAGTTCACGTTGAACACGGCCAATATCTTCCAGAATATCCCTGTTGTCATTACCAAATTAGGAAAGAAAAGCGGGTAACCATTGTTATCTTTTGAAGGCCATATGGGTTGACCTCAGTTTGAATAAGGATGCTATTGTGAAATTGGTATAGACTATCAAGGTGGGAATGATTTAATAAGATAATCTATCAAGGATATATGACTTGATTTATCCATGGAAGGATGCAAGTACCTTTTTAAAGGTGGAATCAAGGATATAACTTCGATAACTTGAGATGAACCCTAGGGGAATGCATAAAGGTTGACATTTCGCCCTTATTAGGGATAATATGAGTTTTGACAGTATGAATTGGAAAGGATTAAGGTAACAACAACCTTTAAGGATCAGTGGAGAAATTTTTCAGAAGTATAAAGACAATGGTTCTAGTATTAGTAAATGGTATTTTGATATGCCCTGTATCTAGGGAATACAAGAGGAATGATTGAAGGATAACCTTAGAGGTCTTATAAGGAGAAAGGTAATATTTAAAGTTCTCAAGAATAGAAATTTTGATGAAGGAAATATGGCGTAATTATAATAATGCCAGGTGGGCACGTGTTTAACCATAAGAAGTATAAATTGAACCAATGAAGGTCAGAATTGTTAAAGCAAGAAGGGCCCAAGATAAAAGACGTCCTAAGTATGATCGAGAGTTAGCCATGATAATATTTACATTTAAAGACTAAGGCAGTGACTTATGGAAAAATGGTGATTTTTTTTATCACAAGGACTTAAGAAAAGCATTTTCACATAAGCAGTGATTGAAATGAGGTAGAAAATTTAGTTGAAGATGGTTAAAAAAACATTGATTATAAGGAACTATTACTATCAGGAAAGGCCAAAGAGGTGGCCGACACCTTAAAGGTAAGAGGATAATTATAGGCGCTTGTGCCAAAGGAATACATTGATGATGGTTAAAGCTGTGAAGGTTGTATTATGGTTTGGAAGATTGACATTCCTTCTGATGATTGTGCAATACCCAACCGTAATAGTAGTTGATAAAGGTTTAATTCGTGTAATCGCCATGAGCGGGCTATCTATCTTAGAAGGTACTATCTTGAGATAAGCCAGGACCATGTTTCAAGAAGGACTAAACGAACCTTTGAGTTAAGTCTTCTATTGAAGGCATATGATTAAGAAGGGTATTAACCTACTATCGTTGCTTTGATTGAAACTCTTCTGCAATTTTATCTGCTTCATGTCATGAATATACGCCAGGATCTGGAGTGTTCTTCATGAATCATGAATGGTGATTATGTTAACTCCTTAGAAGGATTCTATACGACATGTATGGACTCCGTATGGTTAGATATTAAGATTTCATGGAAAGTGAATGACGACAGTAGGTCAGTGGTGGACCATAGTAATGCAGCAATGATTCTGCGAGTAATGAGTTGATTACAACCGTGAGAGTTGTATTGGAATGGATGTTGAGATTGAGTACCCCTAATCGGGTCGTGGTAGTGTATAAGTTATCATTGATAGACTAATTAAGTAGAGTATCTACCTATTGAATATTTATTCCCTCTTATGAAAAGAGAGTCGTATTACTATATGAGGAAGGTTGCGGTGCAAGCATAGAATTCTAGTAACGATGATGTCAGGAATGAGATCCCAGATTCGATTTTCGATATCGAGGGAGTTTCAAAGGTGATTGTGTATAAGCTCGAGGAAGAGCATGGGTCCATAGAATGATGGACGGAATAGCAAAAATATTTAGGCATGTGAAATACGATGCTATAATACTTGATGTTGATATAAATACATATATGTTTTGTTCTCCTATGACAAACCTCTATAGTTCAGAGGTAGATTCCAAGCCAGATATTTTATGGCAATAAATTTTTTTACATATATACAATTCTCTTCAGTTCGTTCTTTTCTCTTCTTTTCATTTCATGTAAGCTGAGAAGAACAACCCTTCCAGAAGGGGAGGTATTGCCGAATGACTATCTATTTGTGTGATAGAAGCCTAGTAGGATACCACATATTGTTTGATTTCTTGTCAAGTACTAAAGGTTGGCCACCTTCTGTACTAACTATGCAATAGAACTAGTGTTCATGATCATAGTGATCTCTCAATAAATTCTTTTACTTCTATACGATGGATCAAGCTTTCAAAGATAGAAGCAGCTAGAAAGGAGTAGTATCAGTGCGGTGGTATTCCGAATCTAACGCGTTCGTGATACTAAGTTTGACGCAATTATTAAAAGGTTATAGAACGCAAACGAGCAAAAGTATAACCAGTATAATATTAGGAACGGAAGGTAGTAGCGATTACGAACTGGAAAAGAATGGGTATTGAGAAACAAAAGCTATAATGCTAGAAGCTATGATGAGAGTCTGTGCAATAGACTTGAAAGAATTTGGAATGGTCACTTAGCACGGATTGAGTTTTCTTACGACAATAGATCATATGTCATTATCGAGATGTCGCCTTATGAGATCCTTGAGGGAAGAAAATGTCGATCTCCCTTATGTTAGGATGAAGTTGTAGAGCGCAAGATTCTTGGACCCGAAGTAGTCCAAAGGACCAGGGATATAATAGATCTAATCAGAGGACGGCTGGTAATAACCCAAGATGGACATAAGAGGTATGTTGATTTGACTCGAAAGAACAAAGAGTATGAAATAGGGGACCTAGTAATGTTATAGGTATCCCTTGGAAATGATTGATGAGGTTCGGAAAGAAAGGAAAGCTAAGTCTATAATTTGTTGGACCCTTGGATATATTAAGACGTATTGGGAAGTTAGCATACGAGCTAGCCCTACCCCCGAACATGTAGCAAGTCATAACGTATTTCACGTATCAATGTTAAGGAAGTGTAATTCGGATGCCAGATAAATAGGGGCATATGAGCGCATAGACATGCAACCAGACGTAACCTATATGGAGCAACCAGGAAGGGTTATAGATTGAAAAAGGAACAAGTGCTTAGGAGAAGGGTTATCAAACTATTCAGAGTTTCATGGAAGAACCACAATGTGGGAAAATTTACCTGAGAGTTAGAAAGTGCAATGCTAAGAAAGTATCCCTATTCATTTTCTATCTGATTCCGGGACGAAATCCTTTTAAGGAGGGGAGACTGTAATAACCCCAATTTTTGGAATTTTTTTGAAACCCTTATGAATAGTCATTTTGCTGATTATGCTGAATAAGAAAACTTTTCATGCCACACTATGTAGGGGTTCTTCTATTGTTATTCTGAGATCTCATTAGTACTTTATATGGGATATAAGTGTATGTAAAGATCGTTAGAATCCAAATTCGAACACTTTGATTTTTCCCGAAAATCCACCAGATGCAGAAAGAATTGAGTATAAGGTAACAGGATAAAAAGGATTTGAATTCAAGGATTATAAGAGAGGATCATAAAAAGGAATTTAATGTATTGAGAAAGGTTAAGGGAACCCAAGTAATAAGATCCCGGGTATGATCCCTCAAACAATAAATGAGAACGAAAGTTAAGCGAACCATATAACAGATCAGTGGTCATTAGCCAAGTGATTAGGAGTTAATCAAAGAGTTAGTGAAGGGTGATGTCATCTCACCAACAAGAAGAGGACAAGTGTGGGATGATGACATAAGGGGATGTCTTAAGCATGACAAAAAAGGAGGGATTAGTTAGTTGATTGTGAACCATTCATTCTTTACCATGGTAAAAAGTTAATTAAACAAACTAAAGGATGTCAACCAAGCAAAACCAATCAAAAACACAAAACACAAAGTTGACCATCATTTTCCAACAAGAAGCTCTCGGCTTTTCTTCATTTTCAAGGAGAAAAAAAAAATCAAAATCCAAGATCCAGGCATTGTTAAAGCATGAGGTAATTATCCAAGGTTCCTTATACATAGATATAGCTATCCCATGAATCTAAGCTTCAATTTCCTTCACAATCTCTTCCAATAATTCAAGGAAGAAGATGGTGAATAGTAACTTTCAAAAAATAACTTTAGTTTTCTTGAATTTTTATGAAAGTTTAAGGTTATACAAGCAATGATCAAGGTTCTTTTAGGCATTCAAAGCTCTTGTGTTGTGTTTAGAAGCTTCAAGAAGGTATAAACTCCAAACCCTAGCTTTAGTTTTGAGTAATTAGGAATGGTTATGATTGATATAGTATATGAGAAGCATGATGCTTGTTTGTTTAAAGTTTGGTTGAGTTTGTAGAGATTTTGATGGTTGAATCTTGGTTATTAGTTAATGAACCTTAGTATGGTTAGTAGGTTTTGTTGTGATTGAATAAGTTGGATAAAACATGAAGTAATGGACTGATGTGGTGAGGTTTGGAGGGATTTTGGTTGTAATGTTTATTGTGGGTTGAATTGTGGATTGATTGGAGTGGTATAAACTTTGGTAATCGCATAAACATAGCCGTTGTAATGTCCGATATACTTTAGACTGTTTTGTTCTTAACATCAGGACCCGAGAACTCACTGTTAGGTTTTGACCATTGCCATTATTAGATAGTTCATGTTACGATCTTCGTTTTGATATTTGGTTCGTATGAATCCGATGTACAGTTTAGGAGAAATGACCGTTTTAAGTAACGGCGTTTCACGACCGAACCATTACCCCTCGCCTTACTTTGAAACCTTGATTAAGGACTTTAAATGACTAATTGGGGTATGAAACAATTATGTTAAGTGGATTAGGCAGTTGGTAAGGTACTCACGAAAGAATCGCCTTAAAACTCTTAATGGTTAATTTATTAAAAATGGTGGAGCCGAGGGTACTCAAGCGACTTAAGTGAATCGTTAAGCGCGAAAGCGAACGTTAGGGCTCTAAATGGTTAAAGTCTAGTTTCTTAAGCGACCATGGTTTAATTCCGGCTTATGTTGTTGTTCATAGGTTACCGGACCCAGTCTAAGCTTAAGTCTACCCCGGGACACTCAGGCAAGTTTTCTACCCGTTATACTGTTGTTGTGATGTATATATGTATATGCATTATCTTGTGATAAGTGCATAATTGTTATTAGCAAATCTTGAGATATATTGAAGCATGTTGATATGGTATATATGCATGCCTGTTTCGTAATCTTGATATATATCTGTTGATTCAGTTGCATAATACCTATGCTAGAGATAAGCAGTAGTTGCGTATACCCTTAGTATAGGGGACCCAAATGTGAACATTTTTCTAAACCGGGAGTCGATGTTCCCGAGTATAATATATATATATATATATATATATATTGATATAGTTTTCAAAACTATTAATCGAATAAGGTTTATTCGATAACTTTATTTTATTTAATGAATATTATTTTGAATATTCATTCGAGGACTTATGACTCTGCTTACTTTATTTAATGAATGTTATTTTGAATATTCATTCGAGGAATTAAGACTCTTTTTATTTTATTTAATAAATATTATTTTGAATATTCATTTGAGGACTTAAGACTCCGTTTATTTTATTTAATGAATATTATTTTGAATATTCATTCGAGGACTTATGACTCGCTTTATTTTATTTAATGAATATTATTTTGAATATTCATTTGAGGACTTATGACTCCGCTTATTTATTAAATAATATTCTTTATTTTATTAAAGAATAATATTTCGATAATCAAACTTATTTTCGATTATTCAAATAAAGATCATACTTTCGTATAAGTATATCTTTGGTTATTTAATATCCATTTCAAGTATGAGTTTTAAAACTTTTACTTCAATTATTTTTAAAGATTATTCTTTATGGGAATATTATTTAAATAATAATATTCAGATATTTTCTAATATATCCGGACTGATTTATTTCAATAAATCAGCATTTCTCCAAACATTCTTAAAAATATTTTCGAGTCTTCAAAATGATTTTAAAAGTTAGAGCGGATCCCAAAACTCATTTTTTTATATATTTAAGATCTTCCTTTCAAAGGGGGATTTAAATACTCGCTCAACACCTGAGGGATCCGGCTCTGTGGTGTATTTTATATTCGCAACGTGGTTGCTGTTTTGAGAAAACAATTTGATTACTTGCCCAATGTTAGGGAAGTAAGTCCATCTAATTGAGTCGGCATAAGTGACAGGCTGGGGTACGGTCTATGAAGGTGTAAGAGGCTGGATTACAGTCCATCCACGCGTGAGTGGCCGGGTAACGGTCTAGCGCGAGGTCCTAATGCGGCCAGGGTGATGACCGGCGAGGAATTCATCCATCTACAGAAGAAAAGGTTACTTATTGGTATCTTTGCCTAATCAGCAACATATCGGGTTTATGCCACACTTCCTTTCCTTTCCAAAAATTCATTGGATGTTACAAACTCTGTTCATACTTTACATGACAGAGGTTTTCAGAAAATGTATAAGAGATATATATGTGGATATATATATATATCGGGACTTAATGAAGTATCTCATAACTTCATTTCATTCTATAATATTTCAAAGATTTAATATATTCAAATCTTATCTTAAAGCCTCATCTATGTGATGAACTTTTAAAACAGATTATACCTTGAACGGTGGTAGTTCAAGTAGTATTCGGAAAAGATATAAGTACATTGGAGTTTCTTGTAACTTCATCTTTTAAACTTATATCTAGTAAATGATTATCTTATGCATATCAAAGATTTTCAGAAAAACATTGAGACAAGGTTAGATATATGAGATCATCTTGTAATAATATTTTTATACAGTTATAAACTGGAACTCTGTGTATATTATGCATGGGAGAGGACTTCCAAGATTTTGAAAAGTATATATATATATATGCATATATACGGAATATGTTACGACTTGGTCGCGTTAAGATATCAAACTTGGTTCATTTCTTCTTGACCAAGACTTTCATGAGTACCATGAGAATGCTCATATATTGTTAATTATTATACATATTATTTCGATGGGCTTGTTGCTCACCCTTGCTTTCTTCTTTCATCACACAACAACAGATAGACAAGATGAACAGGACCAAGCTCCCAATTCGTGAGCGGATAGGAAACGTTCCGCAGTTTCCTGTAGGCATTGATGCCGTTGTAGCTGAGGTAGGAACTATTAATAGGCTAGGCTTTCAACTTTTGATGTACCAGACTTATGTATACTTATGAATTGTAATAATGGCAAAGAATATGTAAATTTATTCAGAAACCCTTTTAAGGTGTAATGACTTATAATTGTAGAATAAAATGACTTGTGTTATTTTTGGTATTCATCTCTGAGACTATAACTTGTGGTGTGTGTGTGTATATTGTGGGGTCACAGTACGCAGTAGTTGGTTGACTGTTAAGATTAAGTATTGATAAGGGAAATGGAACTCGTGACAACCCAAATCCCCGACCCCGGATTTGGGGGTGTTACAAATATCATTAATTCGGCGTGAAGAAGAAGAAGAAGATAAAGACGAAGAAGATGAAAATGAGGGAGAAGAAGAAGTAAAGTGAGGAGACAATGAAAATGATGATGATGACAAAGATGATGATGATGGTTTTGACGATATTGAATAACGTTATTTGTAGATTTAATGATGATTTTTAGTAGTGTTTGTAATGATAATAGTGAATTTTTATTGATTTTTATTGGGTTTTATGAAATTTATGTCGTAATGATAAATTTTTAATGGTTTTTAAGTCCGGCTTAAGGACAATATTCGACCAATTTTTACCATAATATTTCCCAGAAAACTGACCGCCACAACACATAACCGACCACATTCTTCATAAAACTGACCGTCTTCTTAAACAAACGGTCGGTTATTAAACGATCGGTTATAAAGAATTTATGTGCCTTCTGACTTAAAACTGACCAAAGTGCATGTTTGACTTCAGTCAGTTTTAACCGTGTCGGTCAACAGTCAATTTTAAAATAAATTTTAAACAATCAAACCGTACGGATGTTAACTTCATGTCAAAATATGCTTAGACACAAAAAATTATATTATTTTAATGAGTACAAATACCTTTTTATAAGTTAGCCAATTTACTTAAAAATGTGAAATAAATAAATAAATATAAATTATAAATTACACAAGATCGAACCGTACGGATGCACAGATGCAATGAAAACAAACAAATGTACCAAAAATTAGGCTATTTAAATAATATTATAAGTAAAATAGCGTGAAACATAATCACTTCAATTAGTATGCCGCAATTCTGTAGACAGAATAAGTTGAACTTAACATTCGATGTAGACAGCATAATTTTAAATTAAATTTTAAACAATCAAACCGTACAGATGTTAACTTCATGTCAAAATATGCTTAGACACAAAAAAATATATTATTTTAACGAGTACAAATACATTTTTATAAGTAAGTTAGCAAATTTACTTAAAAATGTGAAATAAATAAATATAAATTAAAATTTATAAACTACACAAGATCGAGCCGTACGGATGGACAGACGCAATGAAAACGAACAAATGTACCAAAAATTAGGCTATTTAAATAATATTATAAGTAAAATAGCGTGAAACATAATCACTTCAATTAGTATGCCGCCATTCGGTAGACAGAGTAAGTTGAACTTAACATTCGATGTACACAACATAATTTTAAAATAATTTTTTACTGATCAAACCGTACAGATGTTAACTTCATGTCAAAATATGCTTATACACAAAAAATTAGATTATTTTAACGAGTACAAATACGTTTTTATAAGTAAATTAGCAAATTTATTAAAAAATGTGAAATAAATAAATATAAATTTAAAATTATAAATTACACAAGATCGAACCGTACGGATGGACATACGCAATGAAAATGAACAAATGTACCATAAATTGGGCTATTTAAATAATATTAAACATGTTTTTATAAGTTTTTTTTTTGAATTTAGGGGTTTCTAGGGTTAGATAAAACTGACTATTAGGGTTTGTAGGGTTATTAAAACCAACCGACGTGCTTTAAAACCGACCGACTTATATTTAGGCCAGTTTTTTCGGTGAAAAATTAAAAACCCCGCATTTAACTGCAACGATGTCATTTTGCATGCTGCACGTTTTCCAACCTCATAACCGACCACCCTAACGGTCAGTTTAAATCCTGGTATAAATAAAAAACTCTTCATTTTCTTTTATCTATTTCTCATCTACTATATTCTCTCTTATTTTCTCACCGAACACAAATTCACCGAACTCTAAATTTCCGGGCTATGGCGTGCAATCAACGAAGAACCGCCTCAAAATCTCCTCTCTATTCCTCACGATTCTCTCTCAATCTAAGATTTTATACTCGATTATATATTTTTCACTCGATTCTGTGTGTGTGTAAGTATATATATTTTGTGTGTGTGTGATTCGAGGTTATATATATTTTTTGTGTGGGTAAATTAAGATTCGAAGTTCAAAATGAACTTTTTCACTTCAAATCGAAGTTCAAATCGTAATTTTCAGTTTTTATATGTTTTTGCACGAAAGATATTCGTCGGTTTTGGTCAGTTTGTTGGATATACGTATAAGTAAAAATCTTGGTTTTTTCGTCGGTTTGTTGAGATATGTATAAGTATAAATCTGTTTTTAGGGTAGATTTTTAGGGGTTTTCTCTTTCTGCTCACGTAATTTCATTTCGTACTCGAAATTTATAATTGTACCTTAATTACGTGAGTTTTATAGCTTTAATATGTTGAATATACGTATGTGTGTCTATAATATATATATATATATATGTTTACGCTCTCGTAAGATGTTTGTATATATGTTTACGCTCTCGTAATTTCGTTTCGTAATCGAGGTTTGTAATCGAAGTTAATGTATGAGTTTTGAAGCTTTAATTTATTGAATAAATAGTGAAATTAAGTTTATTAGATGGTATGGTTTAATTTATGTAATTGTTGGATAAATTGTGAAAATGTTGGATAATTTCCTATACATTTTTATGTGATGTGATTTCGTAATTAAGGTTTGTAATCGAAGTTAATGTATGAGTTTTCACACTTTAATTTATTGAATAAATAGTGAAATTAAGTTTATTTGATGGTATGGTTTAATTTATGTAATTGTTGGATAAATTGTGAAATTATTGGATACATTTTTATATGCAAGTCGATTTATTTGATTTAGTGCATACATTTTATATGCATTTTTTTCATCGATTTGTGTGTTCGTATATTTGTGCTAATATATTCTTATATTTTTCATTTTAGGATCTTTTTACTTGGATGCTACTTATGATCATGATTATGATGGTGTTGTTTGTGATGGCGAGGAAAGGGAAAGGGAAGGAAGTTGAAAAAGAAAAAGATAAGGTAAAGGGAAAGGGAAAAGCTAGCAAGGGTAATGGTGGAAAGGGACACCTAACGAGAAACGAGAATGGCGAGAAAGGCGACCTCGATCACATTCAAGTGGCATCTATGGAGAAAAACCGCCATTGAAGCCATACCGCATTGATATCTCCGATGGACAGTAAGTCTTAAATAAATTTTTAAATTGCATTATTCCTATATATTGTTGTATTCTTAATTGTATTAGATTATGTTCATTGATTTGTTTGTATATAGTATTGAAAATGATACCGCTAAAAAGACTTTGTTAAGCATGATTCGGGAGAAGTGGCCTATTGGGCATTATACTTTTACCGACATTGAAGAACATAATCCCGGTTGGTTAAATTCAAGGGTTTTAGAGTTTCAAATAAGTTTAAAACCCATTTTTTATTTGCATTTATTTCTTGATTTTATGATGCATTTATCCTTAATCTTTGGTGCAATTTTTACAAATATTATAGACATCTTAAGGGGCAAAGCCGTTCAAAAGCAAGAAAAATTATTGAAGATCACATTAAGGTGACAATCAAAAGGACGATGAATGAGCTTAAAAAAAGAGTTGACATAAAAGCAAGGGAAGAGGGCGTTTCAAAGTTGTCTTTAAATTCGCCTTATTGGTCCGTTCCTTTTTGGAAAAGTCTTTTAGAGTATTGGGAGAAAAATGAAGGGCACTTACATAGGTCGTCGGTTGGATCCGCTAACCGGCAACAAGTTGAAAGATTGCATAGTGCCGGTGCTCGGTCATTTAACAAAGTGCGAGAGGTAATGACATTTTTTTCAAACACGCACACACACACACACACACACACATTTATTTCGTTTAATAATGTTAACTAAGCACGTGCTAATATAAGTTGTTTAATATATTGAAAGGTAATGACGAACAAAAATAAGAAGAAGCCGACGAGACTTGTGGTTTGGGATAAGTGTCATATGAGAGTTGGATCGGATCCGGAAAATCCCATCAACTCTACTCCGGCTGCCATGCGTATTCCGGTAATGAAACTTTTTTTAAGTCTACATGTGCATTCTCATTTTTTTTAAATAGAATTCAGTGTGCATTCTCATTTTTATTTTTATTTTTATAGATTTAATTATTCCATTGAAACTTGAAAATTGTGTAGGAACGATATGCCGCTATTCTTTAGCGTATGCCCGTGGAGGTGACACAAACGGGTGATAGAGATGAGCCATGGGATTGGTGGATGGAAGCATTGGGGGTCCCCGAAGGTAAAAAGCCGAAGAAAAATTATGTTGTTGGATTCCCCAATTCTTGAGCCACCGATCTTTTGCCTACATTAGCAACGTGCTACCGAGATTCCACCCGGAATGAAGCCGGCTCATCCTCATCCGCTCCTAGATAACGTGAAGCCATGCCCGACAATATCTATCTTGCCATCGTGAGAAACGTGCTTACAGAGATTCATGTTAATCCAAGTCGGTTTGCTCGCTAACTATCCGATGAGGAGATAGCCACATTTTCTCGTACGGCTCTCGAGGCCTCGGATCCATCCTCTGATGCAAGTCAAAGATTGCAATGGAATAACCTAATTGGTGGTGAGATTGTACACATTGTTGGGAGTTTGGTTGAAGACATCGTCCAGAAAACTGAAGCTCGTATTGCTAAGGTATAAACTAATTTCTGTTCTTTAATTATTTGTTCTCATTTGCAAAAAAATTGTTTCTTCTTTATAATTAGTTTATAATGGTGCATATAGGAAAACAGTCCGCGTGCTTTGGAAGATGACAAGGATTATACATCCGAGAAAGAGGTGACGGACGATGAGGACGTTGATAATGTCGGTGGGGATGGTGGGCAGGAAGATGAAGACGGTGAATCATCTGAAGTTTCTTTATCAGATTAGTTAAATTTATGGTTTATGGGATGATTGTAATTTAAAAGTTTGTCATTTATGGGATGATGCTATGTTTGTAGTGTGATACTTTATTGTGTTGGTTTTAAGGCTACTTTGCGGTTTGATGCTCCGGTTATCGGAGTTAGTATTTTGTTTGAATGGATTGAATGTATATATTATGGTTATGACATTATATAGTAGTTTTTTATCGGAGTTAGTATTTTGTTTGATTTGATGTATTGATTGTGTGTTGAATTGTATTATACTGGTGTTCTGTTGATTTGGATGTGTTGAATTGGTGTTCTGTTGATTTGGATTGATTTGAATTGGTTTGGTATGGGACTGCAGAAAACCTGCAATTTTTTTTTTAAAATTTAGCCTTAAAACCAACCGACAAAAGACAAAACCGACCATTTTTTACCATTACAATTCCCAGAAAACCGACCGTTTAACCACATAACTGAGCATCTTCTTCATATAATCGACCATATTCTTGATAGGGTGGTCAGTTATATGGTGGTCGGTTATTCAATTATTATCCAATATACAAGCAGCATATACAGTCCAAAAATCACAAAAATAGACTTAAATTCATTCGTTTCTGAAGAACAGTAGAAAGATTGGAGATCGACATTGTACCAAATTGTTCAAACTGAAGAATATCGTTGAAATTATAGATCTGAAGGTTTTTATTATTATAAATCAGTAAATATATATTAGTTGAAGTTATAGATTTGAAGGTTATCAATTACTAGTTTATATCGTAGATTAGTAGTTGTAATATCTTTTTTTTGCTAAGTAAAAACTTATTTCAGTGATGCATGTCAGTTTTTTTGTGATTTTAGGTTTTATAACTATTTTTGTTGATAAAAGTAACAAATACTCTTATCCTGTTGTTGAAGCAGAAATATATAAATATTAAATTACTAATTGTAAAATAATATGTAAATGATTAGAGTACGTACACATAATTAGGTTTTTATGTTTTTTATTTTAATGTTGTTATCTAATTTTACTTATTCGCCTGATGTTGATATATGTATTCAATCCATACTTGAAGTTATAATCACAAAATATATTTAATGATTAGGTTAATATTGATGATATATGTTAAATAATTTTACTAATTACCATAACTTGTTGAATAACGAATGAGTGTGAGACTGAAGTAGAGAGTGGGAGAGAGAGAGAGAGAGAGAGAGAGAGAGAAAGTGTGACATAGAAATAGTGTGTATGTGTGTGTGTGTGTGAGGGAGAGAGAGAGAGAGAGAGAGAGAGAGAGAGAGAGCGAGAGAGGGAATAAGAGTGAAATACAGGGATTAAGGAAGAGACATTTTGATGATATATGTTTAATAATTGTACTGATTACTATAACTTGTTGTACAAGAGTGAGTATGAAATTGAAATAGAGAGTGAGAGAGAGAGACATTGAGAAAGAGTTAAATAGAAAGAGTGAGAGAGAGAGAGACAGAGAGACATAGAGACAGTGAGAAAGAGAGAGAGAGAGACTGATAATGAAATATAGTGAAAGAGAAAGAGATAGAGAGTTTGTTTGCTATCTATATTTATTTATGATTAGTAATGTTGTTTTCTGTTAATAACATTTCTTTTACTAGGTAATGTTCTAAATTAGTAATATACAAGTTATTAACAGATTTACATAGTTCCTTATGTATATTTGTTGATATTTAATCGATGAATATAGACTTACTAATTACACAGATTCACCAAAACACTAGTAGCAAATTATTAATCTCTTCAATAGTATGTTATATGTATGATGCATCTTCGTTTGAACTAAATATCCTTACATTGCTAAATTTTAATTGTACACTATATTATTAAAATTACTTTTCTTGTTTAAAATTTAATATATGCAGGGAACAAAATGGAACCACGGAGAAGTCCACGGCTTCTAAAAAATACTTACTGAATTGGTTGCCTATACAGATTCTGAAAGTACTAAAGAAGAAATAATGAATATTCAACAATTATCCGAAGGTATATATATTTTTAAATTACTAACTAGAATTTAGTCTTTTTGTAATTGCTGATTCAGGACTGAATTGTTAATTTAATATTTGTAGAGGATAAACATAACAATGCAGTGAGAGACGAGGATGATTCTATAGAAGAAAATGTGACCAGGACCCCTGTTAAATGGAAGAAAAGTAGAGTTAAAAGACATGAACTAAGTCCTGATCATAAGGTATTTATCTGCACTTTTTAACAAAAACAAATTGTCATAAAAGATAAACTTATATTTATACTTGTTTAATTTTAACAAGAAACTCAAGACAAATGTGTTGATGATAGTAGAGATAAAGAAATTACTGAAACAACAATAGTTGATGAGGAATGAGCTCTGGAGAAAATAAAAAAACAAGTTTTGTCGAAAGGTATAATAATCAACAATTACTAATTACTGATAAATTTATTCATCATAAATATTTCAAGTCCTCGTTTAGTCGTTGCTCTTTGACTGGTTACCCCGTGTACATTGCTGCTTCTTTATTATTATCTAAGTTTCAGTTTTCTGATCACTGATAAGAAGGCATGACATGAATTTTTTTCACTATTTATTTGTTATCGTTACTTCATTAGCTTATATAATTAATTTATGTCAAAAAAGTTCGATGAATTTGGGAAATTTTTAGTGATCATATTTTTGGTTTCTATGAATTGTTTCAGATAGGCTTCTTCCTATCACACTATGCACTAATGATCTAATCATTTCCTCATTTCATGAATTATTAATCCTCATGGATCAGTTGTAGTCAACTACCTACTATTACTTGTCATGGATGTACAAAAGTCAAGACTGTGAATTTGAAGAAAAAGAATTTTTGGCTAGACTAATGTTTGCCGCTCAACTAAAACATAAGAGATGAACAAAATTCATAAAACAAATGCCTTCCAGACATTTATTTTAAATTACATTTATGTTTTCCTATTTTATGTCAGTGTTATCGATTTTATCTCAACTTCGAAATATACTTTTGAGGATTCTTATTCTTGACAATTAAATGTCATAACTATTTATCTACCATAATTTTTCACGAACGTGTTTCAAACTAAAACTTTTGTTAATGCAAATAGAAGTGTGTTATCTATATGTGTATGATCGGTGCTTAATGCATATCAATAATAATTTATAACCTATGGTTGTTGGTAATTACTGATTGTGTTGGAACATTTTCTTGTTTTTGAATGCCAAATACTTAGCAGCTGTTTAAGTACTTTATTTACTATAAACATATGCATTTTCTTGTTCTTATATGGCTAGTTAGATCAACCTATTAATACTGTTAGACAAGTTATACTTAGTAGGTGTTAATACTGTTGTACTAATCGGTAAATGACTATTATTTTATATATTTTCCTATTTTCCAGAGATTCATAACAAAAAAAGATGAAGAACAAAAAAAAGTAGAAAAATGTACAAAAGAAAAACAAATATGGATGATTAGGTATTCAATTATTTTCCATTATTTTATTTATCGTAAATCATTAACTAATAAAAAAATCAATAAAAAAGACATTGTATGATAATCAAATTCATGGTAGAGAGACTAGAAATCACTTTTTAGATGACAATAATATTATTTTTTTGAATTCTTATAGCAAGATGACAATCAAAAGATAGCAGTAGTTAGAAATTCTCCCAGAATTTTCATCGAGGTAGTGTTTTATCTATCTGATGAACAGAAAAAATGGGTGGAAAAGGCTGGATTCAGCGCTTTACTAGATTTTAAATTGGAGATGATACCGTCAAAACTGGAATCAAAAATTGTAAAAGCATTTGATCATAGAAGTGTGTCGATAGGAACTGAGAAGGGAAGAATCGACATAACTGAAGAGGATGTGTTTTATGCGCTTGGATTGCCAAATGGAGGTAAATCAGTTGAAAAAGTGACAAATGAAGAAACTCTCAGAAGAATGGAAGAATGGCTACGTCACTTTCCAAATGAAAAAATTACAATAGCTAGAGTTGTTGATAAAATTCTAGAATAAAAAAGGGTGACAGAGATTTTCGAAATTAATTTTTTAGTTGTTCTATCAAACGTTCTCATAGGAACACCTACTCATTCTTACGTTGATAGAAAATTAGTAAAGTTTGATGACTTAGATCGGTGTGTTTCATACAACTCGGCTGATTTCCTGATTCAATATCTGGTAACTGGAAAAAACAGCTGGAATAACACAACATCAACATTCTTCAGAGGATCACAAATTTTTCTTACTATAAGATCACTAATTTTTATCATATTCAATAATTACTTGTTTCGAACATTTAATTCATTAGTAATAGTTTTATTTATGATTTTGTAGTTGTTTTATGTTGATCGGGTGATGCATAAGGCTATAAAGCTTGTTGAAAGGAAATTCCCCTCTTTTAAAGGATGGAAAGAGGAAAAACTTAAAGAAAGACAAGCAATGGAGGTTTACACTGGAGAGTTTGGGAAGGGCAAAATTCTACCTACATTAAAGGATTACTTCTCTCCAGTGTTTCAGAAATCGCTAGGCGTGCCAGGGCGGTGAGGGTACCTTCGAGAGATTAATCGGCAAGTCGGAGATTAATCGGACCGATTAATCGGAACATTAATCGGAAAAATATAAAAATTATTTTTAATTTTTATAATTATATAATGATCAACATGTCAAATATTTATTTGAAAAAAGAAATTAGAATGGTATTAAACAATATCTACACATTTGACATGCGTTATGTACTAATTATTGAGTTTACAATATTAACTATATTTTAATTCACACTTTTAAAGTAATTATAATATGTTATTTTTGTATTTTAAGTGAGAAAATAAATATATTAGATTACTTGTTAATTCTTACCAATACTTTATATTATAAATTGACATGATATTGTGTGAAATTATGAAATTAATGATTTAAAATTATAAAAATGTAAAAAAAAAAAATTATTTTTTCCGCCTAGACCGCCTAGGACCGATTTTTGACTGCCTAGCCCGCCTAATCCCGATTTTGACCCGATTTTTTGAGAACACTGCTTCTCTCAAGATTCGCAATCACAAAAAAGTCCTTCTCTGGAGAAGGTAAACAAGAATATATTATGGATATTTTAAATTGTTTATTTCGATTTATATAGTGTTTTTATAATTATATTTACACCTGGTATTGTTTTATCTATCAAACAGAATCTGAAAAAGAATGAATTGTGCGCTTTTGAATATCACAATAAAGAATTCAATGAGGATGGAGATTGGGCATAACTTGAAGAACAAAATCATAATGATGGCTCATGGGGTGCATGGCCTAATGTAAAGAAGAACAATGTTGAAACTGAAATAGCAAAGGAGGTAAGATAGTTCACGTTTAATCATTATTCAGTTTCATGACTTGCACAAATATAACAGTTTTAAACTAGTGGCCTAATGATTGTAGTTATATTTTTTGCAGAGCAATTGGGATAAGTATAATGGGGATGATAATCATCAGTTGCATAGGGAAGAAATGATTGAAAATGACGGTTATGACTGGATGCAGAATAAGGTATAAAAAATTATGTTAATTTTTTATAATCAATATTCAATTACTTCTTTTAAGTTGGAATGACTGTTTAGGAACATTATATAGCATATGGAAAAAACATAAAATCACCTAAAAAATATAACTGATATAATTACAAGGTACGTTTGGCTCTGTAAATATTAAAATTTGCTTTAGACAATGGCACTCACGGCTATTTTTGTATAATTCGCATACGTATTAAGTTTACTGCCATATCCGCTCTGAAGTCACTGGCATCCATTTGGAGACTGGGGGACATGTCCTCGACCTATATTATTTTATAATGGTTCATCCCTAGTAAGTCAAATGGGTCCTTCACTAATCTAGACTCTAGTTTGGGGAAGGTTGGAATTCTTGTCCCGACATTCTTCTTCATTATATCAGAATAATCACCATAAACCAAGGGATTTGGAAACCTTAAATCAAGACTAGGCATAAAACAAAAATATATCTTTGCTTATAGCATGAAATACTCAATAAGTTGAAAATAAATAGATTTTGTAATGCAATAATGCAAGGTATTTACAAAATTAGATGTGATTTGTGATTAACCAGCGAATAAAAAAAGTCATAAGCCCTTTCAGTTGCTATAGAATCTTCCACTGCATTGGTGTAATAAACATACTAGTACGCATATAAATGTATTCACATAAAACCATGTTGTAATAGAACACCATGTATATAAAGTGTCGAATGTTTATGAAAAGTTCATAGAATTGCATTACTTTTTTCCTGTTCTTGAACATTCCAACGCCAAACCACCATTAAGTGTTGAATTTTTGAAAACAAGTTTATTATATATACACTGCATATTGTCGATTATACTTACTCTAAAATATTGATTTTCAATCGAATGTCGATACTGATGAGATGCATCAAGATGATGACAATGATGATGAATGTGATGCATGGACAAATGCAGAAAATGATACTTTGGAAGATGATAAATTTGAAGAGGATAATACTAAAATGGAAGAAAATGTAATATTACACCTAAATATTACTAATTTATAATGCGCATATTAAGAATTATTATCTAGTATTTAATACTATGTTTATTGCCAGGATTGTGTTGAGTTTTTGCGTGACGGGGAAGAAAATATTATTGATTTAAAAACTCAATTTGAAAGAGATCTTAGCAGAGCTATTGAAAGATATCCTGCTAATGAAAAACTTATGATTGTCAAAGAGGTATTCGCTGAAATTTTCAATCCAAAAACACTGATTGTGCTGAAAAAAAGTCAATTGAAAATTTTATTGAGGTAAACCAAGAGGTCTGCTATCCAAATACTGAAATTGATTCAGACAGAGCTTCAAAAGATTTTACTGAAGAAAAAAATAAAAAATGCAGCAGTGACGCCTGATAAACAAGAGGTCTGCAATTCAAATGTTGAAGTTAATTTGGATCGAGCTTTTAAAAATCAACTAGACATCATCGATTTCTTGTATTTGGAACAGGGGATTAAGCCACCAAATGTTACTTTATTTGATATGGAGAAGAGAGATCTTGCTTCCATTCCATCCTTTTCACTTGGGGTGGAGACAGATATTGTAAAATAGGTATGTCAGGTGATTAACAAAGATCATGAGCAAATTATGGAAAATGATGGAAGTTGATTTGGATCGAGCTTCTATACATCAACTAGACATCATCGATTTCTTGTATTTGGAACAGGGGATTAATCCACCAAATGTTACTTTATCTGATATGGAGAAGAGAGATCTTTCTTTCATTCCATCCTTTTCACTTGGGGTGGAGACAGATATTGTAGAATGGGTATGTCAGGAGATTAACAAAGATCATGAGCAAATTCTGGAAAATGAAGACTATGGCACTCCAAAGCAAAATATTAGAGAGAAAAGCACAAGAATTATAAAGCTGGGTCCATATGCCAAGTCTCTATATATCAATAGAATTATTGATATCCATGAAAAATTTACAAGTAAATATATTTCAATGTAGAAATGCATGTCAATGCCAGATAGAGATGGATTGTAAGTAATCTATCCATTGTCTTTTTGTTAAGATACATATATTTAATTACAAAAAGACTAAATTATATTATGTCACATGGAAGAGCTCTATGTTTGGAATGGGATAAAATGTATAAGGGTACATTTGTGCACCTTGAAGAATAACGAAACAGTGTACTATTCAGTAATTGACACAAGGTCTGCAATACTGAATGATAGTGAAAACTACAAGTCAGATGAATCACCACTTCGTTTGTTCTATTTAATTGGTGATTTGGTAATTTACTAACTTCTGCATTAATTAAATAAATATTTTAAACATTTTTTGCTTACAATATTGACACTATTTGTATTGCAGAATTGGAGCTTCGATGTAAGCAAAAAAGTGGCTGCCACAGATCCTATCTTCCTGAGTAATATGGATAGTATTCTTGAAAAATACCCAACAAGAAAGATTCAGGATATTGACATGGTAAATAAACTAAACGTATCTTGTAATTATTACCCTATTTTTACTGATTTGTATATGGTAAATTTACTGATTTTTGAAATTTAAATCCTTACAGGTGTTCTTTCCAATATATGCCTATGAACATTACTACTTGATATGCTACAATTTGAAGAACCCGACTTATTGTCTCATTGACAACACAAAAAGGGATGAAGATGTTAAGATATATTATGGGAAAATACTTATGATCCTGGTAATATAATTCTTACACTATATGTTAATTCTTAAACTATTCTATTTAAATTATTTTTTTATTAAAAATGATTGTCACTGGTCAATCATTAAAATTTGACAGCAGGGTTGAATTATTTAATCATTAAAAGCTTATTGATTTGTTGATGTTAATTTGAATTTATATTTAAATTGCAAAAACTGTTATGTTTATGCTTTTTCGGTTGTGGACCTTGTCTCTTATTTTTTGTGTTTTTGATTGTTTACGCGGTTCATACCATTTAGGTAGTTGCAACTTTAACTCATTTGAGCTTGTAGGTAGTTCTAATTTTGACTTATTTTGTCTTTTAATTCTTATTTTTTGGCGTTGGGGTTAATTGTTTGTCATTTTGACTTGTTGGACTTCGTATCTTAAGTTTATGTTTGTATTAGTGTTTGACTTAAGGACAAACAAACATATTAATTATTATAATGTGACTTGTCACCAATAATGATTTATGTTTGTATTAGTGTTTTGGATTTGGTGGCCGATTATAGCCAGTCACATAGTTAGAATTTGAGTTTGCTGCAAAATAAAAGAACTAATAAGTACATATAATTTATTGATTATATTATTTTTCATCACTAATAATCATTAATTAAAACTATGTAAATATTATTGATATATTAATGAATTTCTCTAGATTGCAGCACTCTCATTTTGCAAAGTATTTGCAATGAAAAGGTCTTAACGCTCTGGTTTAAACTGTTCGTAAGCTAAAGCTATCTTACATGAGGATGTCCTGGCAAACAGAATCAAACTCAAATGATTACGCAGTTTTTCTTATGAGACACATGGAAACATACAAAGGAAATAACCACAGTTGGGAAACAAGTTTGAAGCCTGAAGGGGTAATTAAAGTAAAGCTCTATATATCTTACCGATTTATAGAATTTTTAAGAGTAAAATTATAATTAATATATATTGTTTTTATTTCAGTTTGCTCAGTACACACAGATGATAAAGCTTCGATCCAAATACAACAGTGCTATAATGACATCCCATATTAATGAGAAAAGGGCTGTAATAGTATAAGAGGCAGAAAGATTGTTCAAAGTTGATGCTGAACAGAAAATCAAGAAGGTTGCTAATAGTAAAGTTGCCAAAGCTAGTACAAGCAAAAAGACAGTTACATTTGTATCAAATCTCACACTAAAATTTGATGAAGCAATTTGACATTTCAGTTTGATGACTAGTAATTGTTAGACATATTTGAAAACTTATGCAATCTCTGTCATATTGCAAAACAAGTTACAACCTGATTCACTTCTTATTTGGGATTAAAATTGCAATTGTAATATACATTTTATTTGATACAAATGAATGTGCAGATCTATTCTAAATATGAAAATGAATTAATGTTTTGTTTTTCATTTTAATAGCTACTAATTAATGGAGATATTGTGTACTTCTTTGTAGAATTGTTTTTAAAGTAATGGTAATTCACCACTATACAAGTTTATCACATAATCTTAATTAGAAAATAAAAACCGAGTACTAACTATAATGACTAGACACTAGACTAGTAACGGTAAAATTTAAGAAGAACAAATATATTCATATTTTATATACATAGTATTGTGGTTCTTATAAAAAAATTAATATTATATGAGAGATAAATCAGAAATTATAGCCAAGTATACATAGTATTGTGCTTCTTATAAAGAAATTAATATTATATGAGGGATAAATCAGAAATTATAGCCAAGTAATCACTAATATGTATTACAAAATCAGTAAAACATTACAAAGCAATCAATAATCAGTAATCAGTAATCAAGTAACATTCCAAAATGTACTATTCATGTAAAAAATTTAAAAGTCGAAAGCCTTAAAAAAATTCCATAAAAGGACAAATTCATTCAAAAACATTTGAATCAATTTATTATGCAACTCTGTTCTTCCTCTTAGGACATCTCCTTGCATCATGAGTAGATGCCTTACATAGAGTATACGTCCGACTTCATTGTTTGGCTTTCATCACAGCTTTCTCTCTTGAGCTAATTAGTCTCTTAAAATAGTTGCATTTGTTCTTCCAGACATTTGGTATGAGAACAGTAATTTCTTCCGAAGGTTATTCTACAACCATAGAAGCCATGTGATCTCTCTTAGTAAATTCAACATCGCAAGCGCCTTGATCATCCAAGTAACTATTCAACTATTTTATAGTCTGGTGCAAATAATCGAGCTTTTCAAAAACCATTCCAGCCTTATTAACAGCTTGACAAAAATTATACCAAATATGAGTCAATTTCAAAGACGCCTGCTCCATCTTGGTATAATTATTTTCTACTGAAGTATGTCTAGTGACTCTGATGAGGTATCTGTAAAGGATTTTCTTGATGAGCTTGAATAGAATTTTGTGAAAAATGAAAATCCTGAGACAAGTAAGCTTTTAGCTGATCCTGTTAGGATGAGGTATAAAACTAAAGAAAATATTACAGGGAGTACATTATGGAGATGTCTAACATCGCTTCAAAATTTAAGGCACTAAAGCTTGACTTGTCTGATGACTTGCTTGTGCATTTGGTACTCATCTCTCTTCCTGCACAATAAGGTCAATTTATAATGAGTTATAATACTCAAGAGGATAAATGAAATCTTAATGAGCTCATTTCGCATTATGTGCAAGAGGAACATAGGTTGAAGCGTGACAAGACTGAAAGTGCTCGTGTTACAACTACTTCAAAAGGTTAATTCTTGAAAGATGAATGAAGATAAAGAAACTGCAGTGGGAAATCACAACCTAAGAAATAAAAGACTCATGATCAAGCTATTACTTGTTTCTTTTGTATAATTTTGGGCACATGAAGAAGGAATGTCCCAAGTACGTCACATGGCATATAAAGAAAGTTCATACACACTGATATATGTGGCTCGTTCCCTATACCTTTTTGGAATGGCCAACAGTATTTTATCATTTTTTATAGACTATTATTCTCGATATTGGTACTTATATTTGATATATGAAAAGTCATAGTCTTTGGATGTGTTCAAAGTCTCCAAGCCAGAGTTAAAAATTAACTTGATGAGAAAATTAAAGCCGTCAAATTTGTTCATGGAGGTGAATACTATGGTCAGTATGATGGATCCGGTGAACAGCTTCCTGCACTTTTTGCTAAATTCCTAGAGGAATGCAGAATCGTCCCACAATGCACTATACTTGGGAAACCACCCATGAATTGTAATAACCGGAAAAATTATGTGAATATTATATGTTAAATAAATAAATATTATGTGTTTTATAAATTTAGAGTAATTATTTCCATGATATGAGATGTTATAGTTGTTATGTGTGTTTCTGTGCAGACTAGAAAATTTTTCGATTGATTAAAAGGTGTTTAAAACTGCAATTATCTGAACCTATCTGCAATCGGGACGCGTATTTATTAGCATCTTTATTAAGGTACTCGTTTTATTTCAAGTTATACGTGTTTGAATGTATTTTATGTGTTTTCGGGATTTTCTGATAATTTAGGGATCATTTCCGTTTTTCATAATCAACGGACCGGGACCCCACCTGGACGACAAACCCCACAAAATCTGTGTTTTTATTTTTATATATTTAGTCGTATTTCAAATACCCTTTATTCTTGTATTTTTAAATTATTCGCAATTTTTGGGAAATTTTGACATTAATTTTGTATTTTATCGTTTTTAAAATTATTCCCCCGTAATTATTATTTTGGGGCCTTATTATTATAATTAAAGGATAAAATACCCTTAAATAATTTTGGGGATACAATTTGTTGTAAGTATAAATAGCTGATTCCTGTTTTATTTATTTAATTTTATTTTATTAAAAATTCAAGAAAAAAAATATATAAAAGAAAAATCAAGAAGTGTTCTTGGGGGTGTTCTTGAGGGCAGAAATTAAAACCCAAAGTTGAAGGTGATTCCGGGATCCATTTGGGACGTTCAAGTAGTCGATGTAAAGCTCTCTTCGAGCTCTTTCAATTCATACAAGAATCACAAACTAAGGTTATATATTTTGTGAAATCGATGTTCATCGTTTACTTGATATTTTGGTTTATGATTTCCGTGGATTGTTGGATGATTTAGTTGTTAGAATAAGCTTTAAGATGATTTAAGGGTGCTATTTATGTATTTTTGTAATTGTTTGTATGTTAAATCGATGCACTCGAGTTATTGGGTTTTATCGATTTTGAATTCGATTTTTAAGAGTTAAAATTGATTTAATTGCTACGAATGATTGCAGATATAGATTGCTTGTTTTCCTAGGTTTAATTGTGTATATAGAACATCAAAATTGGTTGAATTTTTACTGAATCGCTATTTTGGCCGAAAAACTCGATTTTGGTTCGAGTAATTGATCGGTGTTCAGATTTCCGGGATGGTTAGGGCTGGAATCAAATGAAATTAGAATGCTAGAATGATAGGGAGTTAATTCCGATAGAAACCGTGATGTTTGGGTACGGTTTGGGCTGTCCGGGGGGATTTTTTTCCGGCAACCGGAACGGTCACCGGTTTCTAGGTAGCCCAGATTTCGGCGACCTGTTCTTGGTCGGCCACCGGTGTTCTTCAATGACCCGGTTAATCCCCCAAACCCGACCCATTTCAAATTTAAATAACCCGGTTTTGATTCTTGAATCCCTAATTCCAAATTCAATAATCTGTTCCTGAATTTTCTATTTAAAAATAAATCAAAATTTCATTTTCTGTTTTTTTAAATCATTTATTTAATTTCAAAAATCATTTACTAATTAATTTAAATTCTAAAAAAATTATTTTCTTAATTACTTTAAATTTCTAAAATTATTTTCTTTAATTATTTTCAAAAATGCAATTTGATTTAATTATTTATAATTCATTTTATTTAATTATTTATGAATTTAATTAATTGATTAAAAAATCAATTAATCAATTAATTTTATTTATAAATAGTTAAATAAATATAAATTATTTATAATTAATTCAAATAATTTCTAATAATTATTTTAAGGTTTTAAAAAAATATATTTTGGTATTTAAAAATAAATTAATATTATTATTAATTGATTTAAATCTATTTATTTCTTATTTTAAATATTGCGCTTCCAATAAAAATACTTTTGAGACCTAATTTTTTTTGTAATGCAATGTCATTTGATTTGTGTATCAGTTTGAATCGGTATTTGATCGGTAAATGCTAATATTGACCTGATTTTAATTTTGAACGCCCTAGGACCTATCTTTTAATGATCTAACGTATGTGTTACATGAAATATGTGATTACGTGTTATACGAATACCATGATTATGTGCTATGTGATATGCATGTTATCTGTTTACAGTTTTAAAATGCCATGCTAGTTATAAACGAGCGGGTAGATGTTAAGACGTATAGTTACGTCGATTGAGTTTGTTCTGTCAATTAAGATAGTCCTTTTGTTTATAGAATCGAGTAGCAAGGAGCGCAGTCAAGTGTTAGACGGAGTTAGTAGCCAGCAGTTATAAGCAGAGTTATAGTAAGAGAGTTGTCGAGCATACCAGGCAAGTACCCTAACTTCACTTATCGTTTAAGTGATGTTTATTTCGAATCATATTATGCAATTATTTATGTCATCCCTTATCATTCAAGTGATATTGACTCTAGATTTATTCTTTCAATTTCTCTACTATTCTAAGTTCAGAATAGTTAAATATTTTTACATTTCGCTATAAATTACTCTATACAGTGGAACATTGAATTGAGATTAGCGAATAACTAATTGTTCTAGTTATTTCGCCATCGATTGTTGAGGTAACTCTGGACCATGAGAAATGGAGAGTTATATGGTTAAGGATGTCCTTTGATTCGACTCCTTTGATCAAAATGTTTTATGGATTGGATGAATGCGTAAGTGACCGGGACGGACGGTCCAGCGGAAGGCTATTCTATGTGTTATATGAAATATCTTGACACCATTTTTGCCACAGGCAGGTATATTGCCTTTTTATTTGAGTACTCGTGTTTTGGGGACATATTTCTATGAATCATGACCTTGTGCTATCACACGGGCTGATCAGCATGTGATAGTACGTCCGTCGGAGTTAGATTCCAATCTAAAAAAAGTATCGTTTATTATTAATAGCTTGTGAAGCTTTTATTATTGATCAAATACTACTGATTTTATCCTGTTGTTCAGTTATTACCAGAATGTGGTTTATCATTTCAAGCACATTTATATTGCTTGCTGAGCATTTCTTTCGCTCATACTTGTTTATCAATCTAATCTTTCAGCTAAGCCAGAACAGGCTTGAGATCCAGGTTTGATCAGAAGTCGAGTGCTTGTAGATAGTTGGTGTGTTTTCCAGGTAGACTGTTTTGGGACGCTTGGATAGTCTAGAGGTTTGTAATAAAATTTGAATAAATTGTAAAACTAATTAGACTAATGGTTTGTAGTAAAAGTTGGTTTATATTAGTGCCTATTCCATACTATAACCTGTGATCGATCCAATTGCATGTAAGGGGTCATATATATATTATATTATTCCGCTGTAATTATTTTATTTTGGTTTATTGGCTAGTGACCCCCAAATCTAGACCCCGGGTTTGGAGGGCGTCACATGAATGGTATTGCTAAGAGACGAAACAAAATGGTTAAGGACTTGGTAAGAAGTATGATTAGTCATTGTTATATACCTGAATCACTCTGGGAAGCTGCACTTAAGACTGCAGTCTACGTACTAAATAAAGTTCATAGCAAAGCAGTAGCTAAAACCAAATATGAACCGTGTACTAAGAAAACACTTAGTCTCAATCATTTTCATTCGTGGGGTTGTCCAGTTGAGGCAAGGCCTTACAAGCCGCATGAAAATAAACTGGACTCAAGAATTTTTAGTTGCTATTTTGTTGGGTATCCTAAGAAAACAAAGGGTTCAAGTTCTATGATCCTTTGATAAAGTCCTTTTTTGACATGGGAAATGCTTGATTTCTTGAGAAAGTTAAGTTTGAGGGGGAAGATAGAGTTAAAAATGTTGTTTTTGAGGAAGAATTAGTTTCTTTATCTCATACAGTTCAAGACAATAATATGGATATACCTATATATTTTCCTACTCAAAATCAGGATAATGTTCAAGAAGAGAAAACTCAACAACCTCAAGAGAAAGTGGCACATAGAGATCCACTAGAGACAAAAGGAGTGCGATTCTGGATGACTCTATTGTATTTCTTCAAGAGCATGAGTTTGATAAAGGGGTAGTGGGAGATGACCTTGTCAACTTCCAACAAGTAAAACTAAGTGATAATTGTCAAAAAGTGGATTGATGCCATGGATGATGAGATAAAATCCATGAAGGATAATGATATTTGGGATCTTGTCAAGTTTCCTGAAGGTGTGATGCCTATTGGTTGTAAGTGGATGTTTAAAACCGAAAGGGATTCCATGGGCAATATTGAAAGACATAAATGGGTCTAGTTGTAAAGGATTTTACTCAAAAGAAGGCATTGACCATAAAGAGAAGAAGTCACAATTTCTCGCATGTGGATTCACAAATTTCATCAAACTAGTGTCTCATACGGTTTTGAGTCCAATGTTGTTGAAAAATGCATATATCACAAGTTCAGTGGGAGTAAATTTAATTTCCTAGTGATTTATGTTGATGATATACTATTGACTTGTAACGATATAGGCTTATTGCATAAAACCAAGAGATTTCTCATTAAATCATTTGAGATGAAGGATCTTGGTGAAGTCTCTTTTGTATTAGGAATTAAGAAACATCGTGATCATTTCAAGATATTCTTGGGTTATCACAAAAGAGCTATATCGATCAGGTTTTTTCTAAGTTCGGCGTGAAAGATTGTACATAAATAAATACTCTTGTTGCTAAGGGAGACAAGTTTAGTCTCAAACACTGACCTAAGAATAAAAGAAAGAAGATGTAGAACATTCCCATCTTTCAGCTACTGATAGTCTTATGTATGTTCAATTTAGTACCCTGCCAAATTTGACATTAATTATGGGTATGTTAAGCAGATATTCGAGTAATCCCGGAATGAATCATTGAATTGCAATTTAATGGGATTATGAGATACTTAGGAACAAAATTATTGCTTGATCGTTTATCAAAAATCGGAAATTTTGGAGATCATTAGGTTTTCCATTTTTTGATTTTGTTACGTTAATACAACAAATCTACTTATGTTTATGTCTTTAAATGTCTAAACATGTTGACATTAAATATCCAGTTATTATAGACAAATTGCAAAATAAGACAGTGTTTATTGAGTATATAAAAATAAATTATATACTAGCAAACCCATTAATTAAATTTTTGACACTTAAGGTCTTTCATAGGCATACTGCTCATGTGGGTGTTATCTCGTTGGAGGATTTTCAGTTTTAGTGGGAGTTTCTTGTTTTTTTCTTATAATCTGTACACAATTTTATTTGACACTATTGCGATACATTATGTGTTTTAAGTTTCTGCAGAATGAAGTTAAGTTTCTATTACTCTAAATGAGTTTTATCTTTCAATTGTGATTTTAACATAAAGTTGAAAGTGTAAAGATTGATCTCACAAAAGTATCAAGGACTAATTGAAAATAAGCATGATTGGGATCATATTGCATGTAATTTCCAGTTACACATCTATACTTAAACTATGCCATTGAATATAATCAATTCTTTATTAGTTATTGGTCAGCTCTTTACTAGTATTTTGATGAGCAGAGACTAAAGCAGTACTTATGCAAAAATCTATAGATAGCCTAAGCATCCAAACAACAACATTACCAAAGAATTTTGATCCAGGTAGTAAAACTTCAAGTTTCCGGAGTCTGCATAGTAAGGATAAGATTCTCAACATCGCCAATGGAATCTTCTGTACCATTTTCTTCATCTTCAAAAGCTACAATATTTACAGTATAAATAATTAATGATTTCAGATAATTTCTAGATTATAAATTGATAATGTTGTCTTTGTTGTATTAGTACTGTTGCCCACAGGGTATTCAGTATTATCAATTGATAATTGATAAAAATAAAGATTTATGGAATAATTAACTTTACCTTTAGACCCATACAACTAACCATAGGTGTATAACAAAGCCTCTGCATTCTCCAGTGTGATAGAACCACGATACTTGCTAATAATTTAACTTTCGATACTAAAAGAAGACTCAAAAGTAACGGTAGTTATCGGCATGCTTAAAATATCTCGTGCAATTATGGATAAAATGGGATATTTGCTTTTATTTGATCTCCAAAAAGAAAGTACATCTATTTTCACTCTAGCATCCAACTTACTTTCTTCCAAGTACATATCAAGTTGCGATTTAGTTTCATTTTGTGAGTCATTTTGAAAAAAAAATGATTCAAACTCCTACAAAATTTAAAAATGTTAGCACAATAATAAAAGCGAATATACAAGTGTATAAAATGTACAATAAGATCAAAGGAAAGTTCTTACATCTATACCATCCATTACTTCACCATGATCTTTGTTAATGACTCTTGAAAGGCTTTAAAAATTGACAAATTTTATGAACTTTCGCCCATTCTTCATCTGTTAAATAACCCACATTTTTGTCTACTAATTCATACTGAGATAAAAGCAATCTTGTATTGCAATGCACTCTCAAGTATGACATACGTAGAATTCCATCTTGTTGGAATATCTTGAGAAAGCTTCTTCTTGCAATTAATTGAAAGTTGACTAACAAACTCTGCCAATTTTATCATCCTTGCCTTTGCTCTTCTAACATATTTTACCATTTCTCTAAGTTTACTTACACAATCATCTACTACTTTAAGGCCACTTTAAAAAATCAAATTCAAGATGTGTGCACCACAATGCACGTGAAAATAATCTCCATCACAAAGCAAGATACCATTCATATTCAAATGACTTTTTAAAATCTCTACAAAAGAATTATTAACAGAAGCATTGTAAAGAGTTAATGAAAACACCTTTCTCTCAATTCCCCACTCTTTAAGCAAACAAATAATTTTTTCTGCCAATAATTTTCTAGTATGTGGTGGAGAAATAAATCTTAAATTTAAGATCCTTGACTGTAAAATCCAATTCTCATCCACATAATGTGCAGTAAGAGATAAGTACCCATCCATGGTTGATGAAGACCACAAATCAAA
Organism: Apium graveolens; assembly: GCF_009905375.1. Taxonomy (NCBI): domain Eukaryota; kingdom Viridiplantae; phylum Streptophyta; class Magnoliopsida; order Apiales; family Apiaceae; genus Apium; species Apium graveolens. The sequence goes on from NC_133648.1 coordinate 117,445,861, forward strand.
TGTAAGACATATTCTGTGACGGCCTCAACCCCGGGGTCAGGAGTTGACGTCACCAACAACAATAATAATAAACATAACATAATCCAAATCATTAATTATACATAACCATGACCCCTTTACCAAGACCTTTTCCAGGTTTAAGTATGACTTAGGTTATATCTATTATAAAACTAACTTAATCCAAACAATTTGAACAAAACTATCTTAGTACAGCAACTCAACAGACCATCTTTGGTCCAACACAACTACCTCAGAGGAGCCTGGCACGGAAAGCACTGGAACTCTGCCCTGGCTACCGCGGAAGAATCTCCTAGCCATCTGCAATACATATATAAAATATTCTGCAAGGGTGATCAATCAATTGCTCAACAGTACCACTATATGAATAACAAGCAAAGCAATTTATGATAAAACAGTGATAGGAACATGAATCATAGCTTATTTACAAAAGCGAGATAAACATTCATAAACTGGATATTCAAAACTAGCATGCTCTGAAATAAAACAAAAATATCAGTCGTGTGCTGTGTATAAATACCAGAATTAAATCTTAGCATGCTATTTCATTTTCAAATCATCTGTCTCAACCAAGTTGATTTGTTAAACAATTTCAAAACTGAATCAATCAAATTTGTTGGACGTTCAACGGGTGAAGATGGCTGATCAGTCTACCCTCACCGGACAGCGACTAACGGCCATCCAGAGTAAATAATATGTTCCGGAACTTGGGAAAAGACTGGCTAGGTCTTTCCCCCAATGCGAGACTAATCTGTTAAACAGAGCGCCCAACCGAATTAGCCACTTACGCCTACTCAATTCCAATAGATCAACTGAATTCCCTTTTTGCCTCTTTCCAAAGTTCCACGACATAGGTGGATCAAAACATTCCACGACATAGGTTGTAATAACTCGAATTTTTGAGACCTTGTAAAAACGTTTAATGAATAGTAACCCTAACAGACGGGGAAAACAATTTAGCCCACACTATGTAGTGCATGAGAAAATGAGTTTTGGAGTTGATATTATGATTATACGTACCAAATGAGTGTATGTAAACGCTATTAGTTTTCGAAGAAAATGAACTTTGAAAAATGACCATATTTACGAATCATCGAGGATTACGAGAATCACAATATAATTATGAATTTAAAACCCTACGAATTTATATCCAAGTATGATAATTTAAAACATAAGGAATAACGAAAGGATTTACGTCACGAACCATGGTTACTTTATCAAATAGTGAGCTAAGGTATAGGATGATCAACCAAGGGCTAGCAAATAGTAAGCTAAAGAGCTAAGTAGCTTAGCTTGTAAACTACAAAGGCTAGCTAGTTTTGTCTCAAGATTTGGAATCCAAGATCAAATCCCAGGATATATACTAAGGAATAAAAATCAACTATAAGCTATCATAAACATTATTTCAAGAAGCTCCCAAGAAGCAACACAAAATTTCTCTCCCTCTCTCTAAACCTCTCCATTCGGCCCTTTTCTTTAAAACAAGGAAATCAATTTCAAATCTTCAAGCTCTAGCCATGGATAAATACTCCCATTAATTCTCAAGCTTCCTACCAACCAAAATAAGGTAAGATAAATCTTTGAGCTCTTTTTATCAAGGTTTGATGGGTGAAATAAATTTAAGAAAGATGAGAATGAATAGTATGAATAGTAACTCTTCTTTGGTTTCTTGATTTTAATGGATGTTTTAGGTTCCAAAAACCATACTAAGCTCTCCCAAGACTTCACCATCATCAAGAACACATCTCAAGCTCTCAAGAAAGGTATAAATCTTTGACCCAACTATATTTAATATTTAAGTTCAAGATCCTTTTAGAATATAGTTGTAAACCTAGTTTTGGTGGGAGTATTGTTGTAATCTTGATGTTTAGCTAAGTAGATTTAAGATTGATTGTTGTTGCCTCAAGAACATGATATTCTTGATATGAGTTATTTAGGTGATGATGATATGTTGATTTTTGGTGGTAGTATAATGATTTAAGGCATAAACAAAACTCCGATCGTAACCATAATCTCACTAAAATGAACAAAACGTAACTTTAAGTTTCTGCAGAAAGTCCCGAAGATGCAAACTGTAGTTTCTTGAAAACTAATCCTTTATTATGATATACAATGTTATAAGGATCGTTTAGGCACTTGAATCGCTTGATTCTGATTTACGGATCAAAAGTTATGGCCGTTTTACTAAAAGTGATTTACTCGACAAAAACTGCTACGAATTATGAACTTTGAAAATAAAAAGGATAAACTTAAAAATGTTCATAAATCATGAAAGTTTTACAGAGAATAGTAAATTGAGTTTCCTAACTGTCATAAAAATTTCAAGTGAAAATAATGATTTTTCAATTTATTAAAAATATTCGAGCCGAGACCGCGCGATTAATAAATCGTAGAATCCATAAGCGGAGCCGACGATGAAAATGAAAACGGACATAAGATACTTTGAAAAAGGAAGCGACCATAACAAGAACAATGACTAAAAGGAATAATAAGGGTAATATAATTTGAGAGAGTGCATAATAAGTAGTGCATGAGTGCGAGTCACCGTAAATTAGAACGGGACCTAACAAAACGAATTTTGTTTATTATTATAGATTTCCGAGCAGAACCTTGAGCATCCTTCACCTCGAGATACCCAGGCAAGTTTACGGACCCAACTCCATTTAATGTTGTGTTGTGAAAAGATTGCTTTATTATCATTGCATAAATACCATGCTTGCCATGATACGCAATAATTGAATTTTTCGCATAATGTAACGATGTTGTACGATAAGTATATATCGTAAAATATTTAATTCCGCTTTAAGCGTGACGTATAATTATAAGACCGAGAGTCGGTCTTGATTTTAAGATGAAAAAACGGGAATCATTCCGATGATGTTATAGGACAATTAAAAGTCCATAGTAGTACGATTTGAAGGACCCAGCGTCCACTTACGAAATATTAAACACCTCGAACTTTTATTAAAAAGCGATTTCCAAAGAACGTATTCCCTCAACTATACTTTATCGTTCGATTAAGAAATATTTATTAACTATTCACTTATTATGGAGGAAGTATTCTCCAGTGAATATTTATTTCAAACTCGATTAAATATTAAAGATTATTATATTACATAAACATAAATTAGTTGAGCAATATTATTTAAATATTATTTTCAAGTAAACTCATTCGACGTTTAATTATTTATCGATTAATATTTAATTATATATTATCTATTAAAGTAGTTATTTATGAATTAAAAATCATAAAACCTGATATAAATACTTTCTGATTTTCGGAAAATCATTCGAATAATTTCAGATCGTCGGAGAATATTATCTCGACTTATTTTAAATATTTTGAGTATAGTTTCAAAAGGAACTCCCCCTTATTTACTTATCTGTTGACAACGGTGAACTCACATTTTTAGTACTTCCTCTGAAAACTTTCAGAAGTACATACATATATATATATGAGGTAAAGTTGTGCCTATCAACAAGCAAAACGCTTGGGGAACTTCGATATAGTTTATAACGACTCGTATATTTTCTATTAATTTAAAGTGCAATAATTGAATAATTAAATAAATAAACTATTTTGGGGATTTTTTAGATTAAATTCACCCGCGTTGTTGGTTCATTTAATCGTCAAATGCGGGTACGAATTGCGTTTCAAAAATACTTTAAAAATTTTGAAAAAAATTATTTTTAATAACCTTGAATTATTTGTGATATTTAAAATTAATTTGGTAATTTTACGGGTTATTTTTATGTGTGCGGCTCTTCGTTAAGTGCGCAGAAAGCGAAACAATATCAGGCCGACAATAGGAAGAGAGTACACATGTTTAATTTTTAGGAGTTAACAGATACGTGTTATATTGTTATTGCCTTTAATTATTTTATTCATTTAACTCCTCCCTCCCCTGTATCAACCGGTGGCAGTCTCTCTCTCTCTCAATTTTACAGTCTCATCTTCCTCTCTCACTTCTCTCTCACTCTTGTCCCTGTATCCCCTTCTTCATGTTCGGGTTTTGCCCCGAGCTCTGATAAGTCCTGTATCTATTTTTTTTCCTTCCGGCCGCCTTCTTTTCCGGCCACCACCACTGAATCATTCTGTTGTGTGTATGTATATACACGTTTTGTATATGTATATATTTCTGAGGCTTGTGTTTCTATTCCCTTACTTCCGCGACTATTGTCACCTGTTTTTTTTCCTGTTCCGATCTGTTGCTGGTAGTTGTGCGCGTGGGTTGTATGTATATCCGTGTGCGCTGCTGTTGGTTCAATTCGGTGCAACTCGATTCCTTTAATTTGAAGGTTTCGGGTTATTGAGTGCTGTTATGAAAAATTTCTTGATTATACGAATTTTCTTGTACTAATTTTTGATTATTCGGAAAATTTTATCGGAAGAATTTAGCGTTGGAAATCCGAATTATTCGGTACCCGTGAAATTTTGTCGCCGTCGACGGTGAACTTCGGTGACTCGAAGGTGGACTGTGATGACACGATTCTGAGTCCTAATATTTTAAAATAAATAAATATAAAATACGAATAATAGTTAATAATTGTATCTAAGTTGAAATTTGGAAATGTGTGGAATTATGATTGTTATGATTGGGTTGAATCGGAGGTTGAGAATTGTATCTGGATTAATTGTAGATTGGTTATTGTTGATTTGACGTCGAGTTGGTCGACGGGTAGGCCGATAAACAGAGGAGGTGCTGCCCAAATTTTTGGAAATTAAAATTGAAAATTCGGGACATACCCTGTAATTATCGGAACGTCGAGCGAGTATAAATAAGTATATACATAAATTTTGTGCGGAACCTGATTGTATGTAGTGGTAAATTATTTTTCCAAAACCAATAACCGTAATTTCGTAAAATAACTAGTATACGTATTTTCTGGAAACGAACACCGAACATATTTCTGAGAATGTGGACCCTAATTGTTATGTGTGTTATTATAATATAAATAAGTACGAGTCGTAAATCATTATAGTTGGGTAAATTATTTAGCGAGGATCTGTCAAGCATACCTAGACGCCTAACGTAGGGTATTTCGGCTCTGTAGGTTCTAGTCGAAGGACTCAAGAATTGATATCGAACTAAGATAATCTAGTGATCAGTCAACAAAAGTCGCGAGGTTCCCAAGCGAAGAACCCTGAGAGTCTTGGATATTATCTTGAGATAGATTATTGTGAAGCAGGGATGTCTTCTAGTGAGATAGTCATTTTTCCATGAGAGCCCGAACGTCCAAGTCTATCAAAATCAGTCAGTGATAGTCATAAAGCTCTGCAAGGCAAGTACCCCTGACCATTCTTTTATGGTTCAGTACGTATGAATAACTAAATGTTTTATTCTCGTAATGGAATAGAAACGTTTTAAGTTACGTATCCCCTGTAGTTATAAATCACTGTTTTCAAATTATTTTGGGGAAAAGTAACTTCGAAAGGTACCTATCTCAAATGAAATGAATTGCGAACTAGATTTTATATCTGTGCTGGTTAAATAAATGGTTTTGAAATGAGATAGGTACAAGTGTTTTGAAAACTGGATAAAACGATCAGATATGGGTTACATAGGGGCCAGAGTAGGCCTATTGAGGTGGCGTAAGAGGCTAATTCGGTTGCGCACATTATATAACCGATTAGTCCAGCAGGTCAGAGACCTAGCTAGTCTCTGAGTTCCGGAACAGGTAAATAGGATGGCAGTTAGATCCGTCTTGTGTTGATAGCCTGATCAACTGTCTTCACATATCCGTATGTATCTGATTTGGCTTTGTGATTCTCGTAACGGAGCAAGTGAGTTATACAGTGGATTTGGAAATGAAAATGGCATGCTAAGATTAAACTCTGGTATTTGTACACAGCACACTACTACATTTGTTTTGTTGAAAGCATGATAGTTTTAAGTATCCAGTTTATGAGTATTTTACATGTTTTGCCAATGAGTTTTTATCTATGTTCCTATAGTTGTTTTATCATAAACTGTTTTACTTGTTATTCATATAGTGGTACTGCTGAGCAAGCAATTGCTCACCCCTACAGAATGTTTTATATATATTGCAGATGCCTAGGAGATTCTTCTGTGATAGTCGGGCAGAATTCCGGCTCGTTCCGTGTCAGGCTCCTCTGAGGTAGTTGTGTTGGACCAAAGATGGTTTATCGAGTTGCTGTATTAAGTTAGTTGCGTCAGGATTGTTGTTGTAAGTCGGTTTTGTTATGGTTGTAACCTAAATCATACTTAAACCTGGAAAAGATCTTGGTAAAGGGGTCGTGTTTATGTTAAGTAAATTATATTGTGTTATTATTATTGTTATTGATGACGTCAACTCCTGACCCCGGGGTTGAGGCCGTCACAGTTGTTATCAGAGCCACAGGTTTGAGTCCCTGACTTAGGTTAGGAGTAGAGTTAAAAGAGTACAGGAGGGTTTGCATATAGATGTGAGTCATCAACTCAAGCAGAGGAGCGAGTCTATGAGTTTAGTCAAGGGTTTCAGAAGCGTAACCCTGACGTTTATTAAGGATTGACTGGAACTGCCCTAACCTAGAATAAATTTCCTTCGCATATGTATTATTGGTAATATCTGATAGATATTTTTTAGTTTCCCTTTTGAGAATTCGAGTCTGATTGGGAAAAGTCAGCTTCTGAGCAGACCCTTGATGTGTCAGCTAAAGAGACGCCAATGTTATTTCTAAATATCACATTTTCTATGACGAGGAATGTTATTAGACTGATTGTGTTACCTTGGTGAGTTCGGATAGCATGATAATAGTCAGGGCCTGCTATGACGACCAAGTTTATAGTGAGTGTGGATCAGAATGGGAGTTGGTATCTTTGAACCCTTCTATTTCTTTCTTGAAATGTATTTTGTTTCCAGAGTAATTGTTTCCTATTCCATAAGTTGCTTATTCTTCCTGTGAGAAAGTTGTGAACCTGAAGTAAGCTACTTAGGGTTCTGTTGATCTTATTACAAATCAGATTCTTTCTTTTCTATTTGTGAATTTCTTATCTAAACATTGTTTCTTTCCTCGGTGACTCTTTCGGTTGATTAGGGAAAATAATGCATATGAATTGACCATTTGTCTATGTGACAAAAGGGTCTGGTGGGTTGCCACCAAGTTATGTATTGTGAACTGTGAGGTACTAAGAATGGCCATCTTATGTACTTGTATGGTTGCTCTCGGTCATACTTGTATCTTCCTCACTGTTCCTTCTTATTTAATTGATTCTTTGACTTTGAAATTTCATTTGAAGTCCCAATTCAGTGAATTGTCAGTAGCTTTTATAATTAGACAGTCCTGGTTATTGAAAGTAAACGAGAGTTGACTGTCTGGAGGAAATAGAAGTTTTACATCGGGTTGCTAGCTATCTCAGAAACGAGAATAGTAGAGAGGGTTCATGGTTCGATATTGAAGGGTGCGGTTTTAGAAAGGTTAATCCTGTGGAAGATAGGTTAATGGTAGAAGATAAGAAGTCACTTTGGGAAGGAGAGGTAATTCGGTGATTGATGAATCACTTGAGGGTGATAAGAAATCATCCCTGGAGAAAAAGTGGGTGATATAGCCAGCCAAGTCTTGTGGTATATTAAAGTTGAGTGGTAATTAAGTAGTGGCGGGAAGTTGGTCAGTTTTTGTTGTATCGAGGAGCTATGCTATAGTATTCGGTTTCTTTGTATTTTAGTTTCCTGAACTGTTGTTGATTCTGCTACTGTCATTGTTGCTATGATTGCTAGTGCTATTAATCTAGTTTTCTTTTGAATGGACCCCAATATTAAGGACATGGGTATTTTATTTGGCAGAATTTTCCTGATACGGGTGCACCGTTTAAACGGTGATATCTTTTGTCAAACATTTTGTTATGTCTTGAATAAACTCATTTATATATTCCAGGAAATGCCACCCAAGAAAGCTACCCAGTCTAAAGAAATTAGTAGTAGTTTTGTAGAGGGTCCTACTATAAATGAAATTCCAGATTTATTGCGCCAGCAGTAGCGACAACAGTTGTGGTTAATCTAACAGGTTCAACAGCGGTAACTACTGTTGCAGCAGCAACAGCAAGGAGTGAACCCAAGTGTTTGTTTCAAATCTTTTCAGAATGGTAACCCTTCTGAGTTTAAAGGTGAACCTAATCCAATAGCCGTTGGAGCATGGTTAAAAGAAATGGAGGAAGTTTTCAACCTCGTTCAAGTAAGTGATAATCTTAAGACCGATTTTGTATGTTATTTCTTGAAAAATGAAGCGAATTATTGGTGGGAGTCAACCAGATTGTTAGAAGGAGGAGGCCCTGTTCCATGGGCTAGGATTACGGAGTCGTTTTTGGAAAGGTATTTCCCAGATTGTGTGTGGAAATCGAGTTTCTAGAACTGAAACAAGGTGAAAGAAGTGTGTTAGAGTATGAGGCCAAATTTATAGAATTGGCCCAATTAGTTCCTGAGTATGTAAGTGCGGAGATACAGAAAGTAAGGAGGTTCCAACAAGGGTTAAAGCCTAAAATTCGCAGAAGAGTTATGATATTGCAACTCGATACATACTCCTCTATGGTTCAGGACGCCCTGGTAATAGGAGGTGACCAGATTTGGCTGCTAAAGAAGAGAATGATAAGAAAAGGAAGTCTGGTGGTGTAAGGGACAAGGCAGATCAAGAAAAATCTAGACAAGAATTGCAGAATCAGTTTGGCCGAAGTAGGAGTAAGAGATTCCGGAGACAGAGTTTCTCTCAGGTTAGGTCTGGTGCTACTTCAGTTGCTTCCACTCCAGCCCAGTCAGTCAAGCTAGCAATGGATTGCAAGTCCTGCGACAGGAGACACAGTGGCTCGTGTAAAAAGAATGTGCAATGTTTCAAGTGTGGACGTAAGGGTCATTATGTATCGGAATGTAATCCAGAAATTCCAGGAGTTACGTGTACCAATTATGGAAAAATTGGGCATTTTGCAAGGAGTTGTAGAACGGTTATTCAAGATATTACATCCCAAGGGCCAACATCCAGCACAGCTAGAGACAGAACTTTCAAAAGGACAAAGAGATCGAGCGTTTAAAATTTTGATGTAGTAGCATTTGATTTGACACCCTTCGAGCTAGTAGAGTTCGGGGTGATTTTGGGAACGAGTTGGTTGTCCTGTAGTAAGGCAAGAAGTGGTTGTTAGAAGAAGCAAGTTATAAGTGTACAGAAGCCAATAGTAAGGTAAGTTCTAGGTGCAGAAGCAATATAAGAAGTTCTTCCCAATCATGCGAGAAAAGGAGTAATAAACTAAGAATATAAGGTAAATCAACCATATGTAAAGATAAGAAGAAGCAAATACTTAAGCTGGAGGAAGTTTGAGTAATAAATAGATGCCCTGGAGTCTCTGGAGGCTAGTGGAATGAAATAATTAGTGCGATAATTGTAAAAGTTATTGGAAAGGAAAGTGAGCATACCAGATATAGTCCCTTGGGGGGTGCACCGGTGATGTTGCTGGGAAAGAGGAATGAAATTATGTACTGATTATCGGGAGTTTAACAAAATGACGAATAAGAATAAGTAACCTCTATAAAGAATTGATTATTTATGTAATACCCGGGAAATTTATGTGAATATTATATGTTAAATAAATAAATATTATGTATTTTATAAATTTAAAGTGATTATAGCCATGATATTAGATGTTAAAGTTGTTATGTGTGTTTCTGTGCGGGCCAGAAAATTTTTCGATTGATTAATAGGTGTTTAAACTGCAATCATATGAATCGATCTGCAATTCAAACTCGTATTTATTTGCGTATTTACCATGGTATTCATTTTATTTCATTTTACGCGTGTTTCAATGCATTTTATGTGTTATCGGGATTTTATGTTAATTTAGGGATCGTTTCTGTTTTTCAAAAATCAGTGGACCGGGACCCCAACGGGACGTCAAACCCCACAAAATTCGTGTTTTTATTTTTATAAAATTATTCATATTTCAAATACCCTTTATTCTTGTATTTTTGAATTTTTCGCAATTTTTGGGGAATTTGGACATTAATTTTGTATTTTATCATTTTTAAAATTATTCCCCGTAATTATTATTCTGGGGCTTAATTATTGTAATTTAGCGATAGAAACACCCTTAATTTATTTAGGGATATAATTTCTCTAAAAATATATATACCAGCCAATCAGTTATTTTATTTATTAAACTTTTTTATATAAAATTTTTTAGAAAAATCATAAAACCAAGAACAGTTTTGGGGGTGAAAATTTTCTTCCTCAACTTCAATCACGATTTTTAAATGATTCTGGAAACCAAATCGGACGTTCTGCATATCAAGTTGATCGTCTTGAAGAGCCCAATCTATTGGTACCAATTTCATTAACTGAGATGTAGTATCTTGTAAATTCGATTTTTCTAGTTTATGGTCTAAATTCGTTCTTGATTTTAGAGGTATTGTTTGATGATTTGGTTGACTTATAATCGTTCCTGGGATTGTAAGGAGTAGTTTAGCACTTTGTTTTGTTAGTTTTGATTACGTTTTGAGTGAGTTCACGTTTTAATTTTTCTTGATTTTTCTATTCGATTTTGTTGATTATTGTGATGTTTCTGATGATTTCTGAGGTCATGAGTAAATTATAGGTTGTTAGAGATTTAAACTAATATAAAGTAGGGTAGATTTGGCTAAGATTTTCCCCCATTCATTTTTTTCTGTTGTACTCGCCGGTTTATGGTCGAAATCCTGATCGGGATTGATTCATTGGTTTCTGGGTTGATGATTCTGTGCAGGGAATGATGTGGGATTGATTCCGTATAAAAACAAGGTGAAATAGAGTCGATTGGGGTGTTGCAGTGGCGCCGGGAATTCGCCACACTCCGGCGAAATCGCCGGTTTCTGGGAAAAACTCAGATTCGGGTCGACCTTCAACCGGAGTTCTTGCAACCCGGTTGAAGCCCCAACCGACCCGACTTAGTAGCATGACCCAGTTTTGATCTTGTATTTTCCAAAACTAAATACTGAAACCTGTTTCTGCACTTTCTTTTTATAAATTATTTTTAAAATCATTTATTTTATATTTAAAAATCATTTAGGTATTATTTTAAATTCTAAAAAATTATTTTCTTAATTATTTTAAATTCCTAAAATTATTTTCATTTATTATTTTAAAAAATATAATTTGATTTAATTATTTATAATTCATTTTAGTTAATTATTTATGAATTTAATTAATTGATTAAAATCATTTAATCAATTAATTTCATTAATAAATAGTTAAATAAATGTAAATTATTTATAATTAATTCAAATAATTCCTAAAAATTAATTTTAATCTTTTAAAAATTATATTTTGGTATTTAAAAATCAATTAATATTATTATTAATTGATTTATTTCCATTTATTTCATATTTTATTCATAATAATTAAACCGTTCATCCGTTTAATACGAAACGAACGCGTGCAGACTCAGAAAAATATTATGTTTCAATAAAAATACTTTGGAGACCTAATTTCTTTTGTATTGCAATGTCATTTGACTTGTTTGTCCTGTTGAGCCGGTAGTTGATTGGTAAACGTTAATATTGACCAGATTTTCATTCCGAACGCACTAAGATATATCTTTTAACGATCTGACTTATGTGTTATATGAAATATGTGATTACGTGTTATACGAATACCATGATTACGTGCTATGTGATATGCATGCTATCTGTTTACAGTTTAAAATACCATGCTTAGTTATAAACGATCAGGTAGATGTCAAGACGCATAGTTACGTCGATTAAGTTGGGTTTTGTCAATTAAGATAGTCCTTTTGTTTATAGAATCGAGTAGCAAGGAGTGCAGTCAAGTGTTAGACGGAGTTAGTAGCCAGCAGCTATAAGCAGGGTTTTAGTGAAAGGTTTTCGAGCATACCAGGCAAGTACCCTAACTTCACTTATCGTTCAAGTGACGTTTATTTTGAATCATATTATGCAAGTATTTATATCTTCACTTATCATTCAAGTGATATTGACTCTGAATTTTATTCTTTCAGTTTCTCTACTATTCTAAGTTCTGAATAGTTAAATGTTTTTACATTTCGCTACAACTTACTCTATACAGTGAAGCTTTGAATTGAGATTAGCGAATAACTAATTGTTCTGGTTATTTCACCATTGGTTGTTGATATAACTCTGGACCATGAGAAATGGGGATATATGTGGTTAAAGATGTCATTTGATTCGACTCCTTTGATGGAAATTGTTTTTTTATGGGTTGGATGGTTGCGTAAGAGGTCGTGGCGGCGGTCCAGCGTGAGCTATGTGTTATACAGGATATAACACTTTGTTAGGCCGATATGTGCCTTGGGTACCTTTTGTTTGGTTGGATATGCTTCGACATACCGGTGTTGCTCCGCGGCTGATCACCGGCGGCAACACACCGTCGTTCGAGGATTCCAATCCCAAAATAAAATATATATGTAAATGTTATTTATTATAAAATATATATCAGTTTTGATATTGTTTAAGTATTATGGTTTGGTTTTTTTCATCAGATATATTATTGTTGTTGTTCTAAATCATAAGCTATTTACTGCTTGCTGAGCATTTCTTTCGCTCATACTTATTTTATATCTTGATTCTTTCTGCTAGGCCAGGGTAAGCTTAAGTTCCAGGTCTGACCGGTTGTGTGCTTGTAGATAGTTTGGTGTGTTCTCCAGGTCGACAGTTTGGGATGCTTAACTAGTCTAGAGGTTTGTAATAAAATTTGAATAAGTTATAAAACTAATTAGACTTATGGTTTGTAATAACAGTTGGTTTGTATTAGTACCTGTTCCATACTATAACCTGTGATCGATCCAGTTGCATGCAAGGGGTCATATTTATTATATTATTTCGATGTGATTATTTTATGATGGTTTATTGGCTAGTGACCCCCAAATCTAGACCCCGGGTTTGGAGGGCGTCAGAGGTTGGTATCAGAGCTACAGGTTATGGTCACTGAAACAGGCTTAGGATTGTCATAGGTGAGTCATAGGAAGATCACATAAGATATGCGCGTGTAGTTTAGCTCTTATAAGGTTAAATTTAGGATTATTGGGTTGGGTTATAGTTAATTTGTTCAGGTTCCCTGTTTTGTGTTTAGCTCTTGGCTTTTGTGCCATTGCTTTGCTATTGTGTTGGTTTTGAGAATGGTAAGAAGTGTTGGAAAAGAGGTTGAGAGGTTGTGTTGCAACCCTATCCATTATTTGTTGGTTTATTTGAGATTTTGAGAAAGGGTTTCAAAGGTTTGGATAATTTTTCGTCAATTTTCTTGTGTTATTATTCTCGAGATAATAGAAAGGATTATGTGATAATCATGTCGTTTGTGTTAATATGGTAGCAAGTTTATGATATTTTGAAAAGAGATAATGTTTGAGAATTTTGATATGTTAATGAATTGCTACATATTTGACACAATGCTTGATAGAATATTTTATATGTTACTTGTTTCTTATCAGAATAATGGCACCAAAGAGAAGGAATAATTCAGGAGAGGATCGTACCGAGGGTCGGACAGATCCAGCGATTGTCCAAATGTTGGGACGGATGCAACAACAGATGTTACATCTTACGCAGTAGGAACAACAACAGCAGCAGCAAGCAGCAGCACCACCTGCAGTGATTTTTAAGCAGTTTCAAGCAGTGAAGCCACCTGAGTTCGAGGGAAGTGCTGATCCTGTGGAAGACAATGCATGGCTCAAGGAAATGGAAAAGGCTTTTGAATTAGTCGGAGCAGGAACTGAACAGAAGACCAAGTTTGCAAGCTACTTTCTGAAGGGCGAGGAAAACTATTGGTGGGAATCCACGCGAATATTGGAAGGAGGTGAGTTTATAACTTGGGAAAGGTTTACCGAGCTATTTCTGGAGAAGTATTTCCTGAGGTACATGAAGAATCAAATGGAGATCAAGTTCTTGAACATAACCCAGGGACATCTTACTGTAGCTGAGTACGAGGCTAAGTTTACTGAGTTAGCGAGGTTCGTGCCAGACTAGGTTGACACAAATGAAAAGAAAGCAAGAAGGTTTGAACAGGGATTGAGATTTTGGATTCAGAATAGGGTGGCCATGTTTGAATTGACTTCATATGTGGTAGTGGTGCAGAAAGCGATGGTGATTGTAAGTAAGAGTGATATGTATCAGAAAGGGAAGGATGAGAAGAAAAGGAAAATAGAAACCTCAGGAGGAGGCCAGCAACAAGGTAACTTCCAGGGCCGTTTCAATAGAAGAACAGAGTTTCAGGATAACAAGAGTGTGGGATTCAAGAAACCACAACCAGGGAATGGGAACCGTTTCCAGAATTCAAATCAGCAGAGGCCCAATCGTCCACCAGCGTCAGATTGCAAGTTTTGTGGTAGAAGGCACTTTGGGATTTGTAAGGCTAATGTGTTGTGTTACAAGTGCAATCAGAAGGGACACTATGCTAATGAGTGTCGAAGTCAGACTACAGATCAGAAATCAGGAATAGTATGTTTTAAATATGGAAAGATGGGATATATTGCGAGGGATTTCCAGACAACTGAACCAGCAGCTAATGTGGCAAGGATTGAAGGACCACCAGCAAAGGATCAACCAAAGGCTAGGACATTCAACATGACTATGAAGGATGCTATTCAGAGTTCAGACGTGGTTGCAGGTACGCTTCCAGTTAACTCCGTAGATGCTAAAGTTTTATTTGATTCTGGAGCTACAAGGTCATTTATTTCTCAAAGTTTTTTCGATAAGCTGCATTGCGAAGTTAAATTGTTAGAACAAGCATTAATGATAGAGTTAGCTAATAAGAATCAAGTTTCTGTCGACCGAGTGTGCCTGAGGTGTAATATTGAGATAGCGGGACATCATTTCTATGCCAACTTGATACCTTTTAAGTTGGGAGAATTTGATGTTATCTTAGGAATGGATTGGTTGTCAGAAAATAACGCTCAGATTGATTCTAAGAATAGGAAAGTGAGACTTCAGGCATTAGATAGCAAAAAAAAGATAATATTTCGAGGGAGTAAGCACGAGAAGAAGTTCTTAGCGATAGCTAAGTTATTATGTCAGAATTGCGAAGCGTATTTGGCTCATGTGATAGACACCAGCAAAGAGGTTCCAGCACTAGAAGCAATTCCAGTTGTCAATGAGTGTCCAGATGTCTTTCTAGACGATCTACCAGGATTACCTTCCGACAGAGAAATTAAGTTTGCAATTGACTTAGCACCCGGAACAGAACCAGTTTCTAAAGCTCCGTACCGGATGGCACCAGTGGAGATGAAGGAATTGGCAACTCATCTGCAAGATCTATTGGAGAAAGGAGTTATAAGACCCAGTGTATCCCCGTGGGGCGCACCAGTACTGTTTGTCAAAAAGAAAGACGGGAGTATGCGATTGTGTATTGACTATCGAGAACTGAATAAGCTGACCATTAAGAATAAGTACCCGTCACCAAGGATCGATGATTTATTTGACCAACTGAGAGGCGCGATATGGTTTTCCAAGATTGATTTAAGATCCGAATATCATCAACTGAAGATCAAGCCAGAAGACATTTCGAACACCGCATTTAGAACAGATATGGGCATTATGAGTTTCTAGTGATGGCATTTGGATTAACCAACGCACCAGCAGCTTTCATGGATCTGATGAATTGAGTATTCAAGAAAAATCTGGATAAATTCATGATCGTGTTTATAGACGATATTCTGATCTATTCCAAAATAGAAGAAGAGCATGCAGAGCATTTGAGGATAGTTCTGGAAATACTGCGATAACAGAAATTGTACATAAAGTTTTCCAAGTGTGAATTTTGGTTAAAAGAAGTACGATTTCTTGGGCACGTGATTAGCAATAAAGGAGTGGAAGTGGATCCAGCAAAGATTGAAACCATAATCAACTGGGAGAGGCCAAAAACACCAACGGAAGTAAAAAGTTTCATGGGACTAGCAGGTTACTACCGAAGATTCGTGCAAGATTTTGCGAAGATAGCTACACCGTTGACAAAGTTCACCAGGAAGAACCAGAAATTTAAATGGGACGAGAAGTGCGAGGAAAGTTTCCAAGAATTAAAGAATAGATTAGTATCTTCTCCGGTGCTAGTCTTACCAGATGATCAAGGCAATTTTGTGATCTACAGTGACGCGTCGTACAAGGGATTGGGATGTGTTTTGATGCAGCACGACAAGGTGATAGCCTACGCTTCAAGACAGTTAAAACCACATGAAGAGAAGTATCCAACTCATGATCTTGAATTGGCAGCTATAGTGTTTGCATTGAAGATTTGGAGACATTATCTTTACGGGGAAAAGTGCGAGATCTACACGGACCATAAGAGTTTGAAGTATATTTTCACCCAGAAGGAATTAAACATGAGACAACGAAGATGGCTAGAACTAATTAAGGACTACGACTGTACTATCAACTATCATCCGAGCAAAGCAAATGTGGTGGTCGACGCTTTGAGCAGAAAAGAAAGGTTAAACATGATAATTTCATCCGAGGAATTGATCAAGGAATTTGAGAAGCTGGAAATAGAGGTCAGTATCCCAAGTATGTCTATAGAGGTACTGTGTGCAATGTCTTTTCAACCAGAACTATTAGAAAAGATAAGAAGATGTCAGGAAGAAGTAATGAGTCATGAACGAGACAGTTTGACAGGAGAAGAGATAGGGAGTCAAAAGGATGATAAAGGGATATTAAGATTTTCTTCCAGAATATGGATACCCAACGTAGCCGAGCTGAAAGATGAAATTCTTCGAGACGCTCACAACTCCAGATATTCAATTCATCCCAGAAGTACGAAGATGTACAGAGACTTAAGAGAAAACTTTTGGTGGCCAAGCATGAAGACGGAAATTGTAGAATGGGTGAGTAAGTGTTACACTTGCCAGCGAGTCAAAGCGGAACATCAAAGGCCCAGTGGACTGATACTGCCATTGGACATTCCAGAATGGAAGTGGGAACATATTGCGATGGATTTTGTAGTAGGATTACCGAGGACCAAGTCAAATCATGATGCTATTTGGGTTATTATAGACAGATTGACAAAGTCAGCGCATTTTCTTCCTATCAACGAGAGATTTTCAATAAATAAATTGGTTCGGTTATTTCTTAAGGAAATTGTGACACGACATGGAGTTCCAGTATCCATAGTTTCAGATAGAGATCCTCGATTTAATTCAAGATTTTGGAGAAGTTTTCAAGATTATCTTGGAACGAAGCTGAACATGAGTATCGCGTATCATCCGCAGACAGACGGTCAAAGTGAAAGGACAATTAAGACCATAGAAGACATGCTAAGAGTATGTGCTCTAGATTTTGAAGGGAGTTGGGACGAACATTTGCCATTGGTTGAATTCCTACAATAACAGTTATCATGCCAGTATTGGAATGCCGCCTTATGAAGCTTTGTACGGGAGAAGATGCAGATCTCCAATATGTTGGGAAGAAGTCGGTGAGAGAAAGATTTTAGGTCCAGAATTGATCCAACAGACAAAAGAGAAAATAGAACTCATTCGTAAACGATTAGTGGCAGCTCAAGATCGTCAACGCAAATATGCTGATCCTGCCAGAAAGGATATGAAATTTGAAGTTGGTGAAGCAGTGCTATTGAAGGTTTCACCTTGGAAGGGTTTATCAAGATTTGGAAAGAAAGGAAAGCTGAGTCCATGTTATGTTGGCCCTTTTGAGATTTTGAGGCGTGTGGGAAAGGTTGCTTACGAGTTAGCGTTACCACCTCACATGCAGCATATTCACAATGTGTTCCACGTGTCAATGTTGAAGCGTTATTTTCCTGATTCCAATCATTTAATAGAATATGAGCCAATCGAGATTCAGCCAGATTTATCTTTTGTCGAGCAACCAGTGCAGATTTTAGATAAGAAAGAAAGAATGCTCAGGAATAAGTCTGTATCTTTAGTGCAAGTTTTGTGGGGAATCCCAAGGTTGAACAGTCGACCTGGGAGTTGGAAAGCGAAATGTGATCCAAGTATCCTCACTTGTTTTCCTAGGCTGATTCTGAGAACAGAATCCTGTTAGGGGGGAAGGATGTAATACCCGAGAAATTTATGTGAATATTATATGTTAAATAAATAAAAATTATGTGTTTTATAAATTTAAAGTGATTATAGCCATGATATTAGATGTTACTTTTGTTATGTGTGTTTCTGTGCGGGCCAGAAAATTTTTCGATTGATTAATAGGTGTTTAAGCTGCAATCATATGAATCGATCTGCAATTCGAACTCGTATTTATTTGCGTATTTACCAAGGTATTGGTTTTATTTCATTTTACGCGTGTTTCAATGCATTTTATGTGTTATCGGGATTTTATGTTAATTTATGGATTGTTTATATTTTTCAAAAATCAGTGGACCGGGACCCCACCGAGACGTCAAACCCCACAAAATCCGTGTTTTTATTTTTATAAAATTATTCATATTTCAAATACCCTTTATTCTTGTATTTTTGACTTTTTCGCAATTTTTGGGGAATTTTGACATTAATTTTGTATTTTATCGTTTTTAAAATTATTCCCCGTAATTACTATTTTGGGGCTTAATTATTGTAATTTGGGGATGAAAACACCCTTAATTTATTTAAGGATATAATTTCTGTAAAAATATATATACCAGCCAATCAGTTATTTTATTTATTAAATTTTTTTATATAAAATTTTTTCAGAAAAATCATAAAACCAAGAATAGTTTTGGGGTGAAAATTTTCTTCCTAAACCTCAATTACGATTTTTGAATGATTCTGGAAACCAAATCGGACGTTCTGCATATCAAGTTGATCGTCTTGAAGAGCCCAATCTATTGGTACCAATTTCATTAACTGAGATGTAGTATCTTGTAAATTCGATTTTTCTAGTTTATGGTCTAAATTCGTTCTTGATTTTAGAGGTATTGTTTGATGATTTGGTTGAGTTATAATTGTTCCTGGGATTGTAAGGAGTAGTTTAGCACTTTGTTTCGTTAGTTTTGATTACGATTTAAGTGAGTTCAAGTTTTAAGTTTTCTTGATTTTTCTATTCGATTTTGTTGATTATTGTGATGTTTTTGATGATTTCTGAGGTCATGAGTAGATTATATGTTGTTAGATCTTTGAATTGATATAAAGAACGGTAGATTTGGCGAAGATTTTCCCCGGTTCATTTTTTTCCGTTGTACTCGCCGGTTTATGGTCGGAATACTGATCGGTGATTCGGTGGTTTCTGGGTTGATGATTCTGTCCAGGGAATGATGTGGGATTGATTCTGTATAAAAACCAGGTGAAACGGAGTAGATTGGAGGTGTTGCAGTGGCACCGGGAATTCGCCGGACTCCGGCGAAGTCGCTGGTTTCTGGGAAAAACCCAGATTCCGATCAACCTTCAACCGGAGTTCTTGGCAACCCGGTTGAAGCCCCAACCCGACCCGACTTCAGTAGCATGACCCGGTTTTGATCTTGTATTTTCCAAAACTAAATATTGAAACCTGTTTCTACACTTTCTTTTTATAAATTATTTTTAAAATCATTTATTTTATATTTAAAAATCATTTAGGTATTATTTTAAATTCTAAAAAAATTATTTTCTTAATTATTTTAAATTCCTAAAATTATTTTCTTTTATTATTTTCAAAAATCTAATTTGATTTAATTATTTATAATTCATTTTAGTTAATTATTTATGAATTTAATTAATTGATTAAAATCATTTAATCAAATAATTTCATTTATAAATAGTTAAATAAATATAAATTATTTATAATTAATTCAAATAATTCCTAAAAATTGTTTTTAATATTTTAAAAATTATATTTTGGTATATAAAAATCAATTAACATTATTATTAATTGATTTATTTCCATTTATTTCTCATTTTATTCATAATAATTAAACCGTTCGTCCGTTTAATACGAAACGAATGCGTACAGACTCAGAAAAATATTACGCTTTCAATAAAAATACTTTGGAGACCTAATTTCTTTTGTATTGCAATGTCATTTGACTTGTTTGTCTAGTTGAGCCGGTAGTTGATCGGTAAACGCTAATATTGACCAGATTTTCATTCTGAACACACTAAGACATATCTTTTAACGATCTGACTTATGTGTTACATGAAATATATGATTACGTGTTATACGAATACCATGATTACGTGTTATTTGATATGCATGCTATCTATTTACAGTTTAAAATGCCATGCTTAGTTATAAATGATCGGGTAGATGTTAAGACGTATAGTTACGTCGATTAAGTTGGGTTTTGTCAATTAAGATAGTCCTTTTGTTTATAGAATCGAGTAGCAAGGAGTGTAGTCAAGTGTTAGACGGAGTTAGTAGCCAACAGCTATAAGCAAGGTTTTAGTGAAAGGTTTTCGAGCATACCAGGCAAGTACCCTAACTTCACTTATCATTCAAATGACGTTTATTTTAAATCATATTATGCAAGTATTTATATCTTCACTTATCATTCAAGTGATATTGACTCTAAATTTTATTCTTTCAGTTTCTCTATTATTCTAAGTTCTGAATAGTTAAATGTTTTTACATTTCGCTACAACTTACTCTATATAGTGAAGCTTTGAATTGAGATTAGCGAATAACTAATTATTCTGGTTATTTCGCCATTGGTTGTTGAGATAACTCTGGACCATGAGAAATAGGGAGTTATGTGGTTAAAGATGTCATTTGATTTGACTCCTTTGACGGAATTGTTTTTTTACGGGTTGGATGGTTGCATAAGAGGCCATGGCGGCGGTCCAACGTGAGCTATGTGTTATACAGGATATAACACCTTGCTAGGCCAATATGTGCCTTGGGTACCTTTTGTTTAGTTGGATATGCTTCGGCATGCCGGTGTTGCTCCGCGGCTGATCACCGGCGGCAACACACCGTCGTTCGAGGATTCCAATCCCTAAATAAAAATATATATGCAAATGTTATTTATTATCAAATATATTTCAGTTTTGATACTGTTTAAGTATTATGGTTTGGTTTTTTTCATCAGATATATTATTGTTGTTGTTCTAAATCATAAGCTATTTACTGCTTGCTGAGCATTTCTTTCGCTCATACTTTTTTTATATCTTGATTCTTTCTGCTAGGCCAGGGCAAGCTTAAGTTCCAGGTCTGACCAGAGGTTGTGTGCTTGTAGATAGTTTGGTGTGTTCTCCAGGTCGACAGTTTGGGACGCTTAACTAGTCTAGAGGTTTGTAATAAAATTTGAATAAGTTGTAAAACTAATTAGACTTATGGTTTGTTATAACAGTTGGTTTGTATTAGTGCATGTTCCATACTATAACCTGTGATCGATCCAGTTGCATGCAAGGGGTCATATTTATTATATTATTCTGCTGTGATTATTTTATGATGGTTTATTGGCTAGTGACCCACAAATCTAGACCCCGGGTTTGGAGGGCGTCACAATTTATGTGACCTAATTCAAGGATTGTGTGATTTCTACGGGATTGACTTAAAATCTAGCTTGAGGACATATCAAAGATTGCAATTAGAATGAGTTATGAGCGGTGTAAGTTTTGGTTATAATATGTGGAGTAACGAGTGTATCAGTTATCTATAAGGAATTAAGGAATATGGTGTATCAGGAGTACTTGGGTGGTATTATCGTATTTATTGATAACATCCTCTCCCATCTAAGGGATAAGGAAGGCCAAGTTGAAAACCTAAAGAAATGCCGCGAAGGGTTGAACAGTAGCAATTGTATATTAAAGCTTAAAAGTATGAAGTTTTGGTCAAGAGCCCGGTTGTTTGAGTAACTACCAACCAATAAAGGTCCATTTAGGGACAGATGTCTTGAATAGAAGAGAAGAAATGAATATGATTACGATTACTGAGGAATTAATAAAAGAATTGGAAAGAGTAAAAGTTGGAGTTCGAATACCTGAAGGTGATAAGAAGTGAATATATGAGATTACTTTCTAACCTTGACGGATGAGAATAAGTAAGAAGTGTTCGAATGTTTAGAACTAAGTTGAAAATGAGTACTGCCTATCATCCTTAGATGAAGGGTCAAAGTGAGAAGGTGATTCTACAATATAAGATATGTGGAGAGTATATATGATGGGTTTAAAAAGGAAACTGCGGTAATCACCTACCATAGATTGAGTTTTCTATGATAATAGTTATCATGTTAGTAAGAGAATGCTACTTTGCGAAGTGTTGTATGGACAGAAGCGTGGGTCCTCACTCTGTTGAGATGAAGTGGGAGTACAGATAGTGTTAAGTCCTGAACTAATTCAGTACATCCAGAGTGTGGTGGTGTTGACTTAGAAAAGAGTTGAAACAGCTCGGGATAGACAAAGAGAGAAAGCAGATTTACATCGAAAGAATATGAATATATAGAATTAGGATCGTGGTACAGGCAAAAGTTTCACCTTGAAAGAGATTGGTTAAGTTTGAATAGAAGGGACAAGTAGAGTCCTAAATGTATTGAACCTTTCGAGGTATAAAAAAATATAGGTAAAGTTGTTTATGAGTTGGTATTACCGCCGCAGTTGCAGTATATATATATATATATATATATATATATAAAAATAATATGTTATACGTGTCAATGTTAAGGTGATATGTACCTGATTTGAACCAAGTCATTGATTGGGAGCCAAGGGGCTCTCATCCAAATTTATTTTGCGTGGAATGATCGATCTGAATTCTAGTTCGTTAAAAGCGAATCCCTAGGAATTAGTTTATGTCTATAGTGAGTATGGTTTGAATAGATCCTTGAATATAAGAGCCTATTTAAGAGTTAGAGTCAGATATGCTTGACAAATATCCTCACTTGTTTAGTTAGATCAGATTCTGTGGACAGAATCTTTTTAAGGGGGAAGGTTATAACGACTCGTATATTTTCTATTAATTTAAAGTGCAATAATTGAATAATTAAATAAATAAACTATGTATATGGGTTCTTTCAACGAGTTATTACTTTGTTATTATGTATAAGTGATTACTAGTGTATGTGATTAAATTGCGTGGTTAATTAATGGGTTGTATGATTTTGTTTCGCTGTTCAAGGTGATTTTATTGAAGATTTATTTCCATAAATATTTGCACTGTCTCTAAAATTATTTTTATGGTTTTATAATTACAATAATTATTTTTGGGATTTTATAAAATTTAGAAATCAATATTATATCAATTATTTAGCCCTGTATGATTTTCTGATTGCATTTATTCATAAAATCTGTATTTAATTTCCAAATTCTTCAAAAATTATGAAACTCATATTTATTTAAGTTGGGAATATTCTGGGAATTTTAAAATTATTTTAGGGATTTTTGAGATTAAATTCACCTGCGCTGTCGGTTCGTTTAATCGTCAAATGCGGGTATGAATTGCGTTTCAAAAATACTTTAAAAATTTTTAAAAATTTATTTTTAATAACCTCGAATTTTTTGTGATATTTTAAAATTAATTTGGTAATTTACGGGTTATTTTTATGTGTGCGGCTGTTCGTGAAGTGCGCAGAAAGCGAAACAATATCAGGCCGACAATAGGAAGAGAGTACACATGTTTGATTTTTAGGAGTTAACTGATACGTGTTATATTGTTATTGCCTTTAATTATTTTATTCATTTAACTCCTCCCTCCCATGTATCAATTGGTGGCAGTCTCTCTCTCTCAATTTTACAGTCTCATTTTCCTCTCTCACTTCTCTCTCACTCTTGTCCCTGTATCCCGTTCTTCATGTTCGGGTTTTGCCCCGAGCTCTGGTAAGTCCTGTGTCTGTTTTTTTTCCTTCCGGCCGCCTTCTTTTCCGGCCACCGTCGGTGAATCATTCTGTTGTGTGTGTGTATATACACGTTCTGTATATGTATATCTTTGTAAGGCTTGTGTTTCTATTCCCTTACTTCTGCGACTATTGTCACCTGTTTTTTTTCCTGTTCCGGCCTGTTGCTGGTAGTTGTGCGCATGGGTTATATGTATATCCGTGTGCGCTGTTGTTGGTTCAATTCGGTGCAACTCGATTCCTTTAATTTGAAGGTTTCGGGTTATTGGGTGCTGTTATGAAAAATTTCTTGATTATGCGAATTTTCTTGTACTAATTTTCGATTATTCGGAAAATTTTATCGGTAGAATTTAGCGTTGGAAATCCGAATTATTCGGTACCCGCAAAATTTTGCCGCCGTCGATGGTGAACTTCAGTGAGTCGACGGTGGACTGTGATGACACGGTTCTGAGTCCTAATATTTTAAAATAAATAAATATAAAATATGAATAATAGTTAATAATTATAATTAAGTTTAAATTTGGAAATGTGTGGAATTATGATTGTTATGATTGGGTTGAATCGGAGGTTGAGAATTGTATCTGGATTAATTGTGGATTGGTTGTTGTTGATTTAACGTCAAGTTAGTCGACGGGTTGGTCGATAAACAGAGGAGGTGCTGCCCGAATTTTTGGAAATTAAATTCGAAAATTCGGGACATACCCTATAATTATCGGAACGTCGAGCGAATATAAATAACTATATACATATATTTTGTGCAGAACCTGAATGTATGTAGTGGTAAATAACTAGTATACGTATTTTCTGGAAACGAACATCGAACCAATTTCTGAGAACGTGAACTCTAATTGTTGTGTGTGTTATTATAATATAAATAAGTACGAGTCTGAAATCGTTATAGTTGGGTAAATTGTTTAGCGAGGATCTGTCAAGCATACCTAGACGCCTAACGTAGGGTATTTCGGCTCTGTAGGTTCTAGTCGAAGGACTCAAGAATTGATATCGAACTAAGATAATCTAGTGATCAGTCGACAAGTACCACGAGGTTCCCAAGCGAAGAACCCTGAGAGTCTTGGATATTATCTTCAGATAGATTGCTGTGAAGCAGGGATGTCTTCTAGTGAGACAGTCATTTTTCCATGAGAGCCCGAACGTCCAAGTCTATCAAAATCAGTCAGTGATAGTCATAATGCTCCGCAAGGCAAGTACCCCTGACCAGTCTTTTATGGTTCTGTACGTATGAATAACTAAATGTTTTATTCTCGTAATGGAACAGAAACGCTTTAAGTTACGTATCCCCTGTAGTTATAAATCACTGTTTTTAAATTATTTTGGGGAAAAGTAACTTCGAAAGGTACCTATCTCGAATGAAATGAATTGGGAACTGGATTTTATATGTGTGTTGGTTAAATAAATGGTTTTGAAATGAGATAGGTACAAGTGTTTTGAAAACTGGATAAAAGGATCAGATATGGGATACATAGGGGCCAGAGTAGGCCTATTGAGGTGGCGTAAGAGGCTAATTCGGTTGCGCGCATTATATAACCGATTAATCCAGCAGGTCAGAGACCTAGCTAGTCTCTGAGTTCCGGAACAGGTAAATGGGATGGCAGTTAGAGCCGTCTGGTGTTGATAGCCTGATCAGCTGTTTTCACATATCCGTATGTATCTGATTTGGCTTTGTGATTCTCGTAACGGAGCAAGTGAGTTATACAGTGGATTTGGAAATGAAAATGGCATGCTAAGATTAAACTCTGGTATTTGTACACAGCACACTACTACATTTGTTTTGTTGAAAGCATGCTAGTTTTGAGTATCCAGTTTATGAGTATTTTACATGTTTTGCCAATGAGTTATTATCTCTGTTCCTATAGTTGTTTTATCATAAACTATTTTACTTGTTATTCACTATATTGCTGAGCAAGCAATTGCTCACCCCTGCAGAATGTTTTATATATATTACAGATGCCTAGGAGATTCTTCTGTGATAGTCGAGAAGAATTCCAGCTCCTTCCGTGTCAGGCTCCTCTGAGGTAGTTGTGTTGGACCAAAGATGGTCTATTGAGTTACTGTATTAAGTTAGTTGCGTCAGGATTGTTGTTGTAAGTCGGTTTTATAATGGTTGTAACCTAAATCATACTTAAACTTGGAAAAAATCTTGGTAAAAGGGTTGTGTTTATGTTAAGTAAATTATATTGTGTTGTTATTATTGTTATTGATGACATCAACTCCTGACCCCGGGGTTGAGGCCGTCACATAGTTCGATGATTCCAAGTATATGATAGGATTTCCTTAAGGACAAGGGAGGGGTAGGATCCAAGTACTTCGTGTATTGGATAGACTACCGGTACCGTAGGAGATGGTACTATATGTACCTAAGGACCTGCGAAGTGTGTGTATACCCGAAATGAGGACACATAGCCCGTATGCGGCAAGGGTGATAACCGGGATACGAAGGTGTCATCCTTCTACTAGTAGAAAAGGTTACTATTATCCTAGTACGACTGATCATCGTATGCGCTGGCTCCAACGAGTGTCATATTCTTCCAATTGGAATTGTGATGCAATACCGTAACCCAAGCCTAGGTGTTGGGTTTACTATTAAGGTATTCGCAGGATAATAAAATCCACTAAAGAATTGTTTTCATAAGAAGGTGTGTATCACCAAGGAAGACTATTTTTGAGTAAAACATAATTATCATATATGATGTTTTACGTGAGTTTATCATACATTCATTTTCATACTGTACATTATTATGCTGGGCATTATAGGTCATACTTGTTTTCTTAAATTGACACAACACAACAGTGAATCAAGATGCCTATCATGAGACTCACAACCAGGAAACAGGTAGGAAACGGCCAGCTGTTCCGTAGGTTGTTTGGTGCGGTACCACAGTTAGTCCAAATAAGTTGGATTGGTTTTCAGTTGTTTTTAGTTCGGCTTATTTATAAATATGACTTACGTAAGGTAATAAATAAGAAACGTATATTTGGCCGACGGACTAGCCTTACTTAAAGGTTATTCTCCGATAAGACTTAATTACTTTTGGGTTGTAATAATTATCACTTTGTAGTTTGATTTACTCTAGTAATAAATGGTTCATTTCCAAGACAATAACCTATAAGTGTGTGTGTGTGTGTGATAGGTGTGGGGTCGTAAAGTATGAGTATATATATATATATATTGTGATGTGAGGTATGTGGTTTATAGTGATTGAGATGGCGTGGCCTCCGAGATCCCTGACCCCGGATTTTGGGGCGCCACGGAAATGGTATCAGAACCTTAGGTTATCAACTCTTGGAAATGATAGGATATAAAATACGTAGACATAAGAATAATAAATAATCAATTAGAGCTCAAGTCTAGTTCATCGTCAGGCTACACGGGTAGTCTTGGCAGTTTTACCCTCAAGGGAATTCTGACTCTAAGTTAGTAACACCTTGCCTATTGTGTCAGGTACCAGTGGAGCCTATAGGGGAGGTTGACCCTGTTGATGATGTTATAGCCCCTGAGCGTGACCCTACTCCCGAGCCGGAGGGCCTACCCATTGATGACTCAGATGATGACCCTAAAGAGGATGCCCCGGAGGAGGAGACTGACCTTCCTGTCCCCATAGATGATGACGTTGAGATGCCCCAGGGAGATGACTTAGGATGGAGATATGTAGAGATGTACCATCCCCCGACTATTCGCACTCTTACACCATACCCAGGGATTCAGAGCCCATTGCCCTATACTGATGATGATGAGGAGGATGGGATGGACGTGCAGACCTACGAGGCTTATGACATATCCTCTAGCGACCCAGACTCAGCTCTACCACCCCCGGCGACCATACATGTAGTTGTACACGACTGGATAGTGGCTCAGCTTAACGCTGAGATCACTGCGGCATCTTAGGGGAGGCAAAATCAGACACAACCCGAAACCCGACACGAACCCAACCCGCAAAAGTACGAATTAGGGTTGAGGATTTTGACTTTCGGGTCGGGTTCGGGTTGGGTAAAAATTTACCCGGAAAATCGGGTCATTTTCGGGTCGACCCGAAATACCCAAAATCGACCTGTTTATTTAAATAATTAATATATATTATATATGTATATAAATGGTAGATTATATTTTATAAATCATTTGTAATATTGTGTTTTATTATATTTCTATTTTTTATATTAATTTGGCATAACATTTTAGTTTTGTAATTATGTAAATTAATTTTTTTTAATTTTAATTTTATTAATTTTTTCTAATTTTTGGGTTATTTCGGGTCAAACAGGTCAATTTCGGGTTACTCGGGTACCTACCAGGTCGGGTTCGTGTCACAATTTTTGAACCCGTTTCGGGTCGGGTCGGATTCGGGTCAGACTAAAAAAATCAGGTACATCCAACCCGACACGAACCCGACCCAAAACCCGAAATTGCCACCCCTACGGCATCTGCCCACACTGTGGAGTTACACCAGGCATTGACAGCTGAGAGATCCATCAGACTAGGATACCCAGGGGACTTCAGAGCTGCTTCCCCAGCCATAGCCCGCAGAGAGATTGATGGGATCGAGCTCCGTACCCTGGTTCAGATGAGGATGACGGTGGTTGGAGGATACATCCCGGTAGTTGACGCAGAGTTGATGTTGGCAGGAGCGATGAGGAGGGTGTGTGACCTCACGCGCAGTGATAGTGACTGAGGGACTAGTGACTATTTATGGACCTTGAAGAAGGCTGGGTGACTTGTCGCCAATTTTGATAGGATAGCTAGTATTAGATAGCGTTCCTAGCCCTTCAGGGTACACGCCTTACGTATTTGCATTTCAGTATTCCGGACAAGTAATCATGTATTATAATCAAGTCATATATGAACTCGGTTAGTTGTTTTTTCCCCCAGATATAAGTGGGAGACCCTATGGTATATATCTAGCAGTTATCTAGAAATTGATTCCCATATTATTGCACTTGATAAAAACATGATAGATAATAAATGACATGCTTACATATGAATAAATTAATCCAATGGTAAAATAATTGCAACTATATTGAAAAAATTTCATTATCAGAACAATGCCACCCCGTAGAAGAGGAATCAGGGCACAACCTGCAGAATCTGTTAACCAACAACGGAATGAACCTGACCCTATAGTGAATGAAAAAAGTGAAGAGGACCTAGACTATAATGAATATGATGAGGAAGAATATGTAGAAGAAGAGGCTGAGGATACCCATCCGAGAGGGAACCCCATGAATGAGTTTATGGAACTTTTAAGAGCAAATCTGAACCAATAGCCCATTCCACCACAGCCGCATGCTTCCCAACAGACTGCAGCCACTGCCTTCAGGGCATTCAAATCCCTCAAACCTCCACAGTTTCTAGGATCTGCCGACCCCGTCGAAGCACGGGCCTAGCTCAAAGAGATAGAAAAGTCCTTCGAGATACTAGGTGTGGAGGAACGACACAAGACCATTTTCGCTTCTTACATGCTGAAAGGAGAAGCTAATTACTGGTGGGAGTCCAAACAAAACCTAGAGACTGATGTCGTGATTCCATGGGATAGGTTTACCCGACTATTCTTAGAAAAGTATTTCCCTAGGTTTATGGAAACCCAGATGGAGATTAAGTTTCTGGAGTTGAAATAGGATAAGATGACTGTGGCAGAGTATGATGCCAAGTTTACTGAGCTGTCAAGATTTGTGCCTAAGTTTGTGAATACCGAAGAGAAGAAAGCGCGAAGGTTTCAGCTTGCTCTGAAATAGTGGATCCAAAACCAAGTGGCGTTACTAGAGCTGACAGATTATGACACCTTAGTGCAGAAAGCCTCGATTGTTGAAGCTAGAAGTGAGCAGAGTGTGAAGGAAAAGGAAACAAGGAAGAGGAAGATAGGAAGACAAGGCGGAGGAGGAGGAGTAGGAACCGGGAACAAGAGCCTTCCAAGCAGGTTCGTCAGAGGAGTAGTGTCCCAACCTGTGAGAGGCCCTGGATTTAGAAAGGCCCCTAGTGAGAGTATTGGTTAGGGCTACGGACAATCTAGGGCAACATTTCATAGCCAACCTCGTGCCCCAATACCCGAATGTCAAACATGTGGAAAAAGACACCTTGGAGTGTGCACCCAGGCGAGAGCCCCTCTGAAATGTTACAGGTGCGACCAACCCGGACACCTTGCCAACAACTATCCCCAATACAACAAGATATGTTTCCAATATGGAAAGGTAGGGCACATGAGGAAGGATTGCCCGACATTGAAGCCCCCAGCCTCAGAAATGAGCATAGCTGCATCCCACCGGCCCCCAGCTGCTAGGACCTTCAACATGACCGTTCAGGACGCTGTCCGGAACACTGACATGATAGCAGGTACCCTTCTGTTAAATTCTGAACATGCAAATGTCCTATTTAATTCTGGAGCGACCAAGTCATTTATATCTCAAGATTTTGCTAAAAAGTTAAAACTTAACATCGTACCCGTACGTGAGGTATTATAAGTGGAAATAGCAAACAAAAAAATAATTTTTGTGAATCAAGTGCACCCTAAATGCAAGTTAAAATTAGAAGGGAAAGACTTCGAGGTCGACCTAATCCCATTCACGTTAGGAGAATTTGATGTAATCTTAGGAATGGATTGGTTATCCAGTAATGGAGCGTAAATAGATTGTGAACGGAAGAGGATGAAGATAAGAGTGCAAAATGGAAAAGAAGTAGTGTTTAGAGGGCAACGACAGACCCAGAAATTTTTGACCATGCTACAGGCAAAGAGATTGTTAAATAAAGGTAACGAGGCCTATTTGGCTTATGTGGTAGATACCAAGAAGGAAGTTCCTAACATATAGGACATACCCATAGTGAATGAATTCGAGGATATGTTTCTAGAGGATTTACCAGGGTTGTCACCCGACAGGGAAATAGAATTCGCTATAGAATTAGCACCAGGAACGACACCAGCAAGGCCCCTTATAGGCTAGCCACAGTTGAGATGAAGGAATTAGCTTCTCAACTGCAAGAATTATTAGATAATGGAATGATAAGACCCAGTGTGTCGCCATCGGGAGTGCCAGTACTGTTTGTAAAGAAAAAGGACGGAAGTATGAGATTATGCATAGACTATCGAGAATTGAATAAGCTGACTATTAAGAATAGGTACCCTCTCCCTAGGATTGATGACCTATTCGACCAACTCAAGGGAGCTGTGCACTTTTCCAAAATAGATTTGAGGATAGGGTATCACCAGTTAAAAATCAAACCTGAGGATATACCGAAGACTGCTTTTCGCACTAGGTATGGACACTATGAGTTCTTAGTCATGTCATTTAGGCTAACCAATGCACCCGTGGCCTTCATGGATTTGATGAACAGAGTGTTCAAAAAGTACCTAGATATATGTATAATAGTTTTATAGATGATATTATAATCTACTCAAAGGCAGAGCAAGAACATGTCGAACATTTGAGGATAGTCTTAGAAATCTTGAGGAACGAGAAACTATTTGTCAAGTTCTCGAAATGCGAGTTTTGGTTAAGGGAAGTTTAGTTTTTAGGGCATGTGGTGAGTAGCAAAGGAGTTTTAGTTGACCCCGCCAAGATAGAGGCGGTGTCCAATTGGGAAAGACCAACTACCCCAATAGAGGTTAGGAGTTTTGTGGGTTTAGCGGGATATTACCGGAGATTCGTGCAAGACTTTGCTAAGATAGCCGGCCCACTAACTTGACTTACCCTGAAGACAGAAAAGTTTGTATGGACAAAGAAATGTGAGGAAATCTTTCAGGAACTGAAAAGGAGACTAGTGTCAGCACCAGTGCTCACTCTTCTTGATGGAAAGGGAGAGTTTGTGATATACAGCGACGCATCGCATAAAGGACTAGGATGTGTGCTTATGCAGCACGGAAAGGTTATCGCTTATGCCTCTCGGTAATTGAAGGAATATGAGATCAGATACCCAACGCACGATCAAGAATTAGCAGCCATAGTGTTTGCCCTAGAAATTTGGAGACACTACCTGTACAGTGAGAAATACGAAATTTACACAGACCATAAGAGCCTCAAATATATTTTTACTCAGAAAGAACTGAACATGAGACAGGGGAGATGGTTAGAGTTGATTAAGGACTACGACTGTGAAATTTGGTATCATCCGGGTAAAGCCAATGTGGTGGCTGACGCCCTTAGTAGGAAGGAAAGACTCAAAATGATAATGACATCTGAGGAATTAATTAAAGAATTTGAGAAGATGGAAACTGACGTGAGGATGACCGGTAAAGGAACAGAAGGATTATTTGAGATTAAGCTAGTGCCGGAACTAACTGAAAAGATACGAGCATGTCAAGAAAAGAAGATGAGTGAAGAAAGGGGAATATTGACCGGTGAGGAAGTGGGATGCAAAAAGGATGAGAAAGGGATCATGAGGTATGCGTCTCGAATTTGGATTCCAAATGTGCAAGAGTTAAAGGACGAGCTGCTGCACGAAGGGCACAACTCCAGATATTCAATCCACCCAAGAAGTACGAAAATGTACCGTGACCTTAAGGAATATTATTGGTGGCCTAACATGAAGAGAGAAGTAGCAGAGTGGGTCAGCAAGTGCTTGACATGCCAGAGGGTGAAGGCTGAACATCAGCGACCAAGTGGACTATAATGGCCACTGGAAATTCCAGAATGGACATGGGAGCATATAGCCATGGATTTTGTGACAGGCCTACCAAGAACGAAGACCAATCACGACACCATATGGGTTATCATAGATAGACTGACCAAGTCCGCGCACTTCCTACCAATCAACGAAAGGTACACCGTAGACAAGCTGGTGGATATTTACTTGAAGGAAATTGTAGTGAGACACGGCGTTCCTGTAGCCATAGTGTCAGATCGAGACCCGAGGTTTAATTCCCGATTTTGGAGAAGCTTCCAGGAATGTGTAGGCATCAGACTAAACATGAGTACCGCTTACCACCCCTAGACTGATGGACAAAGCGAAAGGACTATTCTGACCCTAGAAGATATGCTACGAGTGTGTGTTATCGACTTTAAAGGATATTGGAATGACCACTTACCCCTGATCGAATTTGCTTACAATAATAGCTATCACGCTAGCATAGGAATGCCTCCGTATGAAGCTCTTTACGGAAAAAGATGCCTCTCTCCCCTATGTTGGGATGAAGTTGGAGAACACAAGATAATAGGACCAGAGTTAGTCCAACAGACCAGGGAAATGGTGGGACTCATCAGGAAAAGACTGGTAGCAGCTCAAGACAGGCAAAAGAAGTACGCCGACCAGACCAGAAAAGATAGAGAGTATGAAGTAGGGGATTCAGTGCGGTTGAAGGTATATCCATGGAAAGGAGTGATGAGATTTGGAAAGAAAGGGAAGCTGAGTCCCAGATTCATAGGACCCTTTGAAATTTTGAGGAGAATAGGACCTCTAGCTTACGAGCTCGCCTTGCCTCCTAATCTGTAACAAGTGCACAACATGTTCCACGTGTCCATGTTAAGGAACTACCATGCGGATGCGCGACATGTGATAGAATATGAGCACGTAGATTTACAACCAGACCTGACCTACATTGAGCAGCCAGTAAGGATAATGGACCAAAAAGAACAAGTGCTAAGGAACAAGACTGTGAAGCTGGTTAGAATGTTGTGGAGGAATCAAAATGTCGAAGAGTCAACTTGGGAACTTGAAGACGCAATGAGGAATAGATATCCCCACCTATTTTCTGATTGATTTCGGGACGGAATCCTTGTTAGAGGGGAAGACTGTAATAACTTGAATTTTTGAGACCTTGTAAAAATGTTTAATGAATAGTAACCCTGACAGACGGGGAAAAATTTTAGCCCACACTATGTAGTGCATGAGAAAATGAGTTTCGGAGTTGATATTATGATTATACGTACCAAATGAGTGTATGTAAACGCTATTAGTTTTTGAAGAAAACGAACTTTGAAAAACGACCATATTTACGAATCATCGAGGATTATGGGAATCACAATATAATTATGAATTTAAAACCCTACGGATTTATATCCAAGTATAATAATTCAAAACATAAGGAATAAATACGAAAGGATTTACGTCACGAACCGTTTACGAGAAATTATTACGAAAATATTTAAGCGACCGAGCGAACGCGTAAACGATTAAATAAACGTAACGCAATAACTAACCATGGTAGAAAAGTAACCATAGTTACTTTATCAAATAGTGACCTAAGGTATAGGATGATCAATCAAGGGCTAGAAAATAGTAAGCTAAAGAGCTAAGTTAAGAAGCTTAGCTTGTAAACTACAAAGGCTAGCTAGTTTTGTCTCAAGATTTGGCAACCAAGATCAAATCCTACGATATAAACTAAGGAATAACAATCAAATACAAGCTATCACAAACATTATTTCAAGAAGCTCCCAAGAAGCAACACAAAATTTCTCTCCCTCTCTCTCTAAACCTCTCCATTCGGCCCTTTTCTTTAAAACAAGTAAATCAATTTCAAATCTTCAAGCTCTAGTCATGGATAAATCCTCCCATTAATTTTCAATCTTCCTACCAACCAAACTAAGGTAAGATAAATCTTTGAGCTCTTTTTATCAAGGTTTCATGGGTGAAATAAATTCAACAAAGATGAGAATAAATAGTGTCAATAGTAACTCTTCTTTGATTTCTTGATTTTAATGGATGTTTTAGGTTTCAAAAACCATACTAAGCTCTCCCAAGACTTCACCATCATCAAGAACACATCACAAGTTCTCAATAAAGGTATAAATCTTTGACCCAACCTTATTTAAGATTTAAGTTCAAGATCCTTTTAGAATATAGTTGTAAACCTAGTTTTGGTGGGAGTATTGTTGTAATCTTGATGTTCAGCTAAGTAGATTTAAGGTTGATTGTTGTTGCCTCAAGAACATGATGTTATTGAGAGGAGTTAGTGAGGTGATGATGATATGTTGATTGTTGGTGGTAGTATAATAATTTAAGGCATAAACGAAACTCCGATCGTAACCGTAATCTCTCTAAAATGAACAAAACATAACTTTAAGTTTCTGCAGAAAGTTCCGAAGATTTAAACTGTATTTTCTTGAAAAATAACCCTTGATTATGATATAAAATGTTATAAGGATCATTTAGGCGCTTGAATCGCTTGATTCCGATTTACGGATCAAACGTTATGGCCATTTTACTAAAAGTGATTTATGCGACAAAAATTGCTACGAATTATGAACTATGAAAATAAAAAGGATCGACTTAAAAATGTTCATAAATCATGAAATTTTTACAGAGAATAGTAAATTGAATTTCCTAACTTTCATAAAAATTTCAAGTAAAAATAATGAATTTTTAATTTATTAAAAATATCGGAGCCGAGACCGCGCGATTAGAAATCGTAGAATCCATAAGCGGAGCCGACGACGAAAATGAAAACGGACATAAGATACTTTGAAAAAGAAAGAGACCATAACAAGAACAAGGACTTAAAGGAATAAAAAGGGTAATATAAGTTGAGAGGGTGCATAATAAGTAGCGCATGAGTGTGAGTCGCCGTAAATTAGAACAGGACCTAACAAAATGAATTTTGTTTATAATTATAGATTTTCGAGCAGAACCTAGAGAATCCTTCACCTCGAGATACCCAGGCAAGTTTACGGACCCAACTCCATTTACTGTTGTATTGTAAAAGGATTGTTTTATTATCATTGCATAAATACCATGCTTGCCATGATACGCAATAATTAAATTTTTCGCATAATATAACGATGTTGTACGATAAGTATATATCGTAAAATATTTAGTTCCGCTTTAAGCGTGACGTATAATTATAAGACCGAGAGTCGGTCGGGATTTTAAGATAAAAACCTGGGAATCATTCCGGTGATATTATAGGACAATTAAAAGTCCATAGTAGTACGATTTGAAGGACTCAACGTCCACTTACGAAATATTAAACACCTCGAACTTTTATTAAAAAGCGATTTCCAAAGAACGTATTCCCTCAACTATACTTTATCGTTCGATTAAGAAATATTTATTAACTATTCACTTATTATGGAGGAAGTATTCTCCAGTGAATATTTATTTCAAACTTGATTAAATATTAAAGATTATTATATTACGTAAACATAAATTAGTTGAGGAATATTATTTAAATATTCTTTTCAAGTAAACTCATTCGAGGTTTAATTATTTATCGATTAATATTTAATTATTTATTACCTATTAAAGTAGTTATTTATGATTTAAAAATCATAAAACCTGATCTAAAATACTTTCTGATTTCCGAAGAATCATTCGAATAATTTCAGATCGTCGGAGAATATTATCTCGACTTATTTTAAATATTTTGAGTATAGTTTCAAAAGGAACTCCCCCTTATTTACTTATCTGTTGACAACGGTCAACTCACATCCTTAGTACTTCCTCCGAAAACTTTCGGAAGTACATACATATATATATATATATGAGGTAAAGTTGTGCCTATCAACAAGCAAAACGCTTGGGGAACTTCGATATAGTTCGATAATTCCAAGTATAAGATAGGATTTCCTTAAGGACAAGGGAGGGGTAGGATCCAAGTACTTCGTGTATTGGATAGACTACCGGTACCGTAGGAGATGGTACTATATGTACCTAAGGACCTGCGAAGTGTGTGTATACCCGAAATGAGGTCACATAGCTCGTATGCGGCAAGGGTGGTAACCGGGATACGAAGGTGTCGTCCTTCTACTAGTAGAAAAGGTTACTATTATCCTAGTACGACTGATCATCGTATGAGGTGGCTCCAACGAGTGTCATATTCTTCAAATTGGAATTGTGATGCAATACCGTAACCCAAGCCTAGGTGTTGAGTTTACTATTAAGCTATTCGCGGGATAATAAATCCACTAAAGAATTATTTTCATAAGAAGGCGTGTATCACCAAGGAAAACTATTTTGATTAAAACATAATTATCATATATGATGTTTTACATAAGTTTATCATACAGTCATTTTCATACTGTACATTATTATGCTGGGCATTATAGCTCAAACTTGCTTTCTTAAATTGACACAACACAACAGTGAATCAAGATTCCTACCATGAGACTCACAGCCAGGAAACGGGTAGGAAACGACCAGTTGTTCCATAGGTTGTTTGGTGCGGTACCATAGGTAGTCCGAATAAGCTGGATTGGTTTTCAGTTGTTTTTAGTTCGGCTTATTTATAAATATGACTTACGTAAGGTAATAAATAAGAAACGTATATTTGGCCGACGGACTAGCCTTACTTAAAGGTTATTCCCCGGTAAGACTTAATTACTTTTGGGTTGTAATAATTATCACTTTGTGGTTTGATTTACTCTAGTAATGAATGGTTCATTTCCAAGACAATAACCTATAAGAGTGTGTGTGTGATATGTGGGGTCGTAAAGTATGAGTATATATATATATATATATTGTGATGCGAGGTATGTGGTTTATAGTGATTGAGATGACGTGGCCTCCGAGATCCCTGACCCCGGATTTTTGGGCGCCATATAGGTGGGTCAAAACATTCTCTTTATCCATTTTTCAAAATCATTATCACCTATCTCTTCTTAAAATCATTCTGTCACAGCACACTATTCAAAAATTCCTTTCATTTTAATCACGTTTAGAGATAGGTGCTTTCAGAAGTTACTTTTTCCCAATACATAATTTTTAAACAACATTTCCAAATACAGGGGATACGTAACTTAAAACGTTTATTTTCCATTACGAGAATAAAACAACAGTTACTCATATATACTAAACCACAAGAGTATGGTCAGGGGTACTTGTCTTGCAGAGCTTTACAACTATTACTGATTGACCCTCGACTGACTTGAACGCTCGACTTTATCGCCTTACTATCAGACTATCCTGGATCCGACTTTAACATTCACGTCCTTCACTTGGAACCTTGCTGAGCTTGTCAACTGATCACTAGGCTATTTTTGGTTCGACATCAACTTTCGGTTTCCCGACTAGATACTACAGGGTCGAAATACTTTATGTTAGACGTCTAGGTATGCTTGACATATCCTCAATAACAAACCTACCCATACGATAATACCTTCCGACTCGTATTTGTACATATTGTCATAATACACGAAACAGTTAGGGTTCACACAAAATTGGAACTCAGTCTGATGATCATATTCGGAAAATACAAACACTGTCATTTCTGTAAAATAGGGTTGTCGAATATTTATTAAATGTTTTGTTTATAATTATATATGTAGGTACGTTCGACTCGTAATCCCGATAATCATAGGATGTGTCCCCGTATTTTTGAATTTAATTTTCCTAAAAATCGGGCAGCACCTCCTCTATTTACCGCCCTACCCGTCGAAACTTAATCAACGTCTCAACAATCCAGCAATCACGCAATCCAAATTATGTGCCCAACTTTAATTTAAAATAACTAATCATTATACCGAAAAATAATTTTATGAACTGATTATTATTTATTTATAGTAGGACTCATAATTGTATCATCACAGTCCACCGTCGACTCGTTAATAGTCATCATCGATGGAGGCAAAATTTGGAGGCGCCCGCTTAATTCGGGTTCCCATCACGAATTCCACCGATGAATTTTTAAAACAGAACTTTCTACATAATAAACTATTTCATAAAAAGGAAAAAAAATCAAAATTGTTGCATAAATTAATCCAAAAATCCTTAGCCAAAACACGCATACAGCCGAGAAAGTAAATAGCCGGAATTCAACCGGAACTACAACCCAAACACTGCACAGTTCGAATAACAGCAACACAGCCAAGATACACATACACGCTAAACACACACACGAACACACACAATCACACACACGCACACTTGCACAGCACACACAGAACTCACACACACACAAACACATACTTACACACACACACCCAACACCACGGTCACAGAACACGAGCAGGAACAGGGAGTCCGACAGCAAGCGGAGTACGGCCGCCGGACAATCGCCGGCAACCACGCCACCGCAGAAGGAAGAAAGAAACGGAAAAACGTCGGGTAAAAGGGGAAAACGGGAGTAGGATAACAGGGATGTACGGAGAGATTGTGTGAAAGAATAGAGCGAGATCCGGGAAAGAAAAATGAAGAACCGGAAAGAGAGATTAAGGGGATCGAGGGGAAGAACTTTGAAACAGGGGGGTTGTATAAATTTATTTATTATTATTTTATTTTTTTTATTTTTTACCAATCAGAAGTCAACACATCTCAAAGTATTGCCACACTAAGTTTATGGTGTGCCACGTGTCCATTTCTGTAATTACAAGCTCGGTTTTTGTCCCGCACTCGCATTTTAACGAAGTAAGTTGCACAAAAATAGTCTCAGAAAATTATCAAAATATTCTTAAAATGTTAGAAATATCCCGAAGTAAGTAAAAACGTAATTTTTATGATTTTAATATAATTTCTAAAATACAATTTATACCCGCTTTTAACAATTAAACGAATCAACGCGCGGGTAAAATTATTCCCAAAAATTCCCAAAATAATTTTAAAATTCTCAGAATATTCCAAACTTAGATAAATATGACTTTCATAATTTTTGAAGAATTCTAGAATTAAATACGGATTTTACAAATAAATGGAATCATAAAATCATACAGAGCTGAATAATTGATGAAATATCAATTTTAAAATTTTATAAAATCCCAAAAATAATTATTGTAATTATAAAACCATAAAAATAATTTTAGAGACATTTTAAATATTTATGCCAATAAATTTGCATTAAATCCACTTTTAAAAGTGAAACAAAAGCAATACAGCTCAATAGTTAATTACGAGAACAACCCTGTACACCACAAATCACCCATAGATAATAATAAAACAACATATAGCTAACAAAAGCTATATACATAATTTATTTATTTAATAATTTCATAAACACACATTTAAATAATACAAAAATACGCGAGTCGTTATATCCTTCCCCCCTTAAAAAGATTATGTCCCCAGAATCTGACTTAATCAAACAAGTGAGGATAATTATCAGGCATATATGATTCTAACTCCCGAGTAGACTTTTCCATTCGAGGATTTATTTAAAGCATACTCACTATAGATATAAACTCATTCCTAAGGACTCGCTCTCAACGATCTAGGATTTGGATCAATCACTTTACGCAGAGCAAATTTGGATAAGAGCCCATTGGCTCCTAATCAACGACTCGGTTCGAATTAGAAACATATCACTTTAACATTGACACGTGGAATACCTTATAAATTTGCTGCAACTGCGACGGCAAGAACTCATGGGCAACTTTACCTATATTTATCACTACCTCGAGCGGTTCACTAAATTTAGGACTTAACTTGCCCCCTCTATTCAATCTTAGCCAAATCTCTTTCAAGATGAAACTTTTGTCAACACTACTGATCCTATTTCTATATCCACACTCTTTCAATGCAAGTCCGCCTTCTTTCTTTTTCTATCCCGAGCTGCTTCAACTCTTTTCCCATTCTTTTATTAACTCCCTAATGATCTTAATCGAATTGAACCCTTTCCTTCTGCGCAAGGCATTTGTTACTACACCGGCTTTTTTAGGTGGTGGTTACTGGAGTAATCAAAATTCTTTATTAATCTCAGCTAAAATCCATACTTCAAAACTTAACATATAATTACCTCCCATCTAATCTTCGTGGGGAAATCCTTGGCCGTTCCATACAAACTTTCTTAATCCTTGAATAGCTGAGGATGTTATCAATAAATACAGTTTGCTTATTCCAGTACTCCTTATACACCATCTTCTTTAAATCCTTAGAGACGACTGGTACACCTATTAATCCAAATAACATCACCTAAAACTTGTAATATTTATATTTTATTCTAAACAAGGTCTTTAGTATGACTTCAGGCCTAACCTTCAACTGACTATAACCTGCTCCGGGTCACCTTTCAAGAACCAACACGCTCTTTTAATTGAGTCCTATAAATAATCAATTTCATACGGGGTTATTTATTCCTGTTTATCAACTTTTTAAACTTTTGATAGTCAACACGTAACTTCATATACCCATTCTTATTTTCTATAAACCAAATTAGTGCACAACATTGAATATACCTTGTCTCATTATTCCACCACCCCACAATCTTAGAGTGTCCTTAACGAATTATTTGATTCCTACTGGATCATACGATACAGGCTTTTGACATCAGCCCGACTATGTACAGTAGCCAATGAGATTATATCTCATGCTTTGACGTAATCCTGGTAAGTCATCCGATAAACCCTTGGGACTTCATTTGTTATCTGGATTTCTTTCAACTTAGGTGCTTCCTTCTTAATATCTCTTACATGCGCTAGTTATGCCTTATCATCTTGCTTATGCCCTTGGATACTTATCCTAATATTAGCTTTTGTAGATATTATTACTTGCTTCTTCTGGTAATCAATTATTGTCCTGGTTCCTTATCAGGGTCTTGAGCAGCTGAACTTTTAATCATATTACAAGTCTTAGCCTTGGGTGTACTGGATGTCCGACCCTTTGATGCACTATCTCGGGAAGCACTTCTACAGTTCTTGGCAACATGCCCCATCTTACCACAGGTGTAATAGGTGAATCCTGGATTTTCCACCTTACATTCCGACGTGTAGTGTCTTTTCTGTCCATACCTGAAAAATTCAGTATTTGCCTTACACACTCCACCATGTTTTTTACCACATTGCTTACACTCCATTATAAGTAACTTGACCGATTTGGCTTGGTTGGAGCTGACTGAGGTGTTACCAATCATGTTTAAAGAAAAACTTTGCCCTTTAAATTCTTTATTCTTATTCCTCCCAACATTTTTCTGAGACTTCTGACTAGATCCTTCTTGACCTGATGCTCCTTCCACATCATCTATCTTTCTCTTCTTATCTTCTTTTTCTCTAGCAGCTAACTTCTGATCAAATTCGATTACCAAGGCGGCCTGAACTACGGAAGGATACGTCTTGAGTTGCAATGCCACAACTCCGCTGCGAATCTCGGGCTTCAATTCTTGTTGAAACCTCCTTGCCTTCTGAGCTTCAGAGCGTACATAATCTGGTACAAACCTAGCCAACTTTGTGAACTTAGCCTCAAACTCAGCTATACTTCTATCGCCTTGCTTCAATTCTAGAAACTCAGTCTCTATTTGACTCCGCACACAGTCAGGAAAATACTTTTCCAAAAAAAATTTGGTAAACCTAGCCCATGGAACAGGGCCTTCCCCTTCTAATGCTCTGGTTGACTCCCACCGGTAATTCGCTTCATCCTTTAAGAAGTAACTTGCATAATCAGTCTTACAATTTTCACTTACTTGGACAAGATTGAAAGCTTTCTCCATCTCTTTTAACCATGCTCCGGCAGCTACTGGATTAGGTTCACCTTTAA
Organism: Apium graveolens; assembly: GCF_009905375.1. Classification (NCBI taxonomy): domain Eukaryota; kingdom Viridiplantae; phylum Streptophyta; class Magnoliopsida; order Apiales; family Apiaceae; genus Apium; species Apium graveolens. The sequence continues at coordinate 117,487,872 of NC_133648.1, forward strand.
ACTCAGGAGGGTTAACATTCTGGAAGGATTTGGAATTAATATTTTGGTTCACTCCTTGTTGTTGCTGCTGCAACAGTAGTTGCTGCTGTTGAACTTGTTGGATTAGCTGCAACTGTTGATGCTGCTACTGGCGCAACAAGTCTATATTTTCATTTATAGCTGGACCCTCTGCAAAATTACTACTATTTTCTTTAGACTGGGTAGCTTTCTTGGGTGGCATTTTTCTGAAATATATAAATGAGTTTATTTAAAATATAACAAAAATATTTGACAAAAGATATCACCGTTTAAACGATGCACCTGTATCAGGAAAATGCTTCCCCATCACAGTACCTATGTCTTTAATATCGGGGTCCATTTACAAAAGAAATCTAGATTAGCAGCACTAGCAACAATAGCAGCAATGACAGTAGCAGAATCAACAACAATAAAGAAAAGCTAGAATATAAAGAAACTAATCACCGTTGCATGGCTCTTTATTACAACAGCAACTGACTAACTTCCCGAGGCTATAACTCCATCATTTGGTCCTGAACTCTCGCGGTTACCATTATTTTTAAGTAATATCCTGAGATAGAACTTTTATTTTTCTTGACAGTCAACTTTCATTTTCTCACAATAATCAAGACTGTCTAATAGCAATGGTCACTAAACGAATTTATTATCATGGAATACCAAACGAAATTTTAAAATCAAGGAAATCGAATAAGAAGGAATAGTGAAAAAGATGTAGGTATGACTGAGAGCAACCATACAAGTACATAAGATGGCCAGTCTTAGTACCGCACAGATCACAACACATAACTCGGTGGCATCCTACCAGACTCTTTGTCACATAAACAAATAGTCAAATCATATGCATTGTTTGCCCCAATCAACCGAAAGAATCACCGAGGAAAGAAACAATATTTAAATGGAAATTCACAAAGGGAGAAAGAAAATCTAATTCATAACGGGATCAACAGAACCTAAGTTGCTTACTTCAGCTTTGACTTCCTTACAGGAGAACAAGCAATTTATAAGAAAGGTAAACAATTACTTTGGAAATACAATGCGTTTCAAGAAAGGCGTGAAAGGTTCAGGATTATACAGTGGTACTGATCCCCATACTTTATGAAACTTGGCTGTCATAGAAGCCACCGACTATTATCATACTAATTGAACTCACTGAGGTCACACACTCGGTCCAATTACATTTCTTGACAGAGAAAATGCGATATTTAGGAATAATGTTGACGTCTCTTTAGTTAACACATCAAAGGCCCGCTCAAACACAGAACTCTCGCGATCAGACTCATTTTCTCAAGAGGGAGATCTAAACCTCTTTCGGCATTGCCAACGATACATATATACGAGGGAGACATTAAAAGTTAGGCAGTTCGAGCTAATCCTCAATAGGCGTCTGGGTTGCACCTCCGGAACCCTTGACTGAACTCATAGACTCGCTCCTCTGATTGAGTTGCTGACTCACCACTTCATATAAACCTTTCTACACTCTTATGATTCTATTCCTAACCTAAATCAGGGACTCAAACCCGTAGCTCTGATACCAATTGTGACGGGCTCAACCCCAGGGTCAGGAGTTAACGTCACCAACAACAATAATAACAAACATAACATACTCCAAATCATTAATTATACATAACCACGACCCCTTTACCAAGACCTTTTCCAGGTTTAAGTATGACTTAGGTTATATCTATTACAAAACTAACTTACTCTAAATAATCTGAAAAATACTATCTTAGTACAGCAACTCAACAGACCATATTTGGTCCAACACAACTACCTCAGAGGAGCCTGACACGGAAAGCACTGGAACTCTGCCCTGACTACCGCGGAAGAATCTCCTAGGCATCTGCAATACATATATAAAAAATTCTGCAAGGGTGATCAATCAATTGCTCAGCAGTACCACTATATGAATAACAAGCAAACCAATTTATGATAAAACAGTGATAGGAACAGGAATCATAGCTTGTTTACAGAAGCGAGATAAACATTCATAAACTGGATATTTAAAACTAGCATGCTCTGAAATAAAACAACAATATCAGTCGTGTGCTGTGTATAAATACCAGAATTAAATCTTAGCATGCTATTTCATTTTCAAATCATATGTCTCAGCGAAGTTGATTTGTTAAACAATTTCAAAACTGAATCAATCAAATCTATTGGACGTTCAACGAGTGAAGATACCTGATCTTTCTACCCTCATCGGACAACGACTAACGACCATCCAGAATAAAGAATATGTTCCGGAACTTGGGAAAATACTATCTAGGTCTTTCCCCCAATACTGGACTAATCGGTTAAACAGAGCGCCCAACCGAATTAGCAACTTACGCCTACGCAATTCCAATAGATCAACTGAATTCCCTTTTTTCCTCTTTCCAAAGTTCCACAACATAGGTGGATCAAAACATTCCACGACATAGGTGGATCAAAACATTCTCTTTATCCAGTTTTCAAAATCACTATCACCTATCTCTTCTTAAAATCATTCTCTCACAGCACACTATTCAAAAACTTCCTTTCATTTTAATCAAGTTTAGAGATAGGTGCTTTCAGAAGTTACTTTTCCCCAAAACATAATTTTTAAACAACATTTCCAAATACAGGGGATACGTAACTTAAAATGTTTATGTTCCATTACGAGAATAAAACTACAGTTACTCATATATACTGCACCACAAGAGGATGGTCAGGGGTATTTGCCTTGCAGAGCTTTACAACTATTACTGATTGACCCTGGACTGACTTGAATGCTCGACTTTATCGCCTTACTATCAGACTATCCTGGATCTGACTTTAACACTCAGGTCATTCGCTTGGAACCTTGCCGAGCTTGTCAACTGATCACTAGGCTATTTTTGGTTCGACGTCAACTTTCGGTTTCCCGACTAGAACCTACAGGGTCAAAATACTTTATGTTAGACGTCTAGGTATGCTTGATATATCCTCAATAACAAACCTACCCATACGATAATACCTTCCGACTCGTATTTGTACATATTGTCATAATACACGAAACAACTAGGGTTCACACAAAATTGGAACTCGGTCTGATGATTATATTCGGAAAATACAAACACTTTCATTTCAGAAAATAGGGTTGTCGAATATTTATTAAATGTTTTGTTTATAATTATATACGTAGGTACGTTCGACTCGTAATCCCGATAATCATAGGAAGTATCCCCCTATTTTTGAATTTAATTTTCCTAAAAATCGGGCAGCACCTCCTCTGTTTACGCCCAACCCGTCGAAACATAATCGACGTCTTAACAATCCAGCAATCACGCAATCCAAATTATGTGCCCGACTTTAATTTAAAATAACTAATCGTTATACCGAAAAATAATTTTATGAACTAATTATTATTTATTTATATTAGGACTCAGAATCGCGTCATCACAGTCCACCGTCGACTCGTTAATAGTCATCGTCGACGGCAGCAAAATTCGGAGGTGCCCCCGCTTAATTCGGGTTCCCGTCACGAATTCCACCGATGATTTTTTAAAACAGAACTTTCTGCATTATAAACTATTTCATAAAAAGGAAAAAAAATCAAAATTGTTGCAGAAATTAATCCAAAAATCCTTAGCCAAAACACGCATACAGCCGAGAAAGAAAATAGCTGGAATTCAACTGGAACTACAACCCAAACACTGCACAGTTCGAATAACAGCAACACAGCCAAAATACTCACACACGCTAAACACACACACGAACACACATAATCACACACACGCACACTTGCACAGCACACACAGAACTAACACACACAAAAACACACACTTACGCGCACACACACCCAACACCACGGTCATAGAACACGAGCAGGAACAGGGAGTCCGACAGCAAGCGGAGTACAGCGATCGGACAATCGCCGGCAACCACGCCACCGCAGAAGGAAGAAAGAAACATAGAAATGCCGGGGAAAAGGTGAAAACGGGAGTAGGACAACAGGGATGTGGGGAGTGATTGTGTGGAAGAATAGAGAGAGAGATCCGGGAAAGAAAAATGAAGAACCGGAATGAGAGATTAAGGGGATCGAGGGGAAGAACTGTGAAACAGAGGGGTTATATAAATTTATTTATTATTATTATTTTATTTTTTACCAATCAGCAGTCAACACGTCTCAAAGTATTGCCGCACTAAGTTTATGGCGTGCCACGTGTCCATCTCTGTAATTACAAGCTCGGTTTTTGTCCCGCACTCGCATTTTAACGAACCAAGTTGCACAAAAATAGTCCTGGAAAATTATCAAAATATTCATAAAATGTTAATAAAAACATAATTTTGATGATTTTAAAATAATTTATGAAACACAATTTATATCCGCTTTTAACAATTAAACGAATCAACACGCGGGTAAAATTAATCCCAAAAATTTCCAAAATAATTTTAAAATTCTCAGAATATTCCAAACTTCAATAAATATGAGTTTCATAATTTTTGAAAAATTCTGGAATTAAATACGGATTTTACAAATATATACAATCATAAAATCATACAGGGCTGAATAATTGATGAAATATCAATTTCTAAATTTTATAAAATCCCAAAAATAGTTATTGTAATTATAAAATCATAAAAACAATTTAAGAGACATTTTAAATATTTATGCCAATAAATTTGCATTAAATCCACTTTTAAAAGTAATACAACTAAATAGTTAATTACGAGAACAACCATGTACACCACAAATCACCCATAGATAATAATAAAACAACATATAACTAACAGAAGCTATATACATAATTTATTTATTTAATAATTTCATAAACACACATTTAAATAATACGAAAATACGCGAGTCGTTATATATTCTCCCAGATAAAGACTCTTACTTGTTTCATTTTTCTCTTTTATATCCTATATATATCCAAGATATCAGCTTTTATAGTGTTTCTTAAAATGTCTTGTACATTGTGATTGAAGTACCTATGCATTTCCCTAATTCCATCATATTCAACAAAATTAAAAGGCAAGGTATGTTGTATTATTGATTTTCCCATTAGATTACGGTAAACACTTTGCTCAAATGGAATAATTTCTAACTCATCACCACAAACGTCTCCATGTTTTAACATCATATGCTTTCTCATATTTGAGGTACCATGTTCACTTATATAAACTTAATCACATTTTTTACACCTAGACTTTTGTATTCCATTCTCCACAAACTTATCAAATAATTCCCAAATTATTAATGTAGATTTCTTAAATCTTTTTGTAGGTCTACTAGAGGTCGAACTTTGTTCTTCTTCCATTACAACTTTAAATCTATATTAAACCAAAAACAAACAAGAAAATATAAATACATATATTAGATTTAGACTATTTAATAATAAACATCCTTAAACATATGATAAAACGTAAACATATATACATAAGTTATCACAATTACTACTCAATTTGATAAATATACCGAACATACATAAATCACACATATCCAAATAATCAAACATATATAAAGATGTGTGTGTCTACGTATGTATAGGTGTTTGCAGAGATACATACCTGATAAGATCGAAGGTCAAAGACACACGGAAATTACTCAAAGGTTAAATGAAAACAGTCAGGAGATTCTTCGAATTTTATAAATACACCCAAGTTTAGAGCCGAGAGTTACACTATCGTTTAATCTTCAATTGACGATTCTAGGTTAAAAGTCCTTTTTTAAGAAAAATATGGATATCACGCATTTGATCCATATTTGGGTCCGGATTTAGGATAAAAATGTGATTTTAAAACCAACCAAATCCAAATAAAAAATGTGACCTTTTGTTGGGCCAGATTTTAAAAACGGGTTTGGTTTAGACTGGATATATGGTTTTGGGCCTGTATTGCCAGGTCTAATATATATTAGATGGGCCAGATTGACTAGGGAATATGTTTCTAAAGAATAAACAATTATATGCACACTTATGGTTATTGAATTTAATTGTTGTTTGGAATAATTTTTAGCACAAGTGGGAGATTGTTGGGATATTTTATAATATTAACAATATACGGGCTTACAAATTGAAGACAATTATATTTAATGTTTATTTTGTATTTGGACTAATTAAGTTGTTTAAAATAAAGGGTTCAATGACATCTTCGCAACCTCTATTCCTCTATTTCCATCAGTTTGAGTGAGATACAGGTAAAGACCGAATCAAGTCTGCGGAAGATCAAGTCCAATTATTTATCTCCATGGAATCGGGTACGCTTCCGTATTACAATTATTATGTAATCTTGATAATATCGCGTAAGATGGTCATGATTATATATTTATATCTAACATAATTATCACAACCGGTAAAAATAAGAGTAACAATTTTTTTCACATTTAATTTCTCTTGTGTTCTGAGACGGGTACATGCAATATACCATCATTCCACCATCAGAGTTGTTCAAAAATTCAAAATCCGATCTGGAAAAAAACCCGAAAAGCCTGGTCCGGAAAAAAGCCCGGCACAATTCGTCCCGACCCGCGGGTCTTAAATGGGCCTCCTTTTTCTAGAAAATCCGGCCCGGCCCGAAACCCGAAAAGTCCCGATCTAAAAAAGCCCGGATAGAAGTCCTGTTCAGACCGAATAAAAACCCAGGCTTTTTGAAAAGACAAAAAAACGAATTTTTTACATAAAATTTGAAAATATACATTACATTTTATGATTTTTAAAATATTATATTATAATATTAGAAACAATTAAGTTATGCATGATTATTCATATATTATATTAAAAATAATTATTTATTTCGGTGTCTAAACTACTCTATCTGATATATCAAGATATTATTTTCTACGGTACTTAAACTACTCATAATTCGAGTTATAAAATATTAAAATATTTTTGTAATATATAAAATAAAAAACCCAATTAAAACCCGGTTCGGCCCGATCCGATCCGGCCCGGCACGCGGACCTAAAATGGGCCTTATATTTTTTAGAAAGTCCGTCCCAACAGGATTCTGAACAAAATTCGGATTTGTATTATATTTTTTAAAATCTTAACAAAATTCGGCCCGGCGGACTTTTTATGCATCTTCGCTACTAAGGACGATATTTCAGACTAGTTTACTAAAGACTCTTTGATAAATCATATTTGAAGTCTCACCCTGCATGTACTTGCGCAATCCAAATTAAATAATTATACTTTTAACCATATGAAAAAAAACTTATGTTTTTGTTTTTCGCCCCATTCTTAGTGTGTGTGGATCAGCTCATGAACTAATACCATTGTTTTTGCAAATTTATCCAACGAGATACTCGTATACTCCCCTACCATATCAGATGTCATTCTTTTAAATCCTTACTAGTTTCTGTTTTAAAACTCTAATCTTAAACTCAGTGAACCTTTCAAGTGCTTCAATATTTACAACAATCATCAATAAAGATACTAAAATATCATTTGTTATCTCTGGTTAACACGCCATCAAATTCACCCACCAAATCTAATACACTTCTGAACACCTTATACTACTTTAAAAGGTTTCAATACTTTAAAAGGTTTTCGTATCTAATTTGTAAATACACATACTTGTAAATTCAGAATTTTTATCAATGAGCAATGTTTGAGAATCAACTCTAAACTCATCACATCATTTCGACACGCCACTGACCCTTCCTCCCCTCCCTTTACTACTAAATACATAGTATAGTCAATAATAAAAATCAATTGTCACCTAAAACAAATCAAATCAATTCAGTTACTGTTAGAAAATTAGGATTTTAGAGCTTAATTTAATTATGTTCTTGATGTTAATCCTAAAATCTAATGATTGGAAATTGTTCAATGATATTTGAACTTAAATTTTCATGTATGGTTTTAAGAATTTTCTTAATGAAATCCATATGAAATGAGAATTGAAAGTAGCTTGGAAAAACTTGGAAAATTTGAGAATGTTTGTCCCACATTGAAATAAATAAAGGGGGTTGTGTGCTTTATATGATATTACCCACATGAGTAGTATACAACTACTAAGGTGTGTGATGGTCCATTGTGTTGTTGTGTGCTTCACGCGCGCCCCGCCCCGCCACGCACCGGGTCGGGTCGGGTCGAAGGTTCTGATATAAGAATCAGAACTTAAGAACTGATGAATAAAATCAGAATTTAACAAGTTCTGATATCAGAATCAGAACTTAAGTACTGATGAGTCGAATCAGAACTTAACTTAAGTTCTGATAATAATGTGGGTGTTAATGTGAAAAGCTGTTACAAATAATTTAAATTCAAAAGCTGTTCAGTTTTGATTTTTTCATTTATGAATTCAAAATCTGATCAGTTTTGATTTTTTCATTAATGGAGCAGTTTAATTCAGACATTAAGTGTGTGGACAGTTTCATTTTTCCTCTCCTATAAATAGAGGCTAAACTGAATGAATATACAACACACTACATTCTCATCTCTTCTCTTCAATCTCTCTGCATTTCTCTCCCATAAGTCCTGAAGTGCTGATATTTTCCGGCGACTGAGGTGCTGGTCGAAGTGGAGGTTTTGTTGCTGCTGTTAACATAAACTTCGAGCTGTTTTATCCTGGTGAAGATATTGCGCACATCCCAAACGCAGCAGGTAGGGGGCAATAATCTCTTCAAGAGCAGCCAGGACTTCGAGCAAGGCCTGGTGACTCAGCTGTATTCATTTTCTTGGCGTTTTGTATCTGTAAACCTTTATTTCAGTCACTGTTGAAAGCTATGGTTTCGGGTACATCTTTCTTTCTCTCTTCGTTATTTCAGTTACTGATTTTGTTTACCTGCATGTTTTGTTTTATTAACTGTGGTCTTGGCCTAAACTTGTTAAATTCTTTATACACTTGCCTCTATGTTGCTATACTTGTTAGTGAGTTTCTCAACAGTTACAACTTTATGATTGATATTGCTTTTATTGCAATCCATTTGAAGCTAATTTTAAAATAAAAGGTATCAAAAAATTTTAATTCAAAATCACTTTTATTCTTACACAATGTCCATGAACTTTTATTTGTTCTATTACAAGTAGAGAAGTCACACTAATAATTTGATTGAAGTATACAAATTATTTTCTGGTCCTTCCTCTTTTTTGTGCCAGCCAGCTAGGTTACATGTTTGACCAAATGCTAAAGTTTTGATCTAGCCCCACTCTTACCTGGAAACTGCAATGCATCATAGTGGCCAAAGCCGTGATATAGAACATTGATAGGATTTTCCTTTCCGTATTCTTGCCCATATTCGGCTATAGTTATTAGGCCACCAGAATCCTTGTCGTGCATGAAGACTGTGATCGGCATCCTACAGTATAAAACCCTTTAAAATTAGAAAGTAGAAAGAATATACTTTCAAAATAAAAAGATCCAGAAGTCTGACTAATATCAAAACGGATAGACATTTGATTGCATGGCCAGATAGAGTTACATGTACTCGTACTCACTCAAAAGAATGCGTAGGAAGGGAAGAAAGAGATGTAACTTACTGAAGTACATGAGAAGCCATAAGTAATTCAGGCTCACCTCCCCATACATGCGGCTTTCTTATATTGAAGACATAAGTATCGAAATCACCTTCTATAAACCTAAACATAGATTAGGAACCCATCAGCATAACCAATTCATGGTTTTTTAAAATCAACAAAAGCAATTAAGCGAAGTTGGGGATCGTTTAATTGTTCAACAATTAAAACATAAATTTTAACCATGAAGAATGTACTTTTCACTTGTGTCTTTACTAGTATACCTGCATGAAGCAGGTTCTCCAATGCCTACATTGTTTTAGGGTCCCTATTGGCAGTTTTATATGTTCCTTTATGAACAGTTATAGTGTTGAACACCATAAAACTTTTGAGAGCAGTTCATCAGGTAATTTTAAACAAGTGATATCCAGACTCATTTATTAAAACTGTTCTGTAGCAATGCCCACATTGATTTGGGCTCTCGCAAGTCTTCAATACAAATATTCAATATAAAACAAGACCCTATGTAAAAGGAAATTTACTTTTAAAACTTTTAATAAGTTCATGGAAAACAATGCCAATGCAATAACTAAAGATTGTTGCCAGACTCACCATTCCGTCTCTTCTCTTCTTTTGATAAATTCATTAGCCACCTGGTAAATTTAGCAGATGTTAACTTGATTAATAAAGTTATCTTACAAACACACTAAAATAAAATGCACATAAAAAATTGACGTCAATGCCCCTTGATTAAGTAAAGCTAGGACAGAGTTGAAAGAGTATAACAGCTGCCCGTGTCCTTCAACTTTAATATCTTTGTTATAAAAACTATAAGTGGGGAAAATATGGTACCAAGTATCATCCTATTGTTTTGTAAAGATAGCAACTGTGGTACAACAAATAATCTTCTCATTCTTTGTATTAAACTTGAGGCCGAGAGAACTTACACTGGTGCGCAATTCATCGGCTAAATCTTTTTGAAGCCTCTCACTGGGAGCAGGTTTCCCTAATCGTACACAAGCACCATGAGCAACAGAACGGAACATGCATCTTCCATCTCCAGGTATACCTGAAAATGGACAAGGTATTAACACTACAGCGCTTACTTAAATCTATAGGAAATTTACTAGCAATTGTAAATAATTTACTCACCGATGATAGAATAGTCGGTGTAGACTTGTTTCCCATGTGAATGACTAACAGAAGGGGAACCACATTCTCCGTCCGCGTTTTTCTTAGCATGAAGCCCTTCAGCATTTACTGGTTCAGAAGTAGAATAAACCAAAAGTCCAACAATTAAACTAGCAGGAACAGACCCTTGCATCCAGGAAGAGGACCACACATTACATGTACTCTGGGGAGTTAACCGTTGTCTAGGAACTAAATTCCTCATCGATGTATATTCACAACACAGTGATCTATGTAGGTGTGTCTTCAGAGGGCATGTAGAATTGATTATAATCTTACCAGTCGACGTATTCATGTTCATCCTCTGTTTGGAGAAGCTAGGTCGAAAACTCCGTTTCTGGAACATTTCAAGGCCAGCCACAGGTAAAAAACGATTTGCCCTCGACATATCCAAATATCTGGGTTTAAAATTCTTAGACAAAATAGAAAAACATGAAGCTCCAGCTGATGCACGACACCTAGCACCTAATCTCCAGCTACTCATTCTTTTACACAAACAGCAACACGGAAGCAAGCAAAGATTTTCCCATAGCCTTACACCAATCCCAACAGACAAAAGCTATAAATTCTGCCAATTACATATTATTTCTATTAGCAGTAAGGTACTAATAATCTCAGCATAAAGAGCAACAATACTTAAATCACTGTTTTGTCGAATATATTGTCAATTCACAACCACAAATATCTGTAAATTAAAACACGAGCTCACAGCATTCCCCAATTTCACCAAATTGGAAAATATAGCAGAAGTTGAGAATCGAATTAAGAAAAAAAAAACATATCCTTGATTGGTTAGAAATGCGAGTAATCAAGAAAGTGTGTGTGTGTGTGAAATGGGGGGATGCATAAATAAACTATAAAGAAAGAAAGAGGGAATTAAAGAACAGAACAATAAAATTTGTATAATTCAAGTAAAGAATTAACCTTTGTTTAAACAACCACAAGAAGATGATGGAATGGGTTGAGACTTGAGACTCCGTTATCAACTTTAGGCAGCTATAAACTGAAGGTTCTAGCACCTCCGTCCTTTTTTTTCTTGCGATATATGCAGGTCAGGGTGTGTGTTTGTTGGCTTCTTATTCAACTTTTTTTATGGGTTAAATATTAAATTGGTCACTCAACTAAAAGTCAGATATCAGTTTAATCATTAAAATTAACGGGGTATCATTTGAATTACTAAAGTCATAATAAATATCATACATATACCTCAAAATATGTGCTCAAGAATTAAAATTTATTTTATGGAGTTCTATATATTTTTCTTGATACATATTACAACCAAATGAAAATATATGAATTCTAGTATTTTCTATAATATAATAAGATTTTTTAAAATTTATCTACTATTTATTTTTAATTTTGTAGTCATTTGCTTTATTTAAATAAAAATAATTAGTAGATAAATTTTCAAAAATCGCAAAATATCATCTAAAATACTATGAATTCATAATTTTTCATTTGGTTACAATAAGATTTTAAAAAAAATGTTTAGAACTCCATAAAATAAATTTTAATTCTCGAACACATATTTTGAGGTATTTGTTTGATATTTATTATTATTTTAGTGATCCAAATGATACCCCGTTAAGTTTGATGATTAAACTGATATATGACCTTCGGTTGAGTGACCACTTTGATATTTAACCCCTTTTTTTATTGTTCCAAATAATAGTTATTAATTTTATTTTTCTTGAATAAAAAAATTTGTTGATATACCTAAAATTTAGTTTAAATGGATTGGACAGTAAGTTGTCTGGTTGATCAAATTTTTTATATTATGAGTTTTCTTTATCGAAGTAACTATTTAAATAAAATAATATATATTTTGAAATATCAATGATCATAAAGTTTAGGATAGGATAAATAAATATTTGTTAATATATAACTAACAGAATCATAATAATATATAAAATATTGAGTTCCACTAATAGGTTCAATTCCTTATTTTTACACCACTCCTATAAATAACTATGCGCATCTGATCTTGTACTGATCTGATTTTGCACTAATTTAACATAAATGCCCTTATCAAGATAGTTCATTTTGTTCCTACATTTTTTAAATCAGGGTTAGTCTAGTAAATCTACTTACAAAGAAAAAAGTTTTAAAAAAAATCACGTCAGCCAGTTCAAACTTCCGATCCACGGTTAGTGGCTAACTACGTTCAATTAGTGTACATCAAAAATTTGAAATCTAAAATATCTTTGATACTGTCTTGAATGATAATAATTGGGCGGTGCAACAGGGCGGCATGACAATGCTGTTATTTGCGCCTAACAATTGACTAAAAGAAACTTGGTAATCTGATTTAGGAGATATAAAACAATGTCTCAATTATCATCGCGTAAAAGAGATAGTACTTCTAGATTCATACTGTTACTCGAGAATACTATGTCGATACAATCTTCTGAGGCATCTATGGATGTTTTACCAAGGAAAATAGGAAGACCGAGGAAAGAAAATTCAGAAGCATTAGTTCAAAATACTGATGTGATATCAGCACTGTTAATGTCAGAAAAAGAGGCAGGCCAAATAAAGAAAGTGTTGTTCAAAAAGAAAGTTTTGTATCGAGTTCAAGTAATCAGGAGAGATTTAAGTCCACCAAATAAAGAAAGTGTTGTTCAAAAAGAAAGTTTTGTATCGAGTTCAAGTAATCAGGAGAGATTTAAGTCCACCAAGTTTTTTACAGAGGGCCATACAACAGGTAATATAATAGTTTCTACATAGTTCTTCTCATGTTTGATGATTTAAAAAAATTACTGTAAATGTAATAAGTAATCTATAATGTTTTAGCTGGTAGAAGCGCAGACATAGAAAAGGACAAGGAGAATGTCTTTCACAAAATCTATATTGCAAGTAAGTTCCCTCATGTTGCCAAAACCTTCTAGGCAATGCATTGTTTCACTTACCATATATGGCCTCTAGTAAAACCCAAAAAGAGTAGAAAAATGGCCTAAAAGTGTTGCCTAAAGTAAAAAATTGGGCTATGGTTACACTTTTTGTAAATTTTATGGTGTTGGGTTTGCTCGTGCTATAATAAAGGTCTATGGTAACAGTTTTTGAACCTTTAGTAACATAGGTAAAAATGTAATAATAAACCCCTAATAGTTACATTTTCAGTATCTATGGTAACACCAAGCACATGTAACCACATTTCTATTACAACACCCATAAACCTTTAGTAACACCAAAAAATATGTTACCATAAACTCTTTTCCAAAATCATTTTTTCTATTGTAACACAATATTGTAAAATAATTAAATTATTTTGGTAACATGTTTATAGCTTATTGTAACACTTGTATTTGTTGTAACAATTTTTCCTGTTTTTGTCAACATAAAATATCAATTGGTTACACTTGTTAATTTTCAAAATGTAATAAAATCTAAATCAACTTGTAACATTAAGACTTGGATACCTATTAATTGAACTTGAAAACTATTAACAAAAAGTACAATTTCATCCCACAAATACAAAGTTCCAAGTAAACCAAACTTCCAAATTCCATCCAAAAGCCACAAGTACTAGTTCTAACTAAACCAAATGAAATGGTCTAATATCTTCCATAAAACTCGTTACTACCATACATCAAGTTCCCAAAAGATAAGACGGGGCATTCACAAATGATATTAAGCAACTGATCATCCATCTGTGCGAAAAATGAAACCTGCAAGTTTGCAAATTTTAGGATTATAAGTTTTAGTTGGTTAAATGAAAGATCACAATTAGAAATACTGATAATGCTAAAACTAAGTCTATAAGTTGTAGTTAACGGAAATTCCTTAATTTTACGTACAATAATCCACACATTTGACAAGTATAATTCCTAACTGAAGCCTTGTTTCAATAAGAAAAACAAGAAAGCCAATAAATGTTATACAAATTTTCTCTGATGTAGCACCAAACTTCAACAAAGTCATAGAATCACCATTTATTTTAGAGATTATTTTATTCACCACATCTTTTCTCCTTTTCTACTAACTATATTATTGTTAGTCATAGAATCACCATTTATGTTAGAGACTATATTATTCAGCTTTTTGCTATAATGTTTTCTTCTGCCAGCTACAACCATTTCTTAAAATTTAACCATTGAGTAAAATAGTAGAAATTAACTTTTGAATAATTAATCAAAGCAAGTACATTCTTCAACAATGAATTTGAATCATCCTGATGGTACTTTAAGATTTCTGGATATTAGATGAAATGATGAATTAACTGCTGTTAATTGTTAATATTCGGATGTTCAACATCCCACTAGTAAGAAAAAAGGCTATCCAATAACTGATCCAACATAAATCAAGTACTGACTTCCAATGGTTGTCTCTGAGGAGAAGCACATCGTTCTCTCTGTCTGATGACATCCCAACTGACCCGGATTTGTAAACCTGATTACCTGTTAAGATGCAAAAGATCTCACAAATAATTTGTCTGAATATATTATTAGATCTAATTTGGTTCATGAAGGCATAATGTAATGTAATCCATTGTAATGACAATTTTATTTAATATAAAATATTAATGTGTTAGACATGGATCTAAAACTAAAACCACACTAACCTTGTTCTTTGTTACTTGTAAAATAAAAGCATCTAAAAATGTGATTTAAAAGCCTGCATGTTGACCTGGATCAGTAAAATCGACCTAAACTACAAATTATTGCAAAACTAGCAAAAAATTAATTTTTTTATGAAAAGTTTGTAAGTTTACTCTAATCCGACACATATATAATAATAATGATAGGCACTTCCCGTGGATAAACATTGGCTTGCAAGCTCCGCACAGCAGAAACAACACATAACATATTAAATTAAATTCAAGTGAATTCCTACCAAAGTCAGGCTAGTCAGTACATATATTATTCTCTACTTGTATATCTCGGATAACATCTCAATATGAAACTTGAATGCAATTTTATTGCCCTCCCATAAAATATTATTAGGTTGGGCACATAGTATTGGTTGGATTTTAAAAGTAAGATACAATTAATCAAGACATATTTTAAATAATTTTCATGTGAAAACAGATACAAAGTTTGGTTTCACAGTGAACAAATACAAATTTTACTTTTTAAAGAGGATAGCTAAATCGAAGCTTATATCTTTACAACTCACACTCTGTCAAAAGCACATGCTTCCGCATTAAAGAGAATATCACTAGGAATCCATTTTTTGCACAACTTTGACCACACTATCTAAACTATTATTCTTATATATGATACTAAAGGCCTGATGGTTTAAACTCCAAAATTCTCCTTAACCCGAGCTAAATGACATTAATCGGGTCATAATTTATTAACTTTACAAACTCCTTGCACAAAGTTACTACAGTTCTACTAACATACTACACACTTTATCAATTAAACAAACTCAAAACAAAACGCACAGTATAAAACCTCATTTTTATCAAAATTCACATATAAATAAGCAATCGGCGCAACAAATTTACCTCCTTTTTATCCAAAAAACACCAAGAACCGGCAGTTCACTATACTATAATTACAAACACTTATACATGTACAATATAATAGGTAGGGAGGGAGAGGGTGGGAGAGAGAGAGAGAGAGAGAGAGAGAGAGAGAGAGAGAGAGAGAGAGAGAGAGAGAGAGAGAGAGAGAGAGCACATGTGTAAATTAGGAGGTATGAGTATTTAACAGAATAGAAAGATGACAAAGATTCCAACACTTTGAACAAATACAAAATTAATAATAGGAATTATAAAAAATGAAAGCTCATAAGCATAAACATATAATTGAAATTTTGAAGAAAGCTCCAAAAGCCTTTTGTAGAATTCGTAATTAAACCCTTATATGGAAGCCCCAAATTGGAAATATGATGGGTAGAAGTTGACTCCTACAGATTTGTTGATGCCGTCAAAGACTGATTGAGTTGAAGAAAGAGATTTGAAGATGTTAATCCCCGCTACAACGAACCCTAATTTTCAAACCTTCAATCTGATTGAGCTTATTTTCTGTTCATAATTTTAAAGACAGAGAAATTGAGATGTATTTATGTTCATGTATATAAGGGGTGTGTTTGTATAATGGTTGTGGAATTTTATTTCTACTAATCGCTTCCCCCCTAAAATTTCATTAACTTATCCGCCCAAAAATTCTAAAATTTTTTATCAAAGATGATCGCCAAAAATTACCGCTCATTATTTTAAGAATTGTAACACTTTTTGAATACTCAATGGCAACACCAAAATATATTTGACAGTAAGAGTTTCATCATGGCTAAGGCAACGCCAGATGATATCAACTATAACTTCAAAAGAAAGTATTGCCTTATATCAATTTTTAGTCATCTAAGGTAACATTTTGGCTTGTAACACTGAAAACGTGTTGGCGAAGACCATATATGGTGTAGTGTTTGTCACTTTAGGCGATCACGGTTTTGAGAC
Source organism: Apium graveolens (assembly GCF_009905375.1). Taxonomy (NCBI): domain Eukaryota; kingdom Viridiplantae; phylum Streptophyta; class Magnoliopsida; order Apiales; family Apiaceae; genus Apium; species Apium graveolens. The sequence goes on from NC_133648.1 coordinate 117,504,882, forward strand.
TGTAGTTATTTAGTAAGCATCCTGTTATTTGGCATGTTTTTGCTTTATTTTTACTGCCACTCAATACAATTGGTGGTACGTTATTACAAAGTAATATTTATCCAAGAGGTGAGTTGTTAATGTTTATTGTCGGCAGTATTAATGTGACTCAATCCATATCATTGTTAATGTTTATAGTAGAAAGTAGTAATGTGAGTCATGCGAATATTCATAGTATGGAGTTTGGTAAATTAATTGATGTGAACAATTGAAGTACAAAATTGTAAGCCAAAATTTATGATTCATATCTAGATAATGTCATGTGTTTTATTTATTCTTATAAACGCTGCAAGAGTCAGGCATTCCGTGCAGCCGCTCAATACAATTGGTCATTCGGCATTACAAAGTAATATTCCTCCAAGAGGCAAGTTGTTAAATGTTTATAGTCGGAAGTGTTAATGTGACTCAATCCATATCATTGTTAATATTTAGAAAATGTCATGTACATTTTTTTTATATTTTACAGCTAAAGCAGAGCTCAATCCTCCAGTGCAGCTGTTAATTGCCAATCGTCGTGTGCCATTACAAAGTATCAGTTTAAAATATAAAAATTCTTTTATTTTCTTGAAGGAACTTGACCGATCATCCTAATATTTTGTTCTAATTTTGTGTTTTAATATTGCACAAATGATATTATGTGTAGCAGTCCTGCATTTCGATCATCCAACGTGTTCCTTCCATTGAGCGACATTACCAATAAATGTAAAATTCAATTTGGAAAATAATTTTCTGATAAAAATTTAGCAGTTTTGTCAAATAATGAAGATGTGTTTTTTAAACATAAGCTACAACAAGATCAATGCTTATGTGCAACCGGGATATGCCAGTCGTGGTTTACCATTACAAAATAACATTACTCCTTGTTAGATCTTGGTTTATATTTTTTCAATATTTTCACGATCTTGGCCTAGTATAGTGATTTTTTTAACTAACTAATTTAAATAATTGATATTGTTGTTCCTACACCTACATCATGCTTGTGAAAATTTCCTAATTAATGTAACTTTGTGATATTGTTGTACTTTTACAATATCACTCATCTTTTCCACTACTTTGTTTTTTCTACTATTCACTTATATAAATTGTCTTTTTGTTAGGTGGAATGATTAATGCAAATTTCCTCATCAGTCTGTGTTACCTGCAATCCAAGAAAGTAACTCAATTCCCCTATCATACTCATTTGATACCTTGACTTCATAATATCAGAAAATTTGTGTACAACTTGTTATTAGTAGACCCGAATATGATATCATCAACATAAATTTGCACCAAAAGCAGATCTTTACCCTTATTAACATAAAATAAGGTTTTGTCAATTGTACCTCTTTTGAAACCACTTTCAATCAGAAATTTTGCAAGTGTTTCATACGAGGCCCTTGGTGCTTTTTTGAGTCCATACAAAGCTTTATCAAGTCTGTACACATGATTAGGAAATTTGGGATCAATGAAACCAGGTGGTTTCTCAACATATACCTCTTCTTCTAACTCTCTATTCAGAAAGGCACTTATAACATCCATCTGAAAGACTATGAACTTCTTATGAGCAACATAAGCTAAGTAAATCCTGATAGTTTCTATTCTTTCCACAGGAGCAAATGTTTCATCATATTCAATGCCTTTTTGTTATGAATATTCCTTTACAATAAGTCTAGTTTTGTTCCTGATTATAGTGCCATATGAGTCTGTCTTGTTCCTGAAACCCATTTTGTGCCAACTAATGATTTGTTCTTTGATCTTGGAACAAGCTTCCACACTTCATTCTTCTCAAACTCATTCAATTCTTCCTACATAGATGTAATCCAATCACCATCTTTGAGTGGATCATCCACTTTCTTTGGCTCCTCCTTAGAAAGGAAGTTATGATTAAGAAATTCATGCCCAGTTGCACTCCTTGTTTGAACACCAGCACCATGATCTCCAATTATAAGATCAGGTGTATGATCTTTTGTCTATTTTACAGCTCTTGGTAATTCAGTCCCATTTCTTGATGCCCCCTGCATTGGATGCATCATTAAAATCATTGTCATGTGAAGCTCTCCCTGTTTCGGTGCTCTCAATTCCTAATTAGGTAGAGCGTCCATTTATGGATTGTTCACCAAATTGATCTTGATGCTTGTTCGCTATAATTCTAACGCGAAAATACACGCAAGCGTACGCGATCACAAGTAGTGTAAGATATAAATCAAGTTCGTTCCTACAGGGACTGGTTTAGGTTAATTTTAGATTATGCACTTATGCAACAATGTATGATTATCGTTCAATAGTAAGACAAATAATAATTTGAGTTTTGATTTAATTAAGAGATTATACTAAATATCATTAACTAAGATAATTAAGATTGAATTACTTATATGAGAATAAACATGAGTTTCTAACTTCACTAAATACTTCATTCAAAGTTATGTTCTTTAACCCTAGCATGCGATGGTGATGACAACTAATCAGATAACACAAAATTAGTATCCGCTAACTTTCATTATACATATACCCTAATATCAAACATCCGCAATTAAGATAGAAGTTGAATAAACACCAATTATGTTGGTCCTTATATGTCTATAAAGATTGAAAATATAATGATTGAAGAGCAAGTTATCTATCGTGATTACATAGGAGGAATAAGATGGTTAAAATTACCCACGAATTATGCATGTCAATTCATATATAAACCTATGCTAGCCTGGCAATTCTAAACCTCTATATTCATTGTCGCTTCAATAGAGATTAACAAAAAATCTTAGATGTTAGCTACGCATCAAAGACAAATAAGCACAATCAAACTAGGAAATCATATATCACCACACACAAAGGATTATAAAATAATTAACTATTGAAATCCATAAATAAATCCGTTAGAACCCCATGACAACGATTAATTCATAGTCGAACTCATCGTCACCCTGGGTTCCAGTGAAAACATGATAATAAACAATATAAGAGTACTAGGGTTTAAACAAAAATCGAAAACAAGCATCCAAAGTATCAACTATATTGAAGAATACAAAAGTCTTCTTCTTCGTAGCCGTCTTGTGCTCTCTAGGTCTTCTCAATATTCTCTCTTGGTTCCTTCTTATTAAAAATGAATTATTATTGGTTTATATAGGCTTCTGGATGACCTGGGCCCTCAAATTCTTTGATTTCAAGTCAAATCAGGATTCTGGCACAAGCACCTGGCACGGTCGCCCCGCTCTCCCGCGCGGGCGCGCCGTGCTTCTGTTCCTTGACTTCAATTTCTTCTTTTTGCTGTAGTTTGAGTTCCGTTTGTCAGAATTCGATGATTTAACCGTCCACGCGAAGATATCGAGATGCTATTCAACTTGAGAATAGCCTAGGATTCCAATTCTGATCTCATTTCAGCATATTTATTTGAAAAGCTCATTTATTCATCCAACTAATGCCTGTAATGCAATAACACGAAAAACACATCAAAAATACCAATAACTTGAGTCCAAAACACCATCTTAATACTGTAATAAAGCATTCCAAGTAGATATAAAATCCATTTATCACACCCCCAAACTTGAATCGATGTTTGTCCTCAAGCATAAACAGACTCAAAAACTATAAAACAACCTAATGAATGAATGCAACTACATGAATACAACTAAATGACAATGCAATCGATCCCCTCAGAATAACCATAACCAACCAACAAGCTAATGCCTCAAAAAATACAATAACTTTGAACAGAGTTCGAATAAACCCCACAAACCAACTCACAAACCAGAAACGTGTGTGTATGGATGCTTAACAGATATATTCTCGATACTAGATCAATAACCATAACTTATCTATAATCAAAACAATCACAAGTTTATAAAGAGAATAGATGTTAAATGCATAATGACTCACAACACCTCCTTTTTACTAGAGTTATACAAGGATTCATGCTTTTATTGAACACATAACAAGGATGCTTATTTGACCGTGCAATGAATGAGGTCCCAAAAGACTTATGCATAATACCCATGTAGCGAGCGTTAGGTTAGCGGATCCCAGACTATAAAAGTCTTAGGTTACTAGGCACAAAGTCCCCTAGAACTTAATAACTCGAGTATTAAAGAGCTCACTTTTGATCAATTATGCATCAACACATATATATTTTTTCTTTTTTTTCTCTTTTTTCAATGATTTCTGAATGAGTGCATTTCACTCCATCTCATTCAACCCTAGACTACTCATAAAAATATGAGCCGGCTACTAGCCATTTGAAGCCTAGCCTTATTCACAACTAGCAATGAATTCCAATTTTTTCTCCAGAATAAAATTCAGTGTTCTTTTACCATTGAGAGAATTCCAAAAATTCTAAATATAAACAAGTGATTAAATCTCAACAACAAACAAATATGATCATGATCTAGATTAAAAGCAATCCTATAAGACTTTGTGAAAAATAATTTCTTCTGGCATGTAAATCAATTCATTAAGACTTAAACATCCCTCTATTCGCCATCACCACACTCAATTTAACATCAACCAATCAATCAGAAATAGCTCAACCTAAGGGATCATGTTATATGCATGAAAATGCAACTAAATGGACTCACACAATAACACAAACAAATAAAATGTCTTATATGAATAATCATGCAAAAATATGAATGAAATACAACTAAACATGCAACATGAATCTATATGAATCTATATGGACACACACAAACTAATCCTTACATTATCACCCCCAAACTTAAAATTTTCAATGTCCTCGTTGAAGGTAATAATAAGGATTTCAGGAATATCTAGTTATCAGAAAAATCACCCTCCTCGGGTGGAGTATCAGGAGGAGGATACACAGAATCATCACCAAACACCGGCCAATCAACCTCAACACCAGTGGCTCGAAAAGCGGTGCCCAAAGCCTGTGTCAAGTCGGCCGCAAAATGATTGTGCATGTCGTATATCGTATCCATGCGTCTGGCCAATCTCTGAAACTGCGCATCGCCAAGACCAGAACCATCCACTGCCTCCTGCTGAGCACATGAAGAACTAGCCTCTCCACGAGCGGATTTCCAAGCTACACGCCTAGCCGGAGAAGAACCACCATTATAAGTCTGATCGACTGGCCGACCTTCTGGCAGATGATCATAAGTGTAACCCAGACCTTTCTCATCAGCTTTTCCTCCATACTATTCCTGCATATCTGGGATTGTTGAGCTATCAGTAGGAGCGCTCGGCATCTGCAACTGCTCCAACTCGGGCCAACAAACATCCACCGAAACACAAAGTTTTGTCACAATCGAGGCATGAGGAATCGCCCCCGATGTCCTGCTCGGCAGAAACCGCAGCATATTCTGATATATCACTTGGCCGAGATCTATATACTCTTCATTCAAGGCCCCCTAAAGTAAAATAGCACGATCAACAGGAACATCATGTTGATGCGAAGAAGGCATAATATTGGAACACACAAAAGTATTCCATGCCCGAGCATACCTGTTCATGCATGTAGCTGGAAAAGTGAGCGACTCATTCGTGCCCTCTTGCACTTCCACTGTGTTCCCGGAACAAACAACTCAGCCATAATATAATCAAGATCCAAATCATCCCTAGACTTGTTCACCCAGTCCTCTTGCGTCGGCTTTCTCGCGGGTTGATTAATGACCCTACGAATAGCCTCCGGTGTGTAATCCACCGTCAACCCACGAACCACAGAAAACCCATTCTAGCCCTCCCTTGCATTCACATAAAACTCCCGAACAATGCTCATCGGGACTGCAGCAGGAACCTCGCAGAAAGTTTGCCATCCCAACTTCGTAACCATCTCCAAGAGCTTTCCATCTTTCGCCGTGAGTAAGAAACCCCTCTCCTTAGCAATTGATTTGGACATCAATCTCGTAAACTCAGCTTGGGCATCCGGAGAAGAAAATCTACCCACCGCAACACCCGTGCTAGAATCCTCGGTAGACGAGGGATGAGTACTACTGCTCCCATCTGTTCTTGCTCTCTTAGGTGCCATATCAATGATAGAATAAAGAAAGCTAGGGATTTGAGAGAATAAGAAGATGTATTTATATAATAGATGTGTATATATAGGATAGGTGAGGGAATGGGTAGGGTTTAGGAGTGTTTATGAATATGAATTAGGGTAGGAAAAGGGTAGAAAAAGGTTTAAATTCGGGCTGGGGTTTGTATTTCCTTTATTTTTCTTATTTTTTTTCTTTTCCAGACCTTTCGTGCGGCCGCCCCTTTCTACCACGCGGCCGCGCCATGTTTTTTCTCATTCCGCGCGGCAGCCCCGCTTCTGGCGCGGGCGCACCGTGCTCCTGGAAAAAATGATTTTTTCTGCTTTCCAAAAACTTGTTCGTTGAAATTTTAACGCGAAAATACACGCAAGTGTATGCGATCACAAGTAATATAAGATATAGGTCAAGTTCGTTCCCACAGGGACTGGTTTAGGTTAATTTCAGATTATGCACTTATACAACAAATATGGGTTGCCTCCCACGAAGAGCTTAGTTTACGTCGCTAGATTGACGTGAATCTTCGAATCAAGTTGTTGATAGAACATCGCCCACCACCTCGCGGTTTGCTGTATCTCCATAGCAATGCTTCAATCTCTGCCCATTCACTTTGAACGCTTGATCTGGATGCGTATCAAAATTCTCCACCGCTCCATGTGGAAACACAGTTTTGACCATGAATGGCCCTGACCACCTCGACTTAAGTTTTCTCGAAAAAAGTCGGAGACGGGAGTTGTATAATAAAACCTGCTGACTGGTACAGAAGACTTGCGCACTAATCTCCTATGATGCCATCTCTTGACTTTCTCCTTGTACACTTTGTTATTCTCATAAGCCTGTAGTCGAAACGCCTCTAGTTCATTTAGTTGAAGCATTCTTTTCTCTCCAGCAGCTTCCATGTCAAGATTTATCTTCTTCAAAGCCCAATATACTTTATGATCTAACTCCGCAGGTAAATGATACGCCTTCCCATACACCAACTGGAAAGGAGATATACCAGGAGGAGTCCTGAATGTTGTTCTATATGCCCAAACAGCTTCATCTAGCTTCAAAGACCAATCTTTTCTTGATGGACTCACCACCTTCTCCAAGATACGTTTAATATCCCGATTAGACACTTCAGCTTGCTCATTAGTTTGAGGATGGTAAGTTGTGGCAATACGATGATTCACGTGACACTTTTCCATCAATGCAGTGAACTTACGATTGCAGAAATACGATCCCTCGTCACTGATTGTGACTCTTGGAGTGCCGAAACGCGTGAATATCTGCTTATGAAGGAAGTTAATTACCACCTTAGCATCATTGGTTGGTAATGCTTTCACCTCGACCCAGTTGGACATATAATCAACCGCCAACAGAATATACCGATTATTGCAGGACGAGAAAAATGGCCCTATGAATTCGATTCCCCAAACATCAAAAATCTCAACTTCGAGCATCACATTAAGAGGCATCTCATCTCTCCTGGATATATTTCCCACACGTTGGCAGCGATCACATCTCGAAACGAACTGATGAGCATCCTTAAACAAAGTAGTCCAGAAGAATCCTGCTTGAAGAATACGGGTAGCTGTCTTCTCTACACCATAATGCCCACCATACATAGTAGAATGACAATCGCGCAAGATTCCCTCAGTCTCACTATACGGAGTGCATCATCTGATAATCTGGTCAGCTCCCTGTCTAAATAAGAATGGCTCATCCCATCGATACCACTTCGCCTCATGTAGAAATTTCTTCCTTTGAGCATAAGAGAGTTCTGGGGGAATAACATTACTCACCAGATAGTTCATAATATCTGCAAACCATGGTTCTTCTTCTTGTACCCCAAAAAGTTACTCATCAGGAAAAGATTCATTGATCAACGTCTAGTCCTGTGAAGCCTTGCCTTGATCTTCCAAGTGTGATAGATGATCTGCTACTTGATTTTCTGTACCTTTTCTATCCTTGATTTCCAGCTCAAATTCCTGAAGTAAGAGAATCCATCGAATCAACTGAGGTTTTGAATCTTTCTTCGAGACCAGATATCGAATAGCAACATGATCAGTGTAAACTATCACCTTCGTCCCAAGCAAATAAGATCGAAAATTCTCAAAACCATAGACAATTGACAACAACTCCTTCTATGTGGTAGTGTAATTCAGTTGAGCACCATTAAGGGTCTTACTAGCATAGTAAACCACAAGGAAAATGTCCCGCTTCCTCTGGCCAAGAACTGCTCTAACTGCATAGTCACTAGCATCACACATCATTTCAAAGGGCTCATTTCAATCAGGTGCAGTAATCACAGGTGCTGTAGTCAAACTCTTTTTCAAGCTTTCAAAAGCAGCTAGACACTCTTCATCGAATTTGAAGGGAACATCCTTTTCCAGCAAATTGCACAAAGGCTTAGAGATTTTGGAGAAGTCTTTGATGAATCGCCGATAGAAACCTGCATGACCAAGAAAACTGCGGACTCCTTTAACTGAGATTGGCGAAGGAAGATTTTCAATGACCCCCACATTGGCCTTATCCACCTCAAGACCCTTGTTAGATACCCTGTGCCCAAGAATGATAGCCTGTTGCACCATAAAGTGACATTTTTCCCAATTGAGCACTAGATTGGTCTCAACACATCTTTTCAGCACCAACCCAAGATTGTGCAAGCATTCGTCATAAAAAGTCCCGAAGACGGAAAAGTCATCCATGGATACCTCCACATTAGTGCCAATAATATCTGAGAAAATGGCCATCATGCATCTCTGAAAAGTAGCAGGCGCACCACAAAGTCCGAAAGAGACTCGACGAAAAGCGAATGTGCCAAATGGACAAGTAAATGTGGTTTTCTCTTGATCTTCTGGAGCAATGCAAATCTGATATATCCCGAATATCCATCTAGAAGACAATAGTACTCATGACCAGCCAACCTGTCAAGTATCTGATCAATGAATGTAAGCAGAAATGATCCTTCCTTGTGGCTTTATTCGGCTTTCGATACTCCATGCAAACTCTCAATCCTGTGATTGTCCGAGTAGGGATGAACTCATTCTTCTCATTAACTACAACTGTAATGCCTCCTTTCTTAGGCACATACTACACCGGGCTCACCCACAAACTGTCAGATATAGGATAAATGAATCCTGCATCTAGCCATTTAAGAATTTCCTTCTTCACAACCTCCTTCATGATAAGATTTAGCCTTCTTTGTTGCTCAAAAGTTGGCTTGCTTCCTTCCTCAAGCAGAATTTTATGCATGCAATAAGAAGGGCTGATTCTCTTGATATCTGCTATAGTCCATCCAATTATTGATTTAACTCTCTCAGAATTCTCAAGAGCTTGTCTTCATCACTTCCTGAAAGGTCAGATGCAATAATAACAGGCAAAGTAGATGCATCGCCTAAAAATGCATACCTCAAGTGACCAGGCAGTGGTTTGAACTCAAGTGTAGGAGCTTCTTCAATAGATGGCTTGAGACATTTTGGAGAATTTTTTAGCTCTTCCAATCCCAGAGACTCGACCGACAAGTCCAACTTCCTCTTTCACGGAAATACATTCAAATACTGCATTTCTCTTCCACTTCTTCATCTTCACTATCAAAATCCCCCGTTAAGGCTCTTTTTAAGGCGTCAGTCCTTAGCAAGTGATCAAGCTCTGAAGTAACTACGAAATTGACCAAATCTACTTTAAAGGACTCCTCTTCATCAGTGGGGAATTTCATTGTATTGAAGACATTGAACGTGACATCCTGACCTTGAACTCTCATGGTTAGTTCACCCTTTTACACATCGATAAGAGTTCGACCCATAGCTAAGAATGGTATTCCCAAGATAATGGGATTCTTCTTATCCTCCTCAAAATCTAGAATGATGAAATCAGTAGGGAAGATGAGCTTATCCATCTTAACCAAGATATCCTCCACTACTCCTCGCGGATAAGTGATGGAATGATCAGCCAACTGCAAAGGCATGTTCACAGGTTTTGGATCAGGTAGACCAAGTTTCTTGAAAACGGAAAAGGGCATCAGATTGATGCTAGCTCGCAAGTCGCACAAACACTTGTCGAGCGACAGATTGCCAATGGTGCAAGGTATCATGAAGCTTCCTGGATCTTTAAATTTAGGAGGTAGTTTCTGTTACAGCACAACACTGCACTCTTCCGTTAGAGCAACGGTTTCCAACTCCTCAAGTTTTAGCTTCCGAGATAGAATACCCTTCATAAACTTAGCGTAGTTCGGCATCTGTTCTAGAGCTTCAGCAAAAGGTATGTTAATGTGTAACTTCTTGAAAAGCTCCAAAAACTTAGGAAATTGCTTATCGAACTTCTGCTTTTGAAGTTTTTTAGGATATGGCGGAGGTGGGTAGACCTGTTTATCCCTTATATTACCCTCAGGAGAATTGCTTTCAACAGCTTTCTTCTTCGGTTCCACCTCAGCATCCTTCTGCATAACTTTTCTGACTACAATCTCATTTTCTGGAATTGGCAAAGGTGCAGATGCACCTTCATTCTGAACAGAATCTTCAGAATCTTTATCTTGTTGAATTTGGGGGCTCGTGACCCTTCCAAACCTCTATGTGATTGCCTTCAACTGCTCCTTGACTTCCCTCTTGCCTGGATTTGCTTCTGTATCACTAGAAAGAGTTCCTGGTTGACGGTTCAACAAAGCATTGGCAATTTGCCCTATTGGATTCTCTAGAGTCTTGATAGAAACTACTTGGCTTTTGCACATAAGCCTCAACTCCTCCAATTCAGATTTTTCATTAGTAGATTGACCGGCACTTCCATGCGGTTGTTGTTGAAGTTGGAGTTATTGTCTTGGTACATACTATTATTGATACCCAGGAGGGATGAACAGCTTTGCTCCAAACTGCTGATAAGGCTGTTGTACTGCATTCTGGTTGTTGCTCCAGCTGAAGTTAGGATGGTTGCGGTTGTTAGGATGATAAGTGGCAGGAACTGGTTGCCGCGACCTCTAAAAGTTGCTCACAAACTGAGCTGACTCATTAGATATAGCGCATTACTCTATCTCATGCACACCTGCACAAAGCTCAAAAACACTTGTGAACTGATTAACTCCATAATTAACCAAAGAATCCACTTTCATCGTTATCGCCTTTAGTTGAGCAGCTATAGCCATAGTTGTATCAACCTCCAGAATTCCTGTTACCTTGCCTTGAGGTAGTCTCTGAGTTGGGTTCTGATATTCATTAGCAGCCATCAATTCAATTAGCTCATAAGCTTCATTATAGCTCTTAGCCCATAAGGCTCCACCTGATGCTGCATCGAGCATGGGTCTGGACTGTGCTCCCAAACCATTGTAAAAGCAATTGAGAATCATCCACTTAGGCATTCCATGATGAGGGCACTTCCTAAGCATCTCCTTGTAGATCTCCCAAGCTTCACATAAAGATTCTCCCGATAGTTGTGCAAATTGAGTAAGAGTGTTCCTGATTACAGATGTCTTCTCCATAAGGAAGAATTTAGTAAGAAACTTATGAGCAAGATCCTCCCAAGTAGTGATAGTTACTGGTGGTAGAGAATGCAACCAACACTTAGCTTTATCCCTCAGAGAGAATGGGAAAAGCCTCAGCTTCACAGCATCTTAAGAATCATTGTTGAACTTGAAAGTGTCACAGATCTCGATAAAATCTCTAATGTGCATGTTGGGATCTTCCGTTATAGAACCCCCAAACTGGACTGAATTCTGCACCATCTGAATCGTGCTAGACTTGATTTCAAAGGTATTAACCGTAATGGCTGGTCTAAAAATGCTAGACTGAATGTCATTGATCTTTGGTTGAGAATAATCCATCAAAGCTTTCGGATTCGCTGCTGGTTCTCCCATTGCAATAAAAACTTCTTCTTCAACTTTTTCCTTTTTTTCAAAAATTTCGTCAACTTCGCCTAGTGTTTCCTTACGAGATTGAGAACGCGTTCAGATACACGCTCTCTAGAGTACCTGAAACACACACAACATAAAAAAGTAAGTAAAATACCTGAGTCAGTGAACTTTAACGACCACTGATGTTAAACACATAAACTAATTTTAACACCGATATCCCAGGCAGCGGCGCCAGAAACTTGTTCGTTGTAATTCTAACGCAAGTATAAGATATAAATCAAGTTCGTTCCCACAGGGACTGATTTAGGTTAATTTCAGATTATGCACTTATGCAACAATGTATGATTATCGTTCAATGCTAAGACAAATAACAAATTAAGTTTTAATTTAACTAAGAGATTATACTAAATAACATTAATAATGAGAATTAAGATTGAATTACTTATATGAGAATAAACATGGGATTCTAACTTCATTAAATACTTCATTCAAAGTTATGTTCTTTAAACCTAGCATGTGATGGTGATGACAACTAATCAGATAACATGAAATTAGTATCCACTAACTTTCATTATACGTATACCCTACTATCAAACATCCACAATTAAGATAGAAGTTGAATAGACACCAATTATGCTTAGTCCCTATATGTCTATAAAGATTGAAAACATAATGGTTTAAAAGAAAGTTATCTATCGTGATTACATAGGGTGAATAAGATGGTTAAAATTACCCATGAATTATGCATGTCAATTCATATATAAACCTATGCTAGCATGGCAAGTTCGAAACCTCTATATTCACTGTCGCTTCAATAGAGATTAACAAACAAACTTAGATGTTAGCTACGCATCAAAGACGAATAAGCACAACCAAACTAGGAAATCTTAAATCACCACACACAAATGATTATAAAACATTTAACTATTGAAATCCATAAATAAATCCGTTAGAATCCCATGACAATAACTAGTTCATAATCGAACTCATCGTCACCATGAGTTCCAATGAAAACATGATAATAAACAATATAAGAGTACAAGGGTTTAAAGAAAAATCGAAAACAAGCATCCAAGTATCAACTATATTGAAGAATACAAAAGTTTTCTTCTCCGCATCCGTCTTGTGCTCTCTAGGTCTTCTTAATGTTCTCCCTTGGCTCCTTCTTATTAAAAATGAATTAATATTGGTTTATATAGGCTTCTGGATGACCTGGGCCCTCAAATTCTTCGATTTCAAGTCAAATCAGGATTCTGGCACAAGCACCTGGTGCGCCCGCCCCGCTCTCCCACGCAGGCGCGCCATGCTTCTGTTCCTTGACTTCAATTTCTTTTGTTTTATGTAGTTTGAGTTCCATTCATCAGAATTCGATGATTCAACCATCCATACGAAGCTATCGAGATGCTCTTCAACTTGAGAATGGCCCAAGCTTCCAACTCTGATCTCTTTTCAGCATATTTCTTTAAAAAGCTCATTTATTCATCCAACTAATGCTTGTAATGCAATAATACAAAAAACACATCAAAAATACCAATAACTTGAGTCCAAAACACCAACTTAAGCCTGTAATGAAGCATTCCAAGTAGATATAAAATCCACTTATCAATGCTCGGTTTAATGATCTCCTCCTGATGAACTATTATTTGTTGAACTTAAAGAATTTCTAGTTAATTCATTATTACCGGATTTATCAGTATCATCAGGATTTGATTCACCGGAGGTATGACTATTTGTGTGTTGATGTTACCCCCTTCAACATGTGCATCTTCAATAATCAAATCTAGATCAGGATCAGTATTGTCGTTAGGATTTGACATATTATCAGGATTTGACTCATCATCAGGATTTAATGAGTCATCAGGATTAGAGTCATGTCCTTACTTGAGCTTTTTATTTGTAAATACCAGTTCTTCACGTGTATTTTCTTCAATTCCAGGAATCTTCTTGTCATCAAAGGAAATATGGATAGATTCAACAATGGTTCTTGTTCTAAGATTGAATACTTTATAAGCTTTAGAAGATGGATATCCAACAAAAATACCCTCATCAACTTCTCTGTCAAATTTTCCAAGCATCTTAAGATGTGCTCCTAATACAAAGCATTTACATCCAAAAATATGAAGATGCTTCTATCTTGGATTCTTTTCCTTGATCATTTGATAAGAAGTTAATGCATGTCTGTTAATGAGATTCAAATTCTGATTATAACAGGTAGTGTTGGCAGCTTCAGCCCAAAAGTAAGTTAGTAGATTTGCTTCCACAAGCATTGTTCTTCGAACTTCAATCAGTGTCCTATTTTTCCTTTCCACAACTCCATTTTGTTGAGGTGTGCCTGGAGCCGAGAATTTTGTGAGATTCCCTTGTATTTGCATAATTCATCCATCTTGCAATGTTTGAATTCAGTGTCATTATCACTCTTGAGTATTTACACTTTATATTTGGAACCATTTTCAATTAGTCTCAAGTGATCCAAAAGAACATTTGGAGTTTCATCTTTCCTGTGCAAGAAAAATACCCATATAAATATGGTATATTCTTTAACAACAACTAGGGTGTACCTTTTCTTGTTGATTGACATGACATTAACGGGGCCAAAGAGATCCATATGTAACATTTGATATGGCTTTTTGATGGATGATTCTGACTTACTTTTGAAAGAGGTTCTTTTTTTCTAGGCTTGCTAACATGCATCACACAAGCCATCAGGGGATTAATACATATTTGGTAAACCTCTTACCAAGTATTTCTTCACCAGTTCATTGCGATTATTGAAATTAAGGTGAGAAAGCTTCTTGAGCTAGTTCCAACTTTCAACTACTTTTGCTTATCAAACAAGTCTCGGGTCTATCAGTATTTGTATCAAGTTTGGCTTTATAAATGTTTCCATGTCTATATTCCTTGAAAACAACTTTCTTTGTAATTTTATGAACTACTTCATAGTGAGTATCATAAAATACAACATAGTATCCTCTGTCAGTAATTTGACCGATTCTCAATAAATTATGCTTCAGTCCTTCAGTGGAAGACACATCATCTCCATGATTTATCATCAGTGCATATCATTCATCATTATTGTCAGGTCCTAGTGTGTCCATCCAGTCTTTGTTTGAGCTTGAGGTAAATAGTGCTTTTCCAGTTGACTTAGGACACTCAGCAGCAAGATGTCCCCTTTTATTGCAGTTGTAGTAAGTCACCTTGGCCTTGTCAAACCTTCTTTTCTTTGGATACTGACTTTCATTCTTTCTTAATTTCCCGTTGCCATCACCAGAGCAATTTTTATTAAAACCACCTTTTCTCTGTGGCTTTCCAAATCTCATCCTCCTGAAACCTTTCACCAACATTGCAGCCATTTGAACAACTTAAGCAACATCCAATTTAATTTTACAATCATCATCAGTATCTGTGTCAGAATTTGATGATTCATCAGTATTTGACATCGCAAGCATATTCCTTCTTCTTGAATTCTCGCTAGCCCTTTCCTTGTGCTTTTGAGTTTCAATATTTAGTGCTACAACCTTGATTTTCTGATTGTTTTTGCTTTGTTGGATCTCCAAATAATGGGATTTCAGCATTCCATAGACTTCATCCAGTGACAGTTGATCAAGATCATACAGATGTCTAATAATGGATGTATGTTTATCCTATTCTTCAGGAAGAGCCCTTAGAAACTTGGTGTTTGAATCTTCCCTGTCATATTCCACTCCAACTAATGACAAATCATTCAACAATGTCAAAAATCTGTCATAAGTGTCAGTAATGGTTTTATCAGGATTAACATTAAACTGTTTATACTCTTGAATAAGAACAACCCATCTATTCTTCGTGCTTACCAATGTTCCTTGACACTGAGTTTCTAAAGCATCTTATATAGCTTTGGAAGTCTTGCGGGAAATCACTCTATTTTACATAACATTGTCTAAAATGATATGAAGAATATTCCTGACTTTAGCATCCTTAAGCATTATAGCCTTTTCAGGATCTGACCATCCATATTTTTCTTTCATGATATAGTGCTCAGGAACTGTTGTTGTCATTGGCACAACCTTTTCAAGATAAGCAGGTCCATGATTGATTATATCAACATAAACATCATGAAAGGCTTCAAGAAACATATGCATCTTTAGTCTCCAGGTAGAATAGCCATCCATTTCCAGGATTGGGATCTTCATGCTTCCATACTTACTTCCTGACATCATGATCTTTTCTAATTAACAATCAATTAGACCGTTCTGATACCAATTTTTATGTAGTAAATGATAATTCTTTAAGGGGGTTGGATACAATTATCAAACAATTCGATATCAAGAAAGTAAAGTAAGAATAATAGAGTCAACTAACAGTTTATTAATTCTCTTATAAACTGTTTGTTAGGTTCAAAAGGTACATACATGGGGGTGAATATATGTTTTTCATTTTTATCAAATTAATGCAGCGGAATATCAATACTAAAATGAAATAAACAAACAAAGAGATTCTGAGTAAATATTCTTTTTAATAAAAAGTATAAATACCCGGAGGGTTTGCTTACGACTCCAAATTCAAAGATTCGAAGCTACACATATAAAAAGAACAAAAGCAACAAGCTATTAATCTAGGGTTCTTCCTATCACTCTAAAAATCTAAAGCTCTTATCAAAAGGTATTAAATACAATCAAATGAGCTTTAAATAATTAGTGTAACAAGTTTGTAAGGCTTTAAATGGTGTGAATTAAATTGGACATGACCTCTCCTTGTCAAATTAAGCTTTAATAAGTGCTGAGATTATTTTTCAAGAGCTCCGCACTGTTGTAAAAAATGGAGAGATATAATTCTCAATCTGCATCTAATTGTTGTATAGGATGATAGGCTGGAGAGAGAAGGAGGACACGTGACTACACTAGGACCAATTAATTTAATTAATAGCTTGCATCCAAATGATTTACTTGCGTCCCTGAGAGTGCATCCTTCATTCCATGCAACTTGATCTAGCTAGGGGATGTCTTTGCCTTAAAACTTTCTTTGATCTCTTAACTTGCAACTAGAACCTATGTATACACCTTTAATGGTGACTACAAGGTGCATGGAGACTTGACTTAGCCAATTCCAAGCTTACTTGCGACCTCATGAAGACTATGAGGTGGTGAATTACGACTACATCACACCTACGAAGTTTTTTACTTAGTTCCTTGGCATATTTCCCTAACTGGAGACTAGAACACCCCTTGAGCCCCTTAGTTGTCACCCTAAGCTCTCTTGGAGAGACTTACTTTTGACCAAGACATGTCCAAAGAAGTTACTTGCGAATGTGATAGCCAAGGGAAGGGGTTTTGTATTGTTGAACTCCTAAATTGCGACCTACATCCCTTGTGCAAATAAAGAATAACATTTGTGGGCCACATAACACATGGAAGTATATTTCTCTCTCTTGCTAGTTGTTACTGGAGACCATAAGCTTCTAGTGTAGCAAGGGAGATCATTTTGCCTTAGAAAATATTCATGCATGCTCATTATACTCTAACTTGCGACCAAGGGAAATTAAACTGCACCTCTGATTTTATTTTGACTCTCATTTATTCCCTGAGGCTCGTACCAAGTTAAGATCAGTTCCTGTATTTAAAATTGAACTGTGTTACCAGGATATTGCTTCTGGCATCCAATATACTGATCAGGGTGACTCCTACTATAAGGCAATGTTACAGAAATCGCTAGGCGGACCTAGACGGTTAGGGTACCGCCTAGAGATTAATCGGGTAGGCGGAGATTAATTGGATGGATTAATCGGAACATAAATCAGACGTATTTAAATATTATTATTTATTTATTTAAAATTAAATATAATTTATTAATGTTAATTACATTATATTATATGTACATAAAATTTTGTTACTTTAAAGTATGAATAACATTTAAAGATATCATTTGTATTGTATAAAAAACATTAAAATGAATAAAAGAAAACATAAATTAAATAAATATAGAGGAAAACAGTCATGAATCTACGTGAATGAAGTAAATCAATTTTAAAAAAAATACCACAGGCCCAACTACCTACTGGCTACCAGGCTACTAATTCAAAGTATATGATAATATTCACAAAGATATCTTGGTATTCGTGAAGCTTTTGTATGTATTATTTGAGTATATACTATTCACTCATCTTCCTCATCAAAGAAAAATGGATCAAAGCAATTACGTTCATCTTCGTTTCATGACCAGTTTTCCCCCAATTCTTTTATCGACGAGTAAGATGATTCGACCTCCTTTGACCGATTCAGCCGCCGTTTACCGATTTTGACCGTTTTTGCCGGAAAATTGTAAAAGGAAGGTTTGTTTAGGTTTATTACGGCAGTTGTTAGTTTCGTCGCAGCATCAAAAAGAAAGTCTGAATTTTCCACCTAAAGATCCGATTACCTCTGAATGTCGGTGGTGAGAGCTCGCCTAGCGCCTACACGCCGCCCAGACGGCCGCCCAGACCGTCTTTTAGAATGCTGCTATAAGGTAGTGATCACTTTGACTTAGTTTTTGTAGAGCACTGTAATCCCAAAGTTGTCATGTATTCAAGTCTTCTCTCTTGAGTCTTCATCTGAAAGATAAAACCTATATTCCCGGATACGAATCCTCACTCGACAATCTTTCTAATGATAATACTCAGTTTCCTTTCACGAATCACTGACACCTAGTGCAATGGTCTTGTTCACAGGTGACTAGTTTCGCTCTCAGGCCTTCATACTATATCTTCTCAAATCATTGTCAAGTGTTCTATCAGATATAAACAACTTCACTAAGAATATTTGAGGTCTTCACACTGATTTTGATAACTGCTTCGAATGACTCCAACCTTATTCTTCCGATGCTTGAACATATTAATGAACTTCATACGGATCACTGTTGACATCTTCTTCACTGTAGCTACCAAAACCTTTCTGTATATGCCCAATAAACAATCTGTACTGATTCTAGTGGAATATAGATTATTTCAAAGTCCTTGTTCTATGTTAAGTTATCCAAACCAGTATTATTCAGTTATACATATAGCTTCAATCTTGCTCAACAATCTCCCCTTATTTGACTGTTACACCTGACGGTCAAATAATAATGGAGAAGCAACAGTTTGGAGGATAACTCAACTAACCATAACCATAAAATCTTCAATCATCTTTCAACTTTCAATCCTGGACTTGGAAATAATACTATCATATATCTACCACATTTTCTATACACATTCCGCTTTAGCAGAGAACATATTCTTCTCTCCCTTATGTAAAGTTGTGATAGATACATCTTCAAAATACAATCTTCAATATTCTTCAGATCTTCCAATAAAGCACATAGAAAATATTTTGGAACTCAGAAAATCGAAACCCAATAATCTCTCTCCCTAAGATGAAGAATCCCCTTCTTAGTATAATAAAGTTGGAAACTCCCCTTCTTAGTTTCAAAAAAACTATTGAATCTTGATAATCATGATAATCTTTTATATAATCTCCCCCCCTAGTTGAGTAATCCTTCAAAATGTATCAGAGTGGAATCTTGGAATCAAACAACCAAGTGAAGATATTATATAGTTTGTAACCATTTCTCACAGTGCGAGTGTTTGATTTCTGTTTAGTGATCTCACATTGTGTTTCACTCCACTCTACACTCAAGTGTTTGTCACTCAGCCTCACAGTGTGTTACTCACTCAAAGCTTAAAACATCCAAGTGTACCTACGAGAAAATCCTTTTCATAGAAAAGTTGCCTTCCACCTTCAAGGATGGAAACTCTCAGTCAAGAGATTCAGAAATGTTCCTTCTGAGAGGGGAAATTAGGATTCTTTTAAGTGGCAGAATTCTTGATATCCCTCAACTTCTATGAAGAATTACACCTCATAAACTCGTCAGATAATATCTGAGTCCTCATTTA
The DNA here is from genome assembly GCF_009905375.1 of Apium graveolens. Classification (NCBI taxonomy): domain Eukaryota; kingdom Viridiplantae; phylum Streptophyta; class Magnoliopsida; order Apiales; family Apiaceae; genus Apium; species Apium graveolens. The sequence goes on from NC_133648.1 coordinate 117,524,584, forward strand.
CAAGTTGCTACTTTGACCAAGTCAAAATCATTTCCAGATTTGAATTCTGGGAAGATAACCAATGATCAATGATATGACATTAGGGATCAAATATTTCTTCTAAAGTCTGTGAAGACTTATCAGACTTTCCAATCTAGGATCATAAATCCATATTCAATATTAGAGCATGGATAAATGTACCCCATATTTTAGAATCATAACCCAAATTCAAAATTAAAGATAATGAGCCTATATATGGTCCAGTATTCAACCATTTTTAGACCTTGATATGGTTTAACAACAATTGATGCGTCAATACCTTCCTTATATGCATGAATCTCACATGTGCATTGGAAATATTTTAATCAAGGGGTAGTGACTCTCATGCAGATGCCCTGTCTGACATGCGAATTTTTAATAGATAACATTTTATTGGGAGAATGCACCTAGTAATTGTTTATATGCCTTTTTCAGCTCTATATCCTTTTGAGAGAATACAGATGGGCTTACAGATGTCTCAGGTCATAGATACTCCACTTCTTTATGAGAGACAGAGCTATAGGGTTGACCTTTTCTTCCTTATGTGAAGCTTCTTGGCACTATTCCCTTATTCTCAACGCAACTTCAATACCAAGTGGTATTGATACCAACGGTTACTTCTGTCTGACACCAATGGTTACTTTCGATGTATCAGAGCAAAAAGATGGTATCAAATGGTGACTATATCAGAGTAAGGTAATGGAATACTATTTGAGAAGTGTTTGGTTCTAATGACTTGGGTTAGAACCTATGAGGTTTGATAGGCTCATAGTCAGTTCTAAAACCACTGAGGGTGTTGAATATCACAAACACTCAAAGTACAATATCAGAGAATTTAATGATTAAGAACATAGTGATTTCAGGTCCAGAGATCTTTTACTTTTACTCACCACAGTGTGGATTCATGAAGAATGTCTCAGATGATCATGCTTTCTGATTCTTTTAATAATGCTACTCAATCAAATCTCATTAAAATAGTTCAAGTTAGTCCAATACAAATAAATACTATAGGGGATACTAAACATTTTTTAAGTTTATAAGACTTGCATAAGATAGTTAGAGTATAAGAAATATATCAGGATCTAATATCCAAAACAGAGTATAAGAATAGCAAGATCATCAGAGTTACATACATGATCAACACATAAGTCATAAATTTTAATCATTTATGCCAAGAGTACATTCAACAAGTATGCATCAATTGATTAGTCAAAACAAGACTAAACCAATTAAAACTACTCCTAATATAAACAAATCACAACTATCATAAGTCATGCTGCATATTTATTCTAGCACAAGATAAACAGATTTATTCTAGCATAAACAGAGAATCAGAGCGACCAAGGAATTTGTTGTCAGAGTTATCTAGGGTCTGAAGCTCAAAAATCATATAGAATTATTCAGTAAACATGATTTAATCACATAGAATCTAAACAAAGTATTCAAGCTAGTTGCACAGGATCTTAAGTAGAATCTAAAACTATAAATTAGAGTTATGGTAAGATCACAAATGGAATTACGAGATCTTAGATCAAAGTGCAAACAAGATTGAGATGTGTGTGTGTGCTAAATTAAATATTAATATCATGAGTATTTGCATCAGAGTAAACATATAACATGTAAACATTCAAACAACTCATATATTGCATCAAAAATTCTAACTTACTTACCACTAGCATATAACATGTAACGCATGGTAATCAGTTAGTGTAATGACTGGGAAATTACTCTTATATAATATCGTAATAAAGATAAAATATTTATGTTTGTATGTCATTTATGTGTAATTAGTTATAAAAACCTAACTGCTATGTGCTACATGTGTTCCGTATTGTCAGGATATTTTCCGGGTAATTATCAGATATTTTATTTCATATTAAAAGCTTATGTATCAAAAGTTATATGACCCGAACTATATTTTAGTAGCTAATATTTCAAATAAAATAATTGGCCTTATTTTTCTTAGAATGGCTTGTACCATCGCGTTATTCTGAACATCGAGATATTTTATAAATTTTCTTATTTCGGAAAAAATGACTTTTCCGGGCCCCTTCGGGTGTTAAAAAATAAAATTTTAGGACTTTCAAATATACCATTTCTTTGTATTTTTGAATTATTCATAATTTTTGGGAATTTTTGGCATATATATTGTATATATTGAATATTTAAATATAAAAATTTAATACTAAAAAATTATAAAATTAGGGGCCAATTAATTTTAATAGATGTATAATTAGAGCCTTAATTTTAATTAGGAGTATTAATTTTATTATTATAAATATTGTAATTTTTATTTATTTATTTATAATTAATTATAAAAATTTTGCAAAAATACAAAAAATTCTCTAAAGAACAGGGTCGGGTCGGATTTCGGGTCAGGAATTAATTCGTGATTTGGAGCAATTCTGAGCACCAAATCGATCGATGTGAGTACTCAAATTGATCGTCTCGATCTGTTCTTTCGATTTCTGGTATTAATTTCATGCTTGGATTCGTTATTTTTCAATTTTAATTTCTAGGGTTTATGTTTGATTAGGGTCTTTTCGATTCTAGGGTTATAAGATGATTTTGTTGATTTACATAGCTTCCCTGTGTTGTATACAATAGATTTATGCTAATTAATTTAACAAATGATTGCTTGAACTGTTAATTCGATATCGAGGGTTTATGCTAATTTTTCAATTGATCGTTTTTTAATTTAGAAGAAGCTGATGTTAGTAAGAGGTTAGGGGTTTGATTATAGATGTTTCAGGCTTTATTTTGAGCTATTAATCTTGAAGCTTTATGTACAGAATAGCCAAATTGATGTTTGGCCGGAAAACTTTGAGTTTTGATCGGAGAAGTGGTTTCAGAGATAATTTCGGCCTGTAGACGGTGACTTGATGTTGTTGAACTGATTTGGAATGAAAACCATTTAAAAACGAAGTTAAACGATGTTTGTTTGGCCAGTTTTAAGGGTCGCTGGGCTCCGGGAACGTCACCAGAATCTGGAAAGATTCCGGCGTATTCTTGGAGACCCGACCCGTGTTCTAACCCGTTTACCCAATTCAAAACCCGAAATAAAACCCAGTTTTGATCCGTTTCGTCAGAAAACCATTTTCTGACAACTGTTTTAGGATTTTTAATTTTTATTATTTATAAAAATCAGTTTTATTTATTTTATAAATTGATTAATTAGTTATTTAATTAATTGATTTATATTATAAATAATTCTGAAATATTTTCTAAAAATCAAAATTATTATTTTTAATTATTTATTATTTATTAATTATTTAAAAATGATTTATGATTATGATAATTAATCAAATTATTTTCAATAATTAATAATAAATTTATTATTTAATTCCAAAAATTATGGAAAAAATATTTTTAATTCTGATTTTTTCCTAAATAATTATTTAAAAATATTTTCCGAGGTTCAATTATTTTAATAATTAAATATATTGAATAGTAAATTGATTTATTCTTATTTATTGAATAATAATTGAACCGTTTATCCGATTTAAGCGAAACGAAGCCCTTCGACTCAGAAAAATGATTTATTTTCATTAAAAATAGTTTAAAATCCTAATTTCTTTTAGAAGCGAGTCAACTTATGATATTTATTTACTTATAAGCCCTATTACTTATAGAGACGAGTCCAATAAATTCCAAAAAAAAAGAGAAAACGAGCCAGATATTATTCAGAAATGCGAATAGCGAGTCGATTTCGATTCTAAAAATTATTTTGAACCTAGAATAACTATGTGACTTATGTGGTATGTGAATTTTGTGGTTAATTGAGTCTTATTTGTTAATAATTATTATACGAGTCAGTTATAAGCGTACGGGTAGAAGATATGGGCTACGTGAAGTCGGTTTGAGACGCGATTGAAATGCGAGCTGACTAAATAAGCCTATTTCTTTGTTAGAGATTAAGCCAACAAGGCGGATCGACCTGGTGATAGAGGAAGGTGATATATTTGGGGTAGATCGCGCTAAAGGAAAGTTTTTCCCCTATTCTAAATTCAAAATAGTGAATTGCTTTCAGATTCTTATCGCAGTTACACACTGATAATTCCTGTTCATGAACACTGATACACAATTATTATTCATTTGTTCATATTTCATTTCAATTCCTAATTTCTCCTAATTCGTTGAATCCTCTATTCATATTTCAATAGTTTATATATATATATACATATATCCTGATATATTCCGATATTGGGATACATCAGAGCATACCGATTGTTCTGGTTGCTCCTCTATGGACCGGATGGTGACGATTAGGATCAGGTATACACTTGATCCTAAGGACCGGGAATGTAACACCCCCAGATCCGGGGTCGGGGATCCGGGTTGTCACGGTCTTTCTTTCCACCATATCACTTCACTTAATTAATAATAAATAACCTCATGCTGTGACCCCATACTAACACACACCACAACCCGTTATAGTCTCAGAGATGAAATTGAAATAAGTACAACTCTTTGAATCCACCATTTAAAAGTTATTACAACCCAAAATGATTACTTGATAAATTTACAGTTAATTGCCATTATCTGCCACAAGTTATAATTATACATAATTTGATTCTCAAAAGTAGATGGTCTGAACTACAATGGATCTACCTCTGCAGCTATAGCAGCTACAACATCATCGGGAAGACGCGGGACGCTTCCCACGCGCTTGCGCTGGGTCTGCTGGAGTCTGGCCATCTCTCCTAACTGTTGTTGTGTGATGAAGAAATAAAGCAAGAGTGAGCCTTACAGCTCGCAAGATAATACATAGTGATAACAATAATATAAGTATCTAAATGGATACTTACTAGAATCTTTATCGTGTGTAAGATAATTACTTACTAGATATAAGTAAAAACAAGGAATGAAGTTACCAATACTTCACTACACTTATATCCTTTATAAAGCTACTTGAACTACCACCGTTCAAAGTATTATAAGTTTTTAAAAAAAGAACATCCCATAGATGAGACCACAAGTTAAGACTTGAATAGATTCAATCTTTGAAATATTATTGAATGAAAAAAAAAGTTACGAGATACTTTATTTAGTCCCGATATATATATATCCACATATATATCCCTTTAAACATTTCCTGGAACCTCTGTTATGTAAAGTATGAACAGAGTTTGAAACATCCAATGAATTTTGGAAAGGAAAAGAATTTTGGCATAAACCAGATATCTTGCTGATCAGGCAAAGATACCAATAAGTAACCTTTTCTACTAGTAGATGGATGAATCCCCCACCGGTCATCACCCTGGCCACATAAGGACCTTGTGCTGGACCGCCACCCGGCCTCTTACGCGTTGATGGACTGCCACCCAGCCACTCACACTTTGATAGACCGTACCCCGGCCTGTCGCTTATGCCGACTCAATTAGATGGGCTTACTTCCCGAACATTGGGCAAGTAATCAATTCATTTACCAAAACTGCAACCTCGTTGCGAATATAAAATACACCACAGAGCCGGATTCCCCAGGTTTTGAGCGAGTATTTAAATCCCCTTAAAATGGAAGATCTTAAATATAAAAATGAGTTTTGGGATCCGCTCTGACTTTAAAAATTATTTTGAAGACTCGAAAACACTTTATAGAGTGTTTGGAGTAAAGCTGATTTAATGAAGTAAATCAGTACCCAGAATATTTAGAAAATGACTGAATATTATTATTTAAATAATATTCCCATAAGGAATAATCTTTATAAAAATAATTGAAGTAGAAGTATTAAAACTTATACTTGAAACGAGTATTAAATAACCAAAGATATACTTATATGAAAGTATTATCTTTATTTGAATAATCGAAAATAAGTTTGATTATTGACACCTTATTCTTTAATAAAATAAAGAATATACCTCAGCAAATAATCGGAGTCATAGATCCTCAAATGAATATTCAAATAATATTCATTAAATAATATAAACTGAGTCATAAGCCTTCGAATGAATATTCAAATAATATTCAATAAATAATATAAAAAAGTCATAAGCCCTCGAATGAATATTCAAATAATATTCAAATAAATAAATAAAAGGAGTCATACGCCTTCGAATAATATTCGAAATAATATTCAATAATAAAATAAAGTTAAAGTTATCGAATAAACCTTATTCGATTAATAGTTTGGAAAACTATAACCATATATATATATAAATATATATATATATACATATCCATATATACAAAATCTACTCGGGATCCTCGACTCCCGGTTTTAGAAAATATTTTCACCTTTGGGTCCCTATACTAAGGGTATATGCAAGCTACCGCTATCCTCTAGCATAAGTATTATCAACTAAACCAACAGATATATATATGGAAAGAATGCGAAACAGGCATGCATATATATATACCATAGTAGCATGCTTCAATATATTGCATCATTTGCTAATTAACCAACATGCATCTATCGCAAGATAATGCAAATACATATATTCATCACAACAACAGTTATAACGGGTAGAAAACTTGCCTGAGCGACTCGGGGTGATAAAAGGCTCGGGACGAGTCTGGTAACCTATAAACAACAAGTAAGTTGGAATTAAACCAAAATCACTTGTAAATCTATACTTTAACTAACTTAGACTCTAACGCTTGTTTTGCGCTCACTGATTTGCTTAAGTCACTCGGGTACCCTCGGCTCCACCATTTTTAATAATTTAACCTTTACGAGTTTTAAAGCGATTCATTCGCGAGTGTCTTACCAACTGCCTAACACACTTACCATAAATGTTTCATACATTAATTAACCCTTTTTGGTCTTTAACCTATGTTTCAAAGTAAGGCGAGGGGAAAAGTTTCGTTCGCGAAACGCCGTTACTTGAAACGGTCGTTTCTCCTAAACCGTGCATCGGAATCGAACGAACTACATATCAAAACGAAGCTCGTAACATGAGCTATCTAATAATGGCAGTGGTCATAATCTAGCAGGGGGTTCTCGGGTCCTAATGTTATGCACAAAAACAGTCTAAAGAAAATCGGACGTTAAGACGGCTATGTTTAGGCGATTTCCAATATTTTAAACCATTCAAAACCATTCCAAATCAACCTCAAATCCAACATACAACCAACATCCATCCTTATCACATCATAACAACCCCAACCAATTCAATTTAATCATTCATACTTATGCCTAAAATTAACTTTAATCATACTTAAGTTCTTTTAATCAAAACCACAACATTTACCATTCCATTTCACTACCATTTCAAATCCCAAACTCTAATCACAACAACAAGCTACAATATCATCCTACTAATCAAAATCATCTTATAATATATAGGAATCTAGGGTTTGGAGATGGTATACCTTCCTTGAAGTGGTGGGAGGAGCTAGGAAGCCTTAAGAAGCTTTGAGAAGTCTTAAGAATGCTTGGATCTTCAAGAAAAACAAGAAAAACTTCAAGTTAAAAACTTGAAAACACTATTCATAGTCTTCTTCTTTGATTAAATGGAGAAGATTGAGAAGGAATTAATGGCTTAAACTCATGATATAGCCCTAACTAAGCATGAAGATGATTAGGGAATTTACTCACCAATTTAGGAAGCTTGGATCTTGGATTTTGAAAAATCTTGCCTTTAAAAAGTGAAAAAGCCGAGAGCAATGAAGAACTAATGCCTTGGTTTCTTTTTGTTTTGATGAAGAATGAATTATTTGGCTTGGTTGGTTGTAGTTTTGTATTTGATTTAGTCAATTACCTTCTTGCCCTTGAATTTGTGTGGTTACAAAGCCACCACACCTCCTTCCTTCCCATGTCATGCTTATGTCATCCTCATGATGTCATCCTCCCTTCCTTGTCCTCTTTCTATTGGTTGGATGACATCATTCCCACTAATCCCTTTGATTAACTTCCTAATCGTTTGCCTAATGACCGCTGATCTGTTATACGGTTCGCTTAACTTTCGTTTTCGTTTATCGTTTGAAGGATCATACCCGGGATCTTATTACTTAGGTTCCTTTAACCTTTCTCAATACATTATATTCCTTTTTATGATCCTCTATTATAATCCTTTAATTTAAATCCTTTTTATCCTGTTACCTTATACTCAATTCTCTCCGTATCTTGTGGATTTCCGGGAAAAACCAAAGTGTTCGGAATTGGATTCTGACGATCTTTACATACACTTATATACTTCATAGAGTACTAATAATATCCCAGAATATCCATAACAGAACCCCTACATAGTGTGGCGTGAAAAGTTTTCACATTCAGCTAAAACACTATTCACAAGGGTTACAAAAAGTTGAAAATTTTGGGGTTATTACAGTCTCCCCTCCTTAAAAGGATTCCGTCCCAGAATCAAACAGAAAACAAATGGGGGTACTTTTCTAGCATTGTGCTCTCTAGTTCCCAAGTTGATTCTTCCACGTTATGATTCTGCCATAGTACTCTGACTAGCTTGATCACTTTGTTCCGAAGCACCTGCTCCTTCTTATCCATAATCCTTACTGGGTTCTCCACGTAAGTTAGATCTGGCTGCATATCCACCTGCTCGTACTCCACTATGTGTCTGGCATCCCGATGATACCTCCTTAGCATTGACACATGGAACACATTATGAACTTGTTGCAAATTAGGGGGGTAGGGCTAGCTCGTAAGCTAACTTTCCAATCCGTCTTAATATCTCAAAAGGTCCAATGTATCTTGGGCTTAGTTTTCCTTTCTTTCCGAACCTCATTAATCCCTTCCAAGGGGATACTTTCAACAGTACTAAGTCCCCTACTTCATATTCCTTGTCCTTTCGGGCTAGGTCTGCATATTTCTTCTGTCTGTCTTGGGCTGCTACAAGTCGCCCTCTGATAAGATCCACTATATCTTTGGTCCTTTGGACCACTTCGGGTCCGAGCATCTCCCGCTCTCCTACTTCATCCCAGTATAAGGGAGATCGACACCTTCTTCCGTATAGGGCCTCATAAGGCGGCATTCCGATGCTAGCATGAAAGCTATTGTTATAAGAAAACTCGATCAACGGCAAGTGATCATCCCAACTTCCTTTAAGGTCTATTGCACAGACTCTCAACATATCCTCTAGTGTCTGGATGGTCCTTTCACTCTGTCCATCCGTTTGGGGATGGTACGCGGTACTCATATTTAACTTGGTCCCCGCACATTCCTGAAAGCTCCTCCAAAATCTGGAGTTGAACCTGGGGTCTCGGTCTGAGACAATGGACGCTGGGACTCCATGTCGCGTCACTATTTCCTTAAGGTAAATGTCCACCAGTCTATCGACTGTGTATCTTTCATTGATAGGAATGAAATGAGCTGACTTTGTCAGTCGGTCTATAATTACCCAAATGGCGTCGTGATTGGCTTTCGTCCTTGGCAAGCCTACAACAAAATCCATCGCTATCTGTTCCCATTTCCATTCGGGAATCTCCAGGTGTCGCAAAAGTCCATTGGGTCTCTGGTGCTCTGCCTTTACTCTTTGGCGAGTCAAACACTTGTTTACCCATTCTGCTACGTCCCTCTTCATGTTGGGCCACCAGTAATATTCCTTCAAATCCCTATACATCTTGGTACTTCCCGGGTGAATGGAATACCTTGAACTATGGCTTTCATCCAAAATCTCATCTTTAAGTTCTTGAACATTCGGAACCCAAATTCGGTAGGAGTACCTCATTATCCCTTTATCATCTTTCTCAGTATGGATCTCCTCTCCAGTCATTAACTCTCTGCCTTCATTCATTATTTTCTCCTGGCACAATCTGATCTTTTCCAATAACTCTGGCTGCATTGAGATCTCAAAAAGCTTTTCAGTTCCGGTTCCGGTTACCTTTACTTCTATTTTCATTCTCTCAAAATCCCTTATCAACTCTTCCGAAGTCGTTATCATTCTGAGTCTTTCCTTTCTACTAAGGGCATCAGCCACCACATTGGCTTTCCCTGGATGATAGAGAATCTCACAATCATAGTCCTTGATTAGTTCTAACCATCTCCTCTGGCGCATGTTGAGCTCTTTCTGCGTAAATATGTACTTGAGGCTCTTATGGTCTGTGAAAATCTCGCACTTCTCTCCATACAAGTAGTGCCTCCAAATTTTTAAAGCAAATACTATTGCCGCGAGCTCAAGGTCATGAGTAGGATATCTAACCTCATATTCCTTCAGTTGTCTCGACGCATACGCAATAACTTTACCGTGCTGCATAAGCACACATCCTAATCCTTTGTGCGACGCGTCACTATATATCACAAAATCTCCTTTTCCGTCCGGCAATGCCAATACCGGAGCCGTTATCAACCTTTTCTTTAATTCCTGAAAACTGTTCTCGCATTTCTCCGTCCATTCAAACTTCTCTGTCTTACGAGTAAGTCGTGTCAAAGGGGCTGCGATCTTCGCAAAGTCCTGAACAAATCTACGATAGTAGCCGGCCAATCCTATGAAACTCCTTACCTCTGTGGGTGTGGTTGGCCTTTCCCAATTTGAGACCGCCTCTATCTTGGAGGGGTCGACCAATACTCCTTCTTTATTGATCACATGTCCTAAAAACTGTACTTCATTCCGCCAGAATTCACACTTCGAGAATTTGACATATAACTGCTCCTCTCTGAGTATTCCTAGAGCTATCCTCAAATGCTCTGCATGTTCTACCTCAGTCCTTGAGTAGATCAAAATATCATCGATAAAAACTATCACACACTTGTCCAAGTACTTCTTAAATACTCTATTCATTAAATCCATGAAAGCCGCTGGGGCGTTGGTTAATCCAAAGGACATTACCAAGAACTCATAATGCCCATACCTGGTACGGAACGCTGTCTTGGAAATATCTTCAGGTTTAATCTTTAGTTGGTGATATCCAGTTCTCAGGTCGATCTTGGAAAAATAAACAACATCCTTTAGCTGGTCGAACAGATCGTCTATTCTAGGTAATGGGTACCTATTCTTTATGGTTAGCTTGTTCAACTCTCGATAGTCTATGCACAACCTCATGCTCCCATCTTTCTTCTTCACAAATAAAACTGGTGCTCCCCACGGAGACACACTGGGTCTTATCATACCCTTATCCAAGAGTTCCTGCAATTGGATAGCTAATTCCTTCATTTCTAACGGGGCTAACCGGTAAGGTGCTTTTGAAACTGGCGCCGTCCCTGGGGCCAACTCAATAGCAAATTCAATCACTCTATCGGGTGGTAATCCCGGAAGGTCTTGTGGGAATACATCTTCAAATTCGTTGATTACTGGAATATCTTGTAAGTTGGGCACCTCCTTCTGTGTGTCCACCACATAGGCTAGGTAGGCCTCACTTCCTTTTCGTAGCATCCTTTTGGCCTGAGCCATAGTCAAAAATTTCTGCGTCTGCCTCTTTCCTCTAAATATAACTTCTTTCTTCCCGGGGATATTTAACTTAACTTTCTTCCCTTTACAGTCTATCTGAGCATCGTTGCTAGATAGCCAGTCCATTCCCAAAATCACATCAAACTCCCCTAATTTAAACGGAATCAGATCAACACTGAAAGATTGCTCCCCTATGCCTATCTCACAGGCGGGGTGAATCTGGTTAACAGGAATAATTTCATGATTGGCTATTTCTACTTGTAAGGGTTCTATCAAGGGTTCAGCCTTAAGTCTTAACTTACGCACAAGGTCCTTTGATATAAAAGATTTAGTTGCTCCCGAATCAAATAAAACATTTGCACTGACTGAATTTAGAGAAAGGGTACCTGCTATCACATCTGAATCTTTCATAGCATCCTGGACTGTCATGTTGAAAGTCCTCGCAGTAGGTGGCTTATTAGAAGCAGCCCTGCTTGCTCCCGAAGCTGCCGGTTTGTTCATTGGGCATTCCCTCTTCCAATGACCTGGGCGTCCGCACTGATGACAAGTGGCGGTTGGAATGACGGCAGGGGTTGATGATGGGCACTTATTTGAGTAGTGGCCTTCCCGACCGTACTTAAAACAGGTTACTGGCTTTCCTTTACACTCCCCAGTGTGATTCCTTCCACATATGTTACAGGCTGGCAATGGGGGTCGAGACTGGTTGGAATAGGACATTCTTGACTTCTGGCCGCCCTGGCTCATACTCACACTCATTGGACGCTTAAACCCAGTGTTCCTTCCTGGTAGGGACACTGCTCCTCGATTAAATCTAGTTGGGAAGCTCCTTCCTACGGAACCTCCACCCATGCTCATACTTTTCCTCTTTATTCCTTTCTTCTCTCTTTCCTTCTGCATCTGTTCACTTCCAACTTCTACAATCGTTGCCTTTTGCACCAGAGTGGCATAGTCCGTAAGCTCAAGGATTGCCACCCTATTCTGAATCCACGGTTTCAGTCCCTGCTGAAACCTCCTAGCTTTCTTTTCCTCGGTGCTCACAAACTCCGGCACAAACCTTGATAACTCAGTAAATTTCGCTTCGTACTCTGCTAAGACAAGTTATTCTGCTTTAGCTCCAAGAACTTGAGCTCCATCTGGTTTTCCATAAACCTCGGGAAATACTTTCCCAGAAACAACTGACTAAATCTCTCCCAGGTTATAATAGCATCCGTCTCCATGTTTTTCTTGGCCTCCCACCAGTAGTTAGCTTCTCCTTTCAGAAGGTAGGTAGCAAATACAGTCTTCTGTGCCTCCTCGGTACTCAAAATCTCAAAAGATTTCTCCATTTCCTTTAACCATGCCCTTGCCTCAACTGGGTCGGCTGATCCGTGGAACTCAGGGGGCTTAAGGGACTTAAAAGCCCTGAAAGAGTTTGCCACAGCATTGTTACTTCCTTGAGGGGGTGGGTTGGGTTGACGTTCCAAATTCTGCCTTAGGAGTTGCATGAACTGGCCCATGGGATCCATGCCTGGGTTTGGTACTGGTTGCTCAACCTCGGTTTCTCCTTCTTCAGCCTCTATCTCAAATCCCTCAACATCATATGTTTCCTCTTCCTCTTCATACAGGGAGTCATGCTGTTCCACATAATCCTCATCTTCCTCTTCACTGTGTTCTTGGTTTCTATTGTCCTGATTATGGCTTCCCTGGTCCTCAGATCCAGGGTTCGCCCTAGTTCCAATCTTTCTTGGCGGCATGATTCTGATAATAATAAAAAAAAATTGTTGGGAAAATTCAACGTTAGGTCACAATCATATACAACATTGTGCCTTGCACAGCTCTTATAATGGGGAGAACGTAAATCGCAATTCTATTATTTTAAGAAAGTTCTAATATGAAGTGCAGTAATAATAATGATAAAAACAGTGATCCCGTCACTATGGAACTGAACCGAAAGGAAACAAATATATACATAATGCGAGAAATACATAGTTTGATCTGGTCAAAAGTACAACAGTGCTACAGTCATCTGTCCCAAAAGTGATACACAAGAGTCTATCTGTCTAGTCAGAAAAAGGGATGCTATATACAAGTCAACTATCCCGGAAAATTGGCTCTTACTAAGGCCTCGGCTAACTAGACAACTAGACTATTCCATCATCAATCCTGAATCACACACCGGAGCGGGTCAGCTCCCAAACCCTTTCCATCGCACGACGGAAGATATAGTCGGCCTGCCGCCTGGAGATCCTACCATGCCTGTCCCCCTGGAGCGATCTGAGCCTCGCTCGGGATGTGAGCTCTATCCCCGTAAGCTCCCTCCTCAAGGATCGGGGTATAGAAGCCCTAGTCTCATAAGCTCGGGTACGCCTACCCACCCTCTCTGCATCCAACTCCCTCCTGGCCTCATCTAGTCGGCCCTCGGCAACAGCCACTCGGGTCCTCAATACATCCTGAACATATCCATGAGCTAACGAAGACTGCCTGTGGGCAGGGTCAAGAGGTGGTGAATCCGGAGCCGCTGAGGGTGCCTCCTCGGTCTGCCTAGGCTCGGAAGTATGGGTCTCTGAGCTGTCATCATCAGGAATCCAAGACAGTGGTGGAGGGGTAGGGGCTCTGACCACCGGAAGTGTGGGTAATGGGATACCAGTATACACTACCATAGGTCCAACACGCTCCTCAACTACTGGGACCTCATCCGGGTCCTCCTCATCTGGAATAGCAATAACCTCTGTCTCTGACTCCTCTGAGGGGTCCTCCTCATCTGAAATAGCAATGACCTCCATCACAGGCTCCTCTGAGGGGTCCTCCTCATCCTCCTCCATCTCAGGCTCCTCCTGATCCTCAACATCTAGCAATGCCTCATCATGCTCACGCTCGAACATCTCAGGGTCCTCTATCTCAGGCGCCTACACATTAAATGAGCTAAGTTACTATCATGATACTTATAAGGGTTCCCGTAAGGGTTTTAACTGTCAGCACTACTTTAAGTAGTCCGACCATGAACTTGGCAAGAGTTCTTATTATCTTTGTGAGTTTGTTATTATATCGACGCATCATCTCTGAGGTTTATAACGCTTAGCTCTGATACCATTTCTGTAACACCCCCAGATCCGGGGTCGGGGATCCGGGTTGTCACGGTCTTTCTTTCCACAATATCACTTCACTTAATTAATAATAAATAACCTCATGCTGTGACCCCATACTAACACACACCACAACCCGTTATAGTCTCAGAGATGAAATTGAAATAAGTACAAGTCTTTGAATCCACCATTTAAAAGTTATTACAACCCAAAATGATTACTTGATAAATTTACAGTTAATTGCCATTATCTGCCACAAGTTATAATTATACATAATTTGATTCTCAAAAGTAGATGGTCTGAACTACAATGGATCTACCTCTGCAGCTATAGCAGCTACAACATCATCGGGAAGACACGGGACGCTTCCCACGCGCTTGCGCTGGGTCTGCTGGAGTCTGGCCATCTCTCCTAACTGTTGTTGTGTGATGAAGAAATAAAGCAAGAGTGAGCCTTACAGCTCGCAAGATAATACATAGTGATAACAATAATATAAGTATCTAAATGGATACTTACTAGAATCTTTATCGTGTGTAAGATAATTACTTACTAGATATAAGTAAAAACAAGGAATGAAGTTACCAATACTTCACTACACTTATATCCTTTATAAAGCTACTTGAACTACCACCGTTCAAAGTATTATAAGTTTTTTAAAAAAAGAACATCCCATAGATGAGACCACAAGTTAAGACTTGAATAGATTCAATCTTTGATATATTATTGAATGAAAAAAAAAGTTACGAGATACTTTATTTAGTCCCGATATATATATATCCACATATATATCCCTTTAAACATTTCCTGGAACCTCTGTTATGTAAAGTATGAACAGAGTTTGAAACATCCAATGAATTTTGGAAAGGAAAAGAATTTTGGCATAAACCAGATATCTTGTTGATCAGGCAAAGATACCAATAAGTAACCTTTTCTACTAGTAGATGGATGAATCCCCCACCGGTCATCACCCTGGCCACATAAGGACCTTGTGCTGGACCGCCACCCGGCCTCTTACGCGTTGATGGACTGCCACCCAGCCACTTACACTTTGATAGACCGTACCCCGGCCTGTCGCTTATGCCGACTCAATTAGATGGGCTTACTTCCCGAACATTGGGCAAGTAATCAATTCATTTACCAAAACTGCAACCTCGTTGCGAATATAAAATACACCACAGAGCCGGATTCCCCAAGTTTTGAGCGAGTATTTAAATCCCCTTAAAATGGAAGATCTTAAATATAAAAATGAGTTTTGGGATCCGCTCTGACTTTAAAAATCATTTTGAAGACTCGAAAATACTTTATAGAGTGTTTGGAGTAAAGCTGATTTAATGAAGTAAATCAGTCCCCAGAATATTTAGAAAATGACTAAATATTATTATTTAAATAATATTCCCATAAGGAATAATCTTTATAAAAATAATTGAAGTAGAAGTATTAAAACTTATACTTGAAACGAGTATTAAATAACCAAAGATATACTTATATGAAAGTATTATCTTTATTTGAATAATCGAAAATAAGTTTGATTATTGACATCTTATTCTTTAATAAAATAAAGAATATACCTCAGCAAATAATCGGAGTCATAGATCCTCAAATGAATATTCAAATAATATTCATTAAATAATATAAACTGAGTCATAAGCCTTCGAATGAATATTCAAATAATATTCAATAAATAATATAAAAAAGTCATAAGCCCTCGAATGAATATTCAAATAATATTCAAATAAATAAATAAAAGGAGTCATACGCCTTCGAATAATATTCGAAATAATATTCAATAATAAAATAAAGTTAAAGTTATCGAATAAACCTTATTCGATTAATAGTTTGGAAAACTATAACCATATATATATATAAATATATATATATATATATATATATATATATCCATATCCATATATACAAAATCTACTCGGGATCCTCGACTCCCGGTTTTAGAAAATATTTTCACCTTTGGGTCCCTATACTAAGGGTATATGCAAGCTACCGCTATCCTCTAGCATAGGTATTATCAACTGAACCAACAGATATATATATATGGAAAGAATGCGAAACAGGCATGCATATATATATACCATAGTAGCATGCTTCAATATATTGCATCATTTGCTAATTAACCAACATGCATCTATCGCAAGATAATGCAAATATATATATTCATCACAACAACAGTTATAACGGGTAGAAAACTTGCCTGAGCGACTCGGGTGATAAAAGGCTCGGGACGAGTCTGGTAACCTATAAACAACAAGTAAGTTGGAATTAAACCAAAATCACTTGTAAATCTATACTTTAACTAACTTAGACTCTAACGCTTGTTTTGCGCTCACTGATTTGCTTAAGTCACTCGGGTACCCTCGGCTCCACCATTTTTAATAATTTAACCTTTACGAGTTTTAAAACGATTCCTTCGCGAGTGTCTTACCAACTGCCTAACACACTTACCATAAATGTTTCATACATTAATTAACCCTTTTTGGTCTTTAACCTATGTTTCAAAGTAAGGCGAGGGGAAAAGTTTCGTTCGCGAAACGCCGTTACTTGAAACGGTCGTTTCTCCTAAACCGTGCATCGGAATCGAACGAACTACATATCAAAACGAAGCTCGTAACATGAGCTATCTAATCATGGCAGTGGTCATAATCTAGCAGGGGGTTCTCGGGTCCTAATGTTATGCACAAAAACAGTTTAAAGAAAATCGGACGTTACGACGGCTATGTTTACGCGATTTCCAATATTTTAAACCATTCAAAACCATTCCAAATCAACCTCAAATCCAACATACAGCCAACATCCATCCTTATCACATCATAACAACCCCAACCAATTCAATTTAATCATTCATACTTAAGACTAAACTTAACTTTAATCATACTTAAGTTCTTTTAATCAAAACCACAACATTTACCATTCCATTTCACTACCATTTCAAATCCCAAACTCTAATCACAACAACAAGCTACAATATCATCCTACTAATCAAAATCATCTTATAATATATAGGAATCTAGGGTTTGGAGATGGTATACCTTCCTTGAAGTGGTGGGAGGAGCTAGGAAGCCTTAAGAAGCTTTGAGAAGTCTTAAGAATGCTTGGATCTTCAAGAAAAACAAGAAAAACTTCAAGTTAAAAACTTGAAAACACTATTCATAGTCTTCTTCTTTGATTAAATGGAGAAGATTGAGAAGGAATTAATGGCTTAAACTCATGATATAGCCCTAACTAAGCATGAAGATGATTAGGGAATTTACTCACCAATTTAGGAAGCTTGGATCTTGGATTTTGAAAAATCTTGCCTTTAAAAAGTGAAAAAGCCGAGAGCAATGAAGAACTAATGCCTTGGTTTCTTTTTGTTTTGATGAAGAATGAATTATTTGGCTTGGTTGGTTGTAGTTTTGTATTTGATTTAGTCAATTACCTTCTTGCCCTTGAATTTGTGTGGTTACAAAGCCACCACACCTCCTTCCTTCCCATGTCATGCTTATGTCATCCTCATGATGTCATCCTCCCTTCCTTGTCCTCTTTCTATTGGTTGGATGACATCATTCCCACTAATCCCTTTGATTAACTTCCTAATCGTTTGCCTAATGACCGCTGATCTGTTATACGGTTCGCTTAACTTTCGTTTTCGTTTATCGTTTGAAGGATCATACCCGGGATCTTATTACTTAGGTTCCTTTAACCTTTCTCAATACATTATATTCCTTTTTATGATCCTCTATTATAATCCTTTAATTTAAATCCTTTTTATCCTGTTACCTTATACTCAATTCTCTCCGTATCTTGTGGATTTCCGAGAAAAACCAAAGTGTTCGGAATTGGATTCTGACGATCTTTACATACACTTATATACTTCATAGAGTACTAATAATATCCCAGAATATCCATAACAGAACCCCTACATAGTGTGGCGTGAAAAGTTTTCTCATTCAGCTAAAACACTATTCACAAGGGTTACAAAAAGTTGAAAATTTTGGGGTTATTACAGGGAATTAACCGGATCCTTGTGTTGGGCCATAGGGCCTGGGTACCCGAATGGATCTATACATTGAGGTATGGATCTAGACTGTGTATTGGCTGATCAGCAGGATATAGGTGCGAACTTGTGTCCAGTTTAGTTTATTGATAATCGCTAATAATTGCCTTTAATCTTGTCTTGCGAGGTTATATCTTTGCAGATGTAACCAAATTACCGGTTCATTTAGCTTATTATAACACTGTTTATATATTGTGGACTTGTTTAACAACTTATGGCTCACCCCTTTTTTGTTGTTATTCACCTTATTGTTTTCAGTTAAGAAGGAAAATGAAGCCTATCCTATGACTCGCGTGGTAAAGAAACGAGTCAAGCAGCGGGACACTCTAATACCAAAAGTGTTGATCCCGATTCAGGAAGAAAGCTTTGAGTTACCTGAGTAGGTGTAGTGTAGATAGATAATGTGTGTGTTTGAATAAAGATGAATGTAGTTTAAAACTTGTTAGACAATGGTTTGTAATAAACAGAGTTTTGTGAGATTTTAAATTTGGATTGTAATAAAAGAAGAGTGTTGTTCTTATTTTCATACTTTAACCTAGAAAAGAACTTGGGTAGTATTAAAGGGGTTAGATATGCATATGCTTTATTATTATACAGGTTTATACAGGTTTGGTAATTGGCTAGTAACCCCCAGACCTAGACCCTGGGTTTGGAGGGCGTTACAGGTTTGGTATCAGAGATGTAGGTTTTGGTCTCTGAAAATAAGAACATTGGGATTAAAATAAAATAGGAAGATCACATAAGATAGAAATAAGAAGGTTAGGATTTAGATAGTTTTAGATTAGGAATTTGTAAGTTCTAGGAATGTTGAGTGTACCCTTTTTCTTTCTTTATTATATTATCAGATGGCTTTATCCACATCGTCTGATAGGACTGTTACCGGCCCAGTTGCACCAGTGATACCATCAGTGTCAGCTGAGATATCAGCACAGATACCTCCGCCACCTCCACTATAGTTACCACAGGAGCCAGCCCCACCAGCTCCTGAGCAGCTACTAGATCCTATGGAGATGTTTGATCCTCTAGAGTTCTTTGAGCCATTACTTCCACCTCTACTCCCTATAGAGTATCAATTTATACCGTAGATAGAGGTAGAGTTTCCACCAGCTGCAGTGCTACCTCCAATGCCAGTATGCTCCAGAGTCGGAGATATTTTAGATGGCCCCGATCGAGGGGATGGATGAGCATGATGTGGGATTACAGTTAGGTTTGCCGCAACATGGTGTTGCAGGGATACCTAGGGTTCCATCCCAGGAGTCTGTTGGACAGGTTGCAGAGCCACATATGGTACTGTATCATGAGTACAGTTACAGTATTGTGAGAGAGGATGTACGGTATTGGAGATCTCAGTGTAGAGAGATCATGTGGTTGTTTGACCAGAGAGATAGAGGACCGTTAGCCGCATTTCAGCTAGATTACATGATGAGGCAAAGACTTCAGCAGATGGTTTATAGTGTTACTCTTGAGTTAGATGCCTTAAAACATGATGGGCCGCATTCTTATGCAAAGTTTCATAGAGCCACCCGTCTGGCACAGTTAGTCATTGAGATGTTTCGTGAGGAGTTGAGACGCATTCCGCCAGGGTTTTAAGACATGACAGTTGGAGCTAGTTATTATATTATATGTGGCATATGTAGATAGAAGCAGCATAGTATAGTGAGATCAGATATGTATGTGTGTAGTACTCAGTTTTGACTTGTGTCAGCAGTAGTTATGGCATACCTGATGTTAGACCTTTTGTATCAAGCATTAACACCTGAGGCTGGTGTCAGATATATTTATATAAAATAAAATTTTCCAACTTTTTCCTTTTATTTATTTAAATTTCAGTCTTTGTAGCATTTATATTTACTTTATTGCTTTACAATTTTTCCATATCTTAAATTTTGTTTTATTTAAAATAGTGTTGTACAATTATTATTCAAAAAATTTAAAAATATTTCAGATGATTTGTTTAAATTTTGAATTATTTAAATTTCTTTTTTTAATATTAGTTAAATTGTTTTTCTTTCTACTATCAACTATTTAATAAATTGTTAAAAATAACTGTTTGTTTTATTATCCGGAAAATGGCACAAAAAAGAAAGACCAGAACTGAAACCTCCAACAGAAATTCTGAGGGACAGAATAATGATACTATAAACCAAATGTTCCATCTGATGCAACAATAGATGGTAATGATGCATCAACAGATGCAGCAACAGCAACAACAGATTCAGCAATAGATGTTACAATAACCATCTTGTCCTGAACCTCATATACTACCAGTTGTGCCTGTTGTTATCTTTAAGCAGTTTCAGTCAGTTAAGCCTCCAGAGTTTGAGGGCACAGTGGATCCTACTAAGGCTAGGGCTTGGTTGAAAGAAATGGAGAAAGCGTTTGCGCTTGTGAAGGTTGAAGGGGACTAGAAGACTGATTTTGCTAGATATTTCCTGAAAGGAGAAGCAAATTATTGGTGGGAATCCAAGAAAACTTTAGAGGGTGAAGGCATCGTGACTTGAGATAGGTTTACGGAGTTATTTTTGGAGAAATATTTTCCTCGTCACATGAAGAACCAGATGGAAATCAAGTTCTTGGAACTGAAGCAAGGGAATATGTCAGTGACTGAATATGAAGCCAAGTTTACTGAATTGGCTAGGTTTGCTCCAGAGCAGGTCAATACTGAGGAAAAACGGGCTAAGAGATGCCAACAGGGATTGAAGCCGTGGATTCGTAACGAAGTGGCAGTATTTGAGTTGACGACTTATACCGCCGTGCTTCAGAAAGCCATGATCATTGAAGGGGAAAGTGAGATGTCCCAAATGGAAAAGGGACAAGGAAATTTTTATAACCGTTTCAATAGGAAGCCGAGATTTCATGCCCGGACAAATATGAATTTTAAAAGGATAGGACAAGGCAATCAGAGAACAGGTAATCGTTTCAAGCTCCTAACCAGCAGGAAATCATCAGACCCCCATTGCCATACTGTAAGACATGCGGTAAAAAACACACGGGCGTCTACAATAAGGCAAATGTGACATGCTTCAAGTGCAAGCAGAAAGGGCACTACTCCGATGAATGTCCAGCAGGAAGAACATAAGTTACTTATTTCAAGTGCGGGAGGAAAGGGCATGTAGCCAGGGATTGTAGAGGACCAGCTATGGAAGCTAGTGTTCTGAAAGTATTGGCATTACCTCCACCCCCACAGCACAATTAGCCTAGAGCGAGAACTTTTAATATGATAATGAAAGAAGTTGTGCAGATTCCTAGTGTGATTTCATGTACGCTTTCTGTGAATTCAGTAAACGCAAAAGTATTGATTGCTTTTGGAGCCACATGATCTTTTATTTCTGAAGATTTCATTGATAAGATAAGTTGTGAAATTCAACGGTTGGGCGAGACGTTAATTATAAAATTAGCGAATGATGACCAAGTTCCTATAGATCGAGTATGTTTTGAATGCGATATCGATATAGTCGGACATCATTTCTCTGTGCACTTGATACTCTTCAAGTTAGGAGAGTTTGATGTTATTTTAGGAATAGATTTGTTAAATTGTAGTAATGCTCAGATCGATTGTGCGAATAAGAAAGTGAAGTTGCAAACTGCGGAAAATGCAACAGTAATATTTAGGGTGAGAAATAGCGGAAGAAATTTCTGACAATGATGCAGATACGACACGGATGTAAAGTTTATCTAACTTATATGTTAGATACTGAAAATGAAAGTCCAAGAATAAAAAACATCCTAGTTGTGTGTTAATTTCTCGACATTTTTCCAGATGAACTTCCAAGATTACCGCCGGATCGAGAAATTAAATTTACTATTGATTTAGCACCAGGTACAGACCCAGTTTCGAAAGCTCCGTATCGGATGTCACCGTTTGAAATGAAAGAATTTTCAACGCAATTGCAAGATCTTCTGGAAAGAGGAATTATAAGACCCAATGTATCCCCATGGGGTGCACCGGTATTGTTTATAAAGAATAAAAATGGCAGCATGCGACTATGTATCGATTATCATGAATTGAATAAGTTGACTATTAAGAACAAGTATCTTTTACAACAGATCAATGATTTGTTTGATCACCTAAAAGGAGCCGCATGGTTCTCTAAGATAGTGTTGTGCAAGACATGCCTGTACCATAACAAGACTAAGTCAAATTGATAACTCTAAGTAAGTTCTATTGTAATCTTAGTTTGTATTTTGTATTGTAACATTTAAAGTCTGTAAAAATATCAAAGAGCAGACTTGAGTCTTTTTCTTTAAACAGTATCAAGCCTAAGAATTCTATCTGGACGAAGATCAAGAAGATCATACCTCAGAAAAATTATGAAGAATCTTGAAGTTGAATAAATCTGTTTTGAGAAAAATATTATAAGTCAAGATCTCTACAAGTCATTCGAAAACTCCAGAATAAATTATAGAGAAGTCAGGAAATCTACTAGAGAACTAAGAGATATCGACAAGCTTTGAAGACATGAATATTGGAGATATCGACAAGTCATTTCTTCCCTAGAAAACTCAGAGTTATCGACAAGTCAAATATCATTAGAGAACTTTGAGATATCGATAAGTCAAATATCATTAGAGAACTCTGAGATATCGATAAGTCAACTATCACTAGAGAACTCTGAGATATCGACAAATCAAATATTACTAGAGTTTTCAGAGTTATCGACAAGTCAATTAGTCACTAGAGAACTCAGAGATGTCTATAAGCCAAAGTGAAGACATGAAGTGGAGGGATCTCGACAAGCTAAATTCTCTTATAGAGAACTCAGAGACCTCTACAAGTCAAATCAACTATAGAGTAATGAGAGATCTTGATAAGCCAAAATACTTATCGAGATGTCAAGTTTTCTATATACCAAACTGGAGATCTCGAGGCAAAACTCAACAAAGTGCAAATCAGTTCAATATCCAAGATTAACAATCAACAAACAATCCAACCACCTAGATTGACAAGTCTACAAAAAGCAACTTGAAGAGTGTGCAAGATCAAGGGTGAAGATTAACTGACAAAGGAAGATCAAAGTTAACACAGTATGCAAAGATATGCTAAGCCAGAAATGGAAGATATACTTTTCCTAAAATGGAATGATTAGTGACAGTTTACTAAAGTGAATATCATCTCTTATTATACACAGTGTAAACCAGTAGTTAACTATCATATAAAGTTAACACTGGTCTTTTGTTAGAAGTAACAGTTTAGATCAGGAAAATCTTGTATTCTCTTAAGAAAGAAGCTAAGATCTTTATCAACAAAGAACCTAGAAATTTTTAGCAAAATATTCTTAATTTTAATATAAAATTAAGTGAGTTTTGAAATATCTGTGTTATTCATTGTTGCATGTTTAATTTCAGTCTTAACACATCTTACTACAAGATTTAATTTACTTTGTTCACAACCATGGATATTTCAAGAAAAGCAGAAAAACATAAAAACACATTCACCCGCCTGTGTGTAATTCATTACCTAACAGGTGGTATCAGAGCAAAATATGAAATTAAACAGATTCAAGATCTTGGAAGAATGAATACACAAAAAATCAGTTGCATCAAAATTCCTACTTTTGACAAAGCTAACTACACTCTTCGGAAAAAGAAAATATTGTTGTTTATCAAGATGGCCAATCCACTCTATACTCAGATTCTCAACAATAGTCCCTTTATTCCTATGGATAAGGTTGAGGAATCTACAGATGGAGACATGGTCATCCCAGCTCATTATGCTCCAAAAGATCCTTCTAAGTACACTGAGCCTGAGAAAGAAAAAGTTTCCCTGGATAGTGGCTTACAGCTGATATTGATAGAGTCACTTTAAAATATAATGTACAACAACATTGTCAACTGTGACACTGCCAAGCAGATCTGAGAATAGATTAAAATACTCTGTGAGGGAACTGAGGAGGTTAGATCTAATCAAAGAAGGATACTGATTTGACAGTATGAGGGTTTCATGGCCAAGCCAAAAGAAAGTATCACTAATGTGTTTGAAAGGTTTAACAAGCTGAAAAATAACTTGCAGCTCCATGACAAATACTATGAAGCTGAAGAAGTGAACTTGAAATTTTTTCTTACACTTCCTGATCATTTGGAACAGAAATTTTCAACAATCAGAGAAGGGAGAGACTTAAGCAGAATAAACCTGGAAGTTCCGTATGGAATGTTAAAAATATATGAATTAGAGATGATTCAAAGAAAATCATTAAGAGTTGGTCAAGGACATGATGTAGATGGTTCAAGGGCTCTAATTGTCAATGAAAGCCAGACCTCTAGTGATGAGCCAAGATCCCAGACTCCAGTTGCCTCAGCAAGTGAGCAAAGAAACAATGATTCACAGAAACAAGTCATCCTGGAATTGGAAGAAGATGAGTTCTACACCCAAGATAAACTTGATTAGCTTGATCAGTCAATGGCCTATCTGGCAAGAAAGTTCTCTAATATTAGAGTAAAGAAGCCAAGATTCTTCAAGGGTAAATGACAATCATTCAACAAAGACAGTAGGTGGAAAGGAAAAGGGAAGTACACATCTGATAGCAAATATGGTTACAAAACTGAATCTGTTGACATATCAAAGATAAGGTGATTCAACTGTGATAAACTGGGCCATTTTTCTACAGAATGCAGGAAACCCAAGAAAGCAAAGAAAGACAAAGCTTATCTTGAACTGGAAGCAAAGTATGAAGCTCTTCTGAAGAAACAACAAAACAAAGCTTATATTGCAGATGGAAAAAGTTAGGATGACTCTGATAATGATGAAGATGAGGAAGTTGGAAATTATGCACTAATGGCCCTGGAGCAAGGAGAGTCATCCTCATCAAAATCATAGGTAACAACTCTCACTACAATTGATTTAAATGTGAGTCAATATAAGGAAACTGTAGAGAAGATGAGCACAAAAATGTTTCACATTCATACAAGTATGGTTGCTGCTAATGAAGAAGTTAACAGACTGATAAAGATAAATAAGAAGCTTCAAAATGAGAAACAAAAAGCTGAATTGTTGTTGTTAGAGCTTGAAGCTGTAAGATAAGAGAATGCATATCTGAAGAACAAGCTTAAGTGTGCAAGTGAGATTGAAGCAGTGTTAAGGGAGAAGCTGGAAAAGAATGAAGTTAAGTTGAAGTCCTTCAAGAATGCATCTGAGTTAGTTGGACAATACCATGAGAAAAACAAACCATGTGCAAATATTGCTATTGGTCTTAATTATGATGCCTTGAACAACAACAAGAAAAATATAGGTGACAAAGAAAAAGCAACATAAAATGAAAATGTTCCAACAATCCTGAAAAAGGTTGATTCACCTATGTTCAAGGAATGTGAAGTTAACTTCAGTGAGAAAGAGTTGATTATCAAACAAGAAATTGCTGATAAAGACAATGAGAAGAAAAATGCAGAAGCAACTCAATCTCCCAAAACTGAAGAGAATCTCATGGACAACCAAGGTTCCAAGACACCCGTCAAAGAAACCAAAATGGAAGATGCAAGAAAGAATAAGAAAAATACAAATGGGAAAATTGGGATAAATAAAAACAACAATTTTACTTATGTTGCAGATGCTCCAAGAAAAAAATGTGAGAAATGTGGCTCTGTGAATCACCTAACTCACCTTTTTAAAAAGGTTGTTAGCAAGCTAGCTGAAGGAGCCTGCAAATTCAATGAAGCAGATGTAAATGATCCCTACTCATTTTGTGACAAGTTTGATTGCATCCCTTGCAACTTGAAAGTGATGAAAAGTTTCCGCAAGCTGAGAGTAGACCTCAAAGAAACAAAAATTGGGTCTACAACAGATAGGGAAAATGCACAACAAGCAATGAATTCTATTTTATCTGAAACAATTCATTCTACTTCTTCTAAATCAGTTAACAAAAAGAAAGTGCCCAACACTGCTTGGGTTGCTAAACACACTTAAAACTCATTGTGTGCTGGGAAAAATGAAGAAGGTCATATGGATCATAGACAGTGGATGTTCCAGATATATGACAGGTGATAAGGCCCTGCTATCACAATTTGAGGAGAAGGATGGCCCTTTGGTAACCTTTGGAGACAACAACAAAGGATTCACAATGGGATATGGCAAGATTGTTTCTGAAAATGTTGTCATTGATGATGTGGCACTAGTAGATGGTCTTGAAGTGAATCTTCTCAGTGTCAGCCAGTTTGCAGATAAAGGCTTTAAAGTTTTATTCAACAAAGAAGAATGTACTTTTATCAGCAAGAAAACTGGTGAAGTTTCTCTGCAAAGAGCAAGAAAAGGAAGTTTATTTGTTGTAGACTTGGACTCAGCAAATAAGGTTGGAACTTGTTGCTTCTACACCAAGGCATCAGAAGAACAAAGCAAGCTGTGGCATAAAAAGATGTCTCACTTGAATTTCAAGGAAATCAACACCTTGGTCAAGAAGGAGTTGGTAAGAGACATACCTAATCTGGAGTTTACTCAAGTTGAAGTTTGTGAAGCTTTTCAGAAAGGAAAAATGAAAAGATCAAGTCACTAGTCAAAAACTGTAAATTCTATAAGTGCACCATTACAACTTATTCACATGAACTTGTTTGGGCCAGTAAATGTCTTATCAATTTCAAGGAACAAATATGCACTTGTGATGGTGGATGATTTCTCAAGATACACTTGGGTAGAGTTCATGCACTCTAAATATGAGACTCCACACATCATAATTGAGCACATAAAGAAGATAGAAAAATAGGTTGAAGATCAAAATTGTGTAAAGAGATTGAGAAGTGATAATAGAACAGAATTCAGAAAAAATAAAGGCATTGTTCAAGAGTTCTCTGCTACAATAACACCTCAACACAATGGGGTAGTTGAAATAAAGAATAGAACATTGGTAGAAGCTGCTAGAACAATGTTGCAAGATGCCAAGTTGCCAACAAGTTTTTGGGAAGAAGCTGTTAACACTGCATGCTATATTCTAAACAGATATCTCATCAACAAGGTTCATGGAAAATCTCCTTACTTAATATTGTCTAAGAGAAATCCTACTATAAAGCATCTTCATGTGTTTAGAAGCAAGTGTTACATTTTAAAAGACAACTCTGAATATGTGGGAAAATTTGACTCAAAAGTTTTTGAAAAAAATTTATGGGATATTCATTGGAGAGAACTGTCTACAAGGTCTATGTAATTGATCAAAAGAAGGTTATGGAAAGCACAAATGTGACTTTTGATAATGACAAGTGTCCATGCTTGGAATGCCTTAATGATAATGAAGCTGAAGCCCTTGCATTTGAAAATCTCAATATTGATAGTGATTCTGATGGAGAAGATGAAGTTAATGCACAACAAATGATGAATGAAGAGACTACTGAACAGGAAAATCATGAAAATGGAAGCTCATCTCAAATACCTGAATTTGACAACACAAACTCAGGGGGATAAAGAGAAGAAGGATCTATCAGTCATACCAATAATAAAGAAAATGATGAAGGCAGAAGTCAACAAACTCACACAAGGAAGCGAGATAGAAGTCACACTAGAGAAGCAATTATTGGTGATCCTACTGTTGGTGTGAGAACTAGAAGTGCAACTGCTAATGAGTGCCTACATGCATGCTTTCTGTCTCAAGTAGAGCCTAAGAAAACTGAAAAAGCTATAATGGATCCTGATTGGATATCTGCCATACAGGAAGAGCTAAATCAGTTGAAAGGAACACAGTCTGGGAGTTAGTCCCTGCACCAAAGAACAGAAGTATAATTGGAATAAAATGTGTGTTCAGGAACAAGATGGATGAAAATGGTATAGTTATCAGAAATAAGGCAAGGTTGGTTGCAAAAGGCTACTCACAGGAAGAAGGAATTGATTATAATGAAACTTTTGCTCCAGTTGCAAAAATCGAAGCAATAAAGATTTTTCTAGCATTTGCTGCACATTCAAATTTTAAAGTGTATAAAATGGATGTCAAGAGTGTCTTCCTAAATGGTGAGCTAGATAAGAGGTTTATGTGCAACAGCCACCTGACTTTGAAGATCCAGAATTTCCAGATTTTGTGTACAAGTTACTCAAGGCTCTATATGGACTAAAGCATGCATCTAGAGCTTGGTATGATATATTGTCAGAATTCCTACTTAAACATGGATTTACTAGAGGTACTATAGACAAGACTCTCTTCTACAACTACAAATGAAATTTTTTGCCAAAGATTCTCCAGGCTTATGCAGAGTGAATATGAAATGAGTATGATGGGGGAATTAAGTTACTTTCTTGGACTTCAAGTCAGTCAAAGAAGTGATGGAATCTTCATCAGCCAAACTAAATATGTCAAAGATTTATTGAAAAAGTTTGGCATGGTTGATTGTTCACCTGCATCTACACTTATGTCTACATCAACAAAATTGGATGAAGATAAAAAGGGCAAAAGTGTAGATATTTAAAGCTATAGAGGGATGATTGGATCATTGGTTTCTTTAACTGCAAGTAGACCAGACATCATATTTGCTACATGTTTGTGTGCAAGATTTCAAGCCAATCCAAAAGAATCACATTTGATGGCTATAAAGAGAATTTTCAGATACTTGAAGGGGACTCCAAACTTGGGATTGTAATATCCTAAGGGAACTGGTTTTGAAGCTGTTGGCTACCCAGATGCAGATTTTACTGCATGTAGGGTTGACAAAAAGAGTACAAGTGGAAGTTGTCAATTTCTTGGACAAAGACTTGTATCCTGGTATAGCAAGAAACAACAATCAATGTCAACTTCTATAGCAGAGGTTGAATACATAGCTGCAGAAAGTTGTTGTGCTCAAGTGCTTTGGATTATAAATCAGCTAATGGACTATGGTCTAGTGTTACACAAGATTCCAATTATGTGTGACAATACTAGTGTTATATCTATAGTGGCTAATCCATTTAATCATTCTAGAACAAAGCACATTGATGTAAGGTACCATTTTATTAGAGAACATGCTACAAATGGTACCATTGAGCTCATTTTTGTTCCAACAGAAAAATAATTAGCTGACATTTTCACTAAACCTTTGGATGAAGCAACTTTCACTAGACTTGTGGTGAAATTGGAATGCTTAATTCTTCATCTTAAGGCAAGAATTCAGCTAATGTGTTGCAGCAGATTAATTTTCTAGTAAATCAAAATTAATTTGATTTGATTGGAAATTAACTGAAATATGAATTATAAATTATAAATATTTCAGAAATCTCTGCATATTTATTTTTCAAAACCATATTCAGCTTGGAATTTTTCAAATTATAAGAAAACTGCCTAAATGTTAATTTACATCTTCAATATGTAAAATTAACACAAGGCAGAATCAAATTGATCAAAAGTATGTAGAGAACTGAGTTCACTATAAGTCTAACTGACTTATCGACAAGTCAATTTAAGACTTCTCAAGTGAGTTCTCGATAAGTCAATTTACTGACTTCTCGAGTGACTTCTCAATAAGCTTTATTATGACTTATCGATAAGTCATTGTAGAGTTCTCTATAAGTGTAAACTTACGGAGTTCTCTACAAGTATCTTTTTAGGCTTATAGATAACTCAGAACTAAAATAATTTAATTCAATAAATTATTTTGGTAAAATACTTTTGGCAAAACTATTCTGATTTTATTTTTATTTATTAAAAAAAAATTGGAATCAAATTCAGTCCATTTCTGGATAAGTTTATTTTTAGTTCTCAAAAAGAGTAATTTAAAATGACTTCTCGATATGTAATTCATTTTCAAATTGACTTCTCGATAAGTATAACCCAAACGTCTATTTTTGACTTCTTGATAAGTCATTTGCTTTTACTATAAATACCCAGACATCTCGATACATATACATACTTACACCTTCGAGAACTCAAGTAACCTAGCTTTTCAATCCAAAACCGATTTCTCTCTCGTTTTCATTCCTTTCTCAATAATTTCTTTTAGCCATTAAACTTTATACTCATAAAAATGGCAGCTAACAATATTGTACCCTTCATCCCAAAGGATACTAACTTTCTTGCATTCTTAGATGCAAACCAATCACCTAAAATTTTCCAATGTTTTGTCAAGTTCCTGTCTGAAACCTACTTTGTAGGGGCTCTTACTGCTAATCTTGTGTTGTACTTGGATATGTTAGGGGACTTTTGGAACACAACTACAAAAAGGACAATTGTGCATGAGAACCAAGCTGCAACAATTGTGATAAACTGCCCAATTAAGGGCCAACAGGTGGAGATATCTGAGAATGATGTAAATATAGCATTGGGAATTCCTACTGACAAGCTGGTGGAGGCTCCAACTCAGGATGAGCTGTATGAATTCATGGACTTCATCAATTACTCTGAAAAGATCAACCTGGCCAGCATGAACAAGACTGTTTGATTCGGTGATAAGGGGATTCACCTGCAGGAAGTCAAGATTTGACAACTTATCAAGTATTGTCCAGAAGCTGGTCTACTCAATGGCCCACAACAAACATATCAATGTAGGACACTACATACTGGAGGAATTGAGCACCAGGCTAACAATGCCATTGGAGTCAAGAGGTAAGGAAATTTTTCTACCTAGATTCATAATGCCAGCTTTAAACCATAAAGTCAATGACTTACATATGCTTGAAGGAGTAAATAGGTCACTAATTGGCAACTGTAAGCAAGTATCCGAAATTCTATTTGGATCACTTCTTACTAAGAATAAGGTTCTAGTGGGTCTTAAGTTAACACCTTTCTTGATTGAAAGATTTAAGACCTACCCTTATTAAATGCCACACATGAAGACCAGTGCAAGTCACCCTAGTGCAACAATGGTTCCTGAGCCTGTGGAAGCACAAACATAGGCACACCCACAGGAACCTACCCATCTTGAGTCTATTCCTTCACAACCATTAGTATCTAGAAAACCAACCAATTCATCCTCTCAAAAGGGTGAAGTGAGTAAAAAGAAGAGAAAGAAGATAACCTTGAATATTGCATAAGAGTGGTGAGGAACAAACAGAAGCTGAGTCACCCTTGGTCAAGAGGACAAGAAAGAGTAAAAAATCTGAGCTGGCCACTCAAACCACCTATGTATCCTCTCAAAAGGATGCAGTTGTAAAACTGGGGACTAAACAGACTCTAGATACATTCTTCAACAGGATGTGTCTATTGAAAAGAGCATTCACCCCAATGCACCCTGTATAAAGTCTGCACAGCCAACACCTAAAGAAATTCAAGTGTATGGTAGGAGAAATAAGGATGACAAACACTGTGAGAGCACATCTATTGAAGCTCCCTCATCCATTCAGGGGGAGATGCCAACACTCAATTCTGAGCAACAAATCTTAATCTCACAAATTTCTTCCTCACCTATAACACTTGAATCCATTTCTCAAGTGCAAGCTAAATCAAGTGACTTGGTTCAAGAAACCTTGTTCACCACCCAGACACTATAATCAGATGGTGAGAGGCTACTAGCTGGGGTAGACCTTGATGACACCATCAAAACCATGGGGGATTTATCAGTTTTTACTGAAGACCTCATGGATGTTACAAATGCACCTTCATGTGCAAATCAGTATTCACAGACTATTAGGTTTGAGGGTAGTACTCCTGAGGGAGAGCAATCTAAATCCTCTCCAATTTAATTGGAGGTTCCTCGGGTTGGAACAACTCCCCTCAAAACCCTAGCAGAAATTGCATTATCAGTTGAGGCTAAGAGTACAATTACCAATGAACCTGTCATGGAGGAGGAAAGTATAGCACATTTAGGTGACAGTGTGGTGCAAGACATACAAGGGTTTGAGATTGGTGCACATGACAGTAACCCAGTCAAATCCCCTCCAATTCAATTGGAGGTTCCCACAACTAGTGTGGAATGACAACTTGTCACAAAGATAGAGAAATGAGTCAAACTGTGATTTCTGTCATAGGTGGTTCTGGTACTTCACATCAACCTTCAACCTCACAACCTCAACAACAACACCTTCTCTCTCAATGGCTTCAAACATCTGACTCTCAACCTACATCTATGGATGATCTTCTTGTTGAGCAGATTTCTGGATTAGGAAATATCTCACAGCATCTACTCACTTCAGACATGAGCAATCAGGACTATCAAGCCATTATGCTAACATACAATGAAGATGTTGAAAAACAGAAGGAGAAGATTATCAATGATGCAGAACAAGATGGGAATGTAGATGCATGGTTATCTCATGACTTTGTCTTGGAGATGGATCAAGTCTTGGCTAGGTTTAGGGATGAATATGTCACTATTCTTGGAAACAATACCAAGGTCTTGACTCCATAGGATGTCTATGATTCAGTCACTAAGGTCTACAAAGCTCAACTCAAGGCTTTTGACCTATTTGGTAAAGCTCTAGAACTCAAGATGACTGGTCATGAAGACAAGATAAGAAAGCTGGTGAAAGAGAAAATGGATGAGATCATACCATCTCAAGTCCAGATCACCTCCAAGTTCAAGCATTTTGCTGATCAAATGACAAGGATGGATCTGACTACCATTGAAAAAGAGGTCAAAAATCTCAAACAATCATTCATTGCTCTTCATGAAGTGGTCCAACAATAAATCACTAATACAAATGATGCCAAGATCAAGCTGGAGCAGCTTCACCAATCAAGATATGAGCCTTCTACCTTACTTATAGATGGCATCAAACAGGCTATGGAAGCAACTTTTGGCTCCTCAACATCTACAACTTCTCATCATCCTATCTCAACCTCTATAAATCTTCAAATTCAGTCTCTTCAAGGTCAAGTCTCCACTTTGCAAGCTTTAAATGACCAACTCACAGCTCAAGTGCATGCTCTCACTACACTGGTGAAGAGTCAACAGGCAGACATTCAAGCCTTGGTGGACTCCCGTAAGCACCTACAAATGCAAAATTCAGTTTCTTTGGGAGCCATCATGGGTAAACTTAATATACCATTATTTGCACTTCCTGAAGCTGTGAGGCTTGAAATTCCTACTCCCCTTCTCATGCCTGCCAACAAGACTAAGGGGGAGATAGAGGCTAGGCTATCAAGATCATCTACTCAAAATGTCCAAGCTGCTGAAAAGAGCAAAACTCAAGAAGTTGATATTGGAATGGAGAGGCTTATTATTGCAGCCGAGGGACCTAGTCTAAGTAGAGAGTTTGATGAATTACTTAAGGCTCTCAGGGCTTCTCTCAATGACAATTTTTTCACCTACAAGAAAGCCTTGGATAGAACAATAAACTCATTAAGGGTGATATTGGTTATAAAGATAATTTTCAGGAAAGTGGGATAATAGTCAACATAAATGACTCAGGGGTAGACAAATATATGTAGGTGTCCCTCAATTATCTTATCTCTAGGAAAGCATCTGAGTTAGACATTCTAATAAGCAAAGTCAGAATGGTGATTCATGAAGACACTCTCTTGCTAAATGAATTGAAGAATGCATAAGTGATTGCTTTTCCAGAAGCTATCTACATCCTAGTAAGGGAGTGGCATACATCTATGCTACCACCAAACACTTTAAACTTCAAACACTTCCAGATTTCTAAGCAATATGTCATGGCCAACAAGAAGCCTGTAAATTTGCATTTAGTACTTGTTGACGAATTTTAGACCAATGTCGAAGTTATTTAAGCCAAAAATTATTTGAATTTTTGTGCCTCAAATTTGGATAAAGGAGCGGCGTGGAGGTGGGATGAAATTCAAAAATATTTTAGATGAAAATTAATATTATACTTTTCTAGAGGAATGTAAAATAAATTTATTTAATTGATTAAACATTATTTATTTCTACTTTAGTCTTTTTTCGTGCTTCTCTACATTGTTATTTTGTTATTTTAACTCTCTAGGTAACATGAACAATATAACATGGACAATGTAACATGGACAAAGACAAGGCATCACAAAACACGGTGAAGAAAAAAATTAATTTAATCTACGGGGAATTCATGGGAAGTTCTTTTATGCATTATAGTGTTATGAATATATTCTTAAAACTCCTCTTGTTATTTGAACTTAAATTTATGACATTTTTGTACTTGACATTTTAAAGCAATATAATATTTAGGATATGTGGAGTTTAGACTATAATTTCATGTTTTAGGTTAGATTTATATTTAGTAGACTAGTTGGAGTATTAATAAATACTTTATAATATAATATTACTTTAGCCCAATCCGATTTGGTTAAAAATATTTTTTTTCTATTGATTAATCGGTTAGAATATTATAAACCAAAGTTATTGGCTCATGTCATTTTTTTCTCCTAACCCGACTAATTCTACCCTTACTCTTCCTTAGTCTTGATGGTGAAGTTCTATGATAAAACATACTTTTTCTATTACTTAATTATTAATACTTTTAGACACTTACCCATTATCATTGAACTAAATATTTTATATTTGAAGTAACCAACACTACACCATATTTGACCTGCAGCGACATTTTTTTTGGTGTTACAAGCAGAAATGTTGTCTTAAGTTACTAAAATTTAGCCTGAGGTAACATGTTTTTTTGTGTTACAGTAGAGAATATAAATTGTTACAATAGACATGATGAAATCCCTATTGTAACACAAAAATTATTGTTAGCATTGACATAATAATAAGTGTTACCATAGGGATCAATATTTAGGCGGGATAACTGAAACGAGCTTATTTTAGCCAAAATTTTGGGCGGCCCAAATGTAAAAATGACCCGCGCTCATTTTTAACACACACACTTAGACAAATAAAACTTTTAACACTCACACACTTAGACAAACACTCTCACACTCAGACAAACACTCACACACTCTAAAACACTCTCACAACAACTCAGTCCATGTAGAAATTAGGGTTCTAAAACACTCTCACAACAACTCAGCTCACTCGAGCCAGAGAAATTAGGGTTTAGTA
This sequence comes from Apium graveolens, assembly GCF_009905375.1. NCBI lineage: Eukaryota > Viridiplantae > Streptophyta > Magnoliopsida > Apiales > Apiaceae > Apium > Apium graveolens. The sequence goes on from NC_133648.1 coordinate 117,559,792, forward strand.
ATTAGGGTCAAAGCTTGAATATCAGTCGGGTTGCTTGGAGATTAGGGTTCTGAACAATGAGTCGGGTTGCTTGGATCTTGGAGAAATTAGGGTTTAGTAATTAGCTCAGATCTTGGATATAAGCCGGGTTTGCTTTCTTCTTGTTCAGGTATGCTCTTTTCTTCTCTGAAATTGGGGTTTAGTAATTATTTTATCTTTTTTTTTGATAATTTATCTCTGAAATTGGGGTTCAGTTAATTTAATATTTGGGTTTGGGGTTTGGGTATGCTCTTTTGATATTTTTGCTTTGCATGCCATATATCTGTTATTTTATCTTTTTTTTTAATAATTTATCTGTTATATTTGATTAATTTGATGTTTTTGATATTGTTGGAGTTGAGATTTGATTTTTTAGTTCTGTTTTGTTTGTATGTGTTATATTATATCCCAATAATACACGTACATTAATTTATATGTGTTATTTTGTTTTGTTGAGATGTTTCTCTGTTCTTTTGCTATATTCATCATTGAGTTCATCATTAATTTATATGTGTTATAGTGTTTTGTTGTGATGTTTCTCTGTTCTTTTGCTATGTTGCTATGTTCTATTTTTTAGTTCTGGTTTTATGATGTGATTGTTATTGATTTAAGTATTTTTTTCCCGACATGTTAGAACTTATAATGTAGTCTAATGATGGTTAAATACTAACATGGTTACTAAACAATATGGAATGGTTAAGGATGTAATATTAGAAGTAGAAGAGTACTGTTTTTCTCTCACCTCTGTAGTGTTAGAAGTAGAAGCATATTATTAAGTCGCGAAGACGAGCTTCGGCGTCTGAGTACCTTGGAATCGACTAGTCGATAAGTCGCCCGACTAGTGGAAAAAAGTCAACAAGTCGTTCATATAAATAATGTATAATTATATATATGTAGAGTAATACTGATAATGTTGGGGTAATGTTTTTGATGTGTAATATAGATAAGAAAGTGGGATTATTAACAAAGGAACATGACTTAATATTTATAGCCTAGTTAAACTTAATATTTATACGAATTGATGAATCCTTATAATTTAAATCTCTGCAACATTTAAAACTTAATTAAGTGATAATCATCCTATAAATCAACATTTAAAACTTAATTAAAGTGATAATCATCCTTTAAAAATTAGAACTTGATTAATGTGATAAATTAGCTTATAAGGACTTGTTATGTAAATTAAGTAGTGTAATCAAGATGTATTTATGTCCTTTAATCATATAGGCATATAATAAAATGATAAAACATAAACAATTAAGGTGGTGCTAATATTGTATAATTTTAATGGTAAACGAAAATTTAATGATCTTTTTCTTTTCATGTAGATACGACTGATCAGGATAGTACCTGGTTAAATCAACCTAAGTACAGTGAATTATATAGGAATGGAGTGAAAGAATTTGTGAAAAATTTAATGTCCAAATTCGGCGTCGGAAATGAAGTGAAGTGTCCTTGTCATCTATGTGATAATCGTCTATGATGGTGTCAAAAGGATGTTCATGATCACCTTATTTGCAATGGACCGTCTGAGAGATTAGTACAGTGGATATATGAGGTTGCCTTATTGAATACGATGGATTGCGAAGAAAATAATGGATTTGAGGATAATATTGATGAGATGCTGAATATTGTGTATGGTAATGTGGGACCGAATGTAGACGCAAAGAAATTTCTACTTCTTGTTGAGGAAGGAAGACAACCACTGTATCCAGGCTGTAATAAGTTTTCACGATTAAGTTTTTTAATCAGGCTCTATAACTGGAAGTGTCTTAATGGAATAACCGAGATGGCGTTTAGTGAAATGATAGAATTACTAAAAGAGGTTGTTCCCAATATCAGATTGCCCAAATCTTTTAATTCCGCTAAAACTACCATCAAGGATTTAGGTCTTAACTATGAAAAAATACATGCATGTCCAAACGACTGCATGTTATATTGGGGTGAGAATGAAAAAGAAGTTAAGTGCAAAAATTGTGGTGTTTCAAGGTGGATGGAAGGCTGTAGCACAAGGGTCGGAAAATAATAAAGTCGCAGCCAAAGTTATGAGATACTTTCCACTAAAACCAAGGCTACAACGCATGTTTTTGTGCAAAGACTTCTCTAAACAAATGCTTTGGCATGCAGTAGACCGAAAGAAGGATGTGAAGTTGGGGCATCCGGCTGATGGTGAAGCATGGAAGATGATGGATGCCGCATATCCATAATTTTCTTCCGATAATCAAAATGTCAGATTAGGTTTAGCTTCTGATGGCTTCAATCCATATGGAAAAATGAGTTCCACATACAACATATTGCAAATTGTTATTGTTAACTATAACCTTCCTCCCTGGCTAAACATGAAACCAAAAAATTTAATCCTCTCAACAATCATACCTGGTCCCAACAATCCCGGAAATAATATCGACGTCTACATGCAGCCGTTGATCGCGGAACTAAAAGATCTATGGAACGTAGGGGTGAAAACTTATGATGCTTCGATGGATCAGAACTTCATATTACATGCAAGTGTCTAATGGACCATTAGTGACATTCCCGGCTATGCAATATTGTCAGGTTGGAGCACTAAAGGGAAGTTAGCATGTCCTGTATGTAATTATGAGACGTCGTCGAAGTACTTGAAGCATAGCAAGAAAGTGTGCTATATGAATCACCAAAAATTCCTAGATCCCAACCACAAGTGGAGGTCTGATAAGAGAAGATTCAATGGAGATATTGAGACTGGAAAAACTCCAACAATGCTATCTGGGAGGGAAATTAAAGTTTTGCTGGATGGTTTTGTGAACACATTTGGAAAGGGAGGTAAACGAAAGGTCAGCTGCGAAACAAACCCTTGGAATAAGAGGTCAATATTTTTTGACTTACCTTATTGGAGGGACAACCTAACTCGACATAACCTGGATATAATGCACATCGAGAAGAATATTTGCGATAGCGTTCTAGGCACATTGTTAAATATTGGAGGCAAGACAAAAGATCATATCAAAGCTCGATATGATCTGCAAGAATCAGGTATAAGGAAGGTCCTTCATCCCATCACTGGTGCTGATGGAAAATCTATAATTAGGGCGGCGAACTTTGACCTGACCAACAAAGAAAAAGATATATTTTGTTCTGTATTCCAAAATGCTAAGTTACCATATGGTTTTGGTTCGAATATTAGCAGATGCGTGCAAGACAGGAAAATCGTGGGATACAAAAGTCATGATGCACATATTTTTATGCAGTATATTACAAATTACTGTAAAAAAACATTAAAGCCTGAGGTTGCAATTCCTTTAATCAGACTTGGCAATTTTTTGAGAGATATATGTGCTAAAGTGATTGAGGTAGGTGATTTAAAAAGGTTGCAGCAGGAGATTATCGAAATACTTTGTCAACTTAAGATGATATTTCCGGAACCATTTTTTGACATAATGGTACACCTACCGGTAAATTTGTGCAAGGAAATAGAATATGGTGGACCAGTCCATCAAAGATGGATGTATTCAATTGAGAGATACCTTGGAGTATTAAAACGATATATTCGCAATAAGAGTAAACCAGAGGGATCGATTGCAGAACAATACTTGGCAGATGAGTGTTTGACGTTCTGCGCAAGATTTCTAAATGATAGCCAGAATAACTCGTCAAATGATTTTGCAAGTCCCGGTGAAGAAACTGAAGGGCATTCTCTCGGCTCAAGGAAGAAAAAAGATGGGAAAGATATTCATTTATCACATGCACGTATCACAGCTCATCGATATGTATTATTTAACTATGATGACAAGGAGGTTGAGGAGCTAATTGAGTAAGTCCTTATATCTTTAATATTTCAACAATTAAATAAATAAATAAAGTAATGCCTATACATACATTAACAGAACATACATGTCTATAATTATAGGAAGCACCACTCACTATTGGCGAATAACGCAAATTCTAAACTGTATAAAAGGGAAAGAACATATGCTGACGAAATATATGACTGGTTCAAATTTGAAATTAGGAAAAAATTCGTAGTTTCCAGGGAAGTAGCATCACTGGAAAGGGGTCCCAAACGATCAGCTAGGCAGTTTAATGGGTACTTCGTAGATGGGTATAGGTTTCATACAAAAGAGAGAGATCATAAGTGTACAACACAGAATAGTGGTGTGTATTTGAAAGCCTTGACTACTAGCTTCGCAAGTTCAAAGGATCAAAATCCAATAGTTAGGGATGTAGGCTACTATGGATGTATTGAAGAGATATTTGAAGTTGACTACTGGGGTGCTTTTAATGTGGTCTTATTTAAGTGTACCTGGTACCAAGATGAAAAAGATGCTCTTGGTTTTACGCGAGTTAACTTTAACCGAGTTTGTCAAAAATATGATTCTTTCGTTATGTCAACTCAAGTACAACAGGTATTTTATATTCAAGATTCCGTTGAAATGAATTTTCATTATCTTGTTAAGAGTCTATCAACAGAGTTATCAGAAATTGGTATTGAAAATACAGTTGAAGATGACCTTTCTCAGCAATTTTCACATTCACACGACACTAGCTTTCGTACCATGATAAAAAAATCATGATAATGAAGTTACCTGGTTCAGAGATGACGTTCCCGCAATGAAAATTCCAGATGGAGATGATTAAGTCAGGTGTCCTATATTGTCCTATATTGTCTTATATTGTTTGTGATTTATAATTAGAGACTTATCTTTCATAAATTAAACTGTAGTTTATTGAATCAGATAAATTGAACTTTTTGGAGAATTTAGGTTTATTTTTTGGAGAATTTAGTTTGTTGAATAAGACTTATATTGTTCTGCATCTTGTTTATCTGTTTGAATTACATTCTTCCATCAATTATGTTTTATATGTTTAACCTCTTAGTTTAAGATCAATTTTGTTTTATCTTGTTTATCTATTTTTTTCGATTTAGACTATTGTAGTTGGATTTAAATTCCAAATTAGTTACTTGTTTATTATTCTCATAATTTGTATCTCTAATTCTTATTACTTGTTGTAGATTCAAATTCTGATATGAATCCTTTTTAATATGTATTCTAACAGTCTTCATAATGTTTTTTATAGGATGGATGATAGATATACCATACACTTGCACCATAGGGGAGATTTTAAGAAGACCACGTACCGTGGTGGCTCACTTGTCACTTAGTGTCGGATGCCTGGCAGATTTTTGTATTCTGTAATGATGGATTGGGTTAAAGAAGATCTCAAGTTTAATGAGATTGGGGGCGTATACATTAACAAAGGGAAGGGGGTGGCTGGACATTGGTAACAGATGATCGCAGTGTCTTTCAGCATATTAATGAAATCGGCAGCTCTGAAGTATATTTTTATGTTGACTGCATTGTTGACAAACGAGTAGCCCCAATGACATAAATGCAGTCGTTCATGATTGTAAGGCCAAGGCCTTGTATTTTAGAGAAAAATGCAGAGAAGCGTCAGTTTGTGACCTTGAAAGACATCACTGATGAGAAGGAGCGAAGATTGAGTTCAAGAAAGAAACTACAATTTAGTTCTACTGTTTAGAGTAATGTTCTAAGTAATACGAAGGAGGGAACAAGTTCAAAAGCTGTGCTGGAGGTGGCAGGGACGGAGAATACCGGTGAGTTAATGGGGATGGAAGAGTATATGAAGAGATTTGAAAATCCTGTAAAACTAATGAAAATCAATGTTGAGAAGGAAGAACCGAAAAAGATTAATGTTGAAGGTGAAGGATGTAATGAATATGAGGTGAATAGAAACAAGAATGTTGCGGAGCTTAAGAAAAAAGTTGATGAACTTGGATTAAAGAAGATATCAGCTAACTTGTTTTCGAAGAATCCTTCGAAGAAAAAGGTAAGACTGCTGGAAGTGAAAGTGAATCATATTTTCCCAATCATGAGCTTGAACAAGAAAATGGCGATGCTGACATTGTCACATTAAAGGTTGTTGGGAATATGTTGTGAACTTGATGATTTCATTAACAAAACACCTTAGTAGATTCAACTTAGTGAATTATGTAGCACTCGACGGATAATCAAATATAGTACCGATGGATGACTCAATATAGTCCCGACGGATGATGATTTGACTTCCATCGAGTGAGTAGCTTATGTAACAATAAGTCATGTACCATATTTCTGCAAACACCTTTGTATAGATTATGTAGTAGCATATAAGTCATGTTGACTGTAATTAGATATGCAGAATAGGTTGATTAATTGTAAATAAATGATATCTTATAATTATGCATAAATAAAATGAAGTCAAGTGCCAAATAGCTACCCGACGGATGATCAACAAAGCTACCCGACGGATGATCATCAAGGCAACCCGACGGATGATCACGTACCCGATGGATGATCAATTCAAACATCTGTTGACAGTGACAACACAGTCACATGCGTCGAGTGTATGCAAAAGGAATGTGGGAGCCTATTCAACTGGGTTTTTGAGAACAAAGAAACATTACCATTTTAATGCTATTATGAAGATATTCAAAGATGCTGGAATAGAGTAGTGAAGCAGCATAGTATTAGACTTGATAGGTTTTGTTTTATTATCTTATCTTATTACTGTGTAATCTTGGTGATATATAAACCAAGAGTAGCAAATAGAACAACAACAAGACTAAGCAAGTATTATTCTCAGAGAAACAATTGTAAGCTGTATCCTTAACATTTCTCTATAAGTTTAGTTGTTCATATTTGTAAGCAGCTGTGAGTTATTCAAGCTACACAGGGTTCTCTTGATATATATATATATATATATATATATATATATATCAATGCATCCACCAAAAAGTTTTAAAGACTTGTGTTTTTATTACATTGTGTTTTGATTCATTTTGACTTGTCATTCCGCACTTTGCAAATCAAAATACTTACATATATATATTTTGAGTTAGAACATTTTATAATTCAGAAAAAGTTTCAAGAATTCCATTCAACCCCCCTTTTATAATTCTTGTTGCATTGTTAGGGACTAACAATTGGTATCAGAGCAAGCTCTTGAAAACAAAGAGTTTAAAGATCACAACAAACAACAAGATGAACAAGAAGGATGTTGGAGTCAAGATTCCTTTTCTGGAAAAAGATAATTACCATCACTGGAAGGTAAAGATGCATCTTTATTTACTTTCTCAAGATGAGGCCTATGTGGATTGCATAGAAAGAGGCCCTCATGTACCAATGAGAGTTGCAACTGGAAATGAGCCATCAGTTCCCAAGCCAAGGCATGAATGGTCAGATCCTGATATTGAACAAGTCAGGAAAGATAAGAAGGCCATGAATATTTTGTTCAAAGGAGTTGATGGTGACATGTTTGATAACATCATCAATTGTAAAACTACCAAGAAAGTTTGGGATACAATTCAGATTATCTGTGATGGCACTCAACAAGTTAGGGAAAATAAGATGCAGCTGCTAATTCAACAATATGAACACTTTCATTGTGAAGATAGTGAGTCTCTCACTGACATTTTTAGTAGATTTCAAAAACTACTAAATGCTCTGAAGTTGCATGGAAGAGTCTATCAGACAAAATACTCCAATCTTAAGTTCCTTAGATCTCTTCCAAAGGAATGGAAACCAATTACAGTCTCATTGAGAAACTCTCAAGATTACAAGGAGTTTACTTTGGAGAGACTGTATGGAATCCTGAAAACTTATGAGCTTGAAATAGAGCAAGATGAGAGGATAGAGAAAGGAAAGAAGAAAGGAGGGTCCATTGCACTGGTTGCTGAGTTAGAGAAAGAGAAGGAGATGAAGATAGATGCTATAGAGTCTACTTTAAAGGTCTGTGAAAATAAGGGCAAGGGGCTGGTAGCAGAAAATGAAGATTCTTTGAGCCAAGATGATATGGATGACATTGATGAACATCTAGCATTTCTTTCCAGAATATTTTCCAAGATCAAGTTCAAAAAGAACTTTGGAGCAGCTAAGCCAAATAGAAACATGGTGGATAAATCAAAATTTAAATGTTTCAAATATGGCTTGGCATGGCACTTTTCCAGTGAGTGTAGAAAGTCAGATTCCAGCAAGAAGAAGTTTGAGCCTGTGGATTATAAACAGAAGTATTTTGAGTTGCTCAAACAAAAGGAAAGGGATTTCATTACACAAGAAAATGACTGGGCAGCAGATGGTCTGGATGAGGATGAGGATGTCAGCTATGTCAATCTAGCCCTAATGGCCAAGTCTAATGAAACACAGACAAGTTCTTCAAGTAATCAGGTAATCACCACTAACCTAGCACATTTATCTAAAGATGAGTGTAATTATATCATTTGCGTGTTACACTTAAGTCTCTCACTAAGAAAAATGCTAAAATTAAAGAAAACAATTTGTTTTTAAGTGAGAGGAATAATGTGCTAGAGTCTCAGTTTATTGAATTTGAAAAATTGAGAATTGAGTGTAAGATTGCTAAGGATGAATTAACTGAGTCTTTGAAGAAAGAAGAGATTTTGAAAAAGCAGCTTGAATGAGAACAGAAGATGATTAAAGCATGGAAAACATCTAGAGATGTTGATGCTCAAATCACCAAAGTTCAAGCTATTGAGTCCTTTTGTGATGCAGCCTGGAAGAAGAATAAGGAGAAGCTGGAATCCAATTTGGATGATGAGAGTCATCCGTCGGATAACCAAAAGGATTATCCGTCAAGTGACATAAATCCTCATCTGTCGGCTGTGAACAAACCTGTGAGCAAAGCCAAACTTGCCAAGTTAAATGAAAAATATGGATTAGTTTCCAAAAACTTCATTTCAGGAGAATCTAGTCAAGTGAAGAAGGAGAAGAAAGTGAATGTTGGTCATCTGTCTATCAAGCAAACAGACTAGAAAAGATTGAGGTTAAAATAGAGGCTAAAAGGAAAAACAATAGAAATGGGAAAGTAGGGATTAACAAACATAGCAACTACACACCTGATAAATATGCTCCTAGAAAAATCTGTGTTAAGTGTGGTAGTGCTAATCATTTGTCTGTTAATTGCAAACTTGCCATGCCTACTCCTATGTCTGTACCCTCCCTTTTTCCCAACATGAATGTCATGCCTTCTATGCCTATGAATGCTATATCTACACAGAATATGAATGTACAATTTGCTAATATGCCATTTGCACCTAATCCTTATTATGCTGCATTTAGTATGCCTCAAATTCCATTTAGCATGCCCGATTGGAATAACATGTTTGCTAATAGCATGCAATTTCCTGTTAATCAAAATGTGCATGATAATTCTGTTTTAATGAATGGTTTCATAGGTCCAACTCAGATGACTAAGGATGAATCTGATATCCCCAAGTCAAATGAGATCAAACCTAAGAAACAGAATAAGAAAGATAACAAGGCTCTTCCGTTTCATCGATTTTGTCCGGATCCTCCTTTTCTTCCGAAAAAAGGGAAGGAGAAGGATCTTCTTCAGTGGATCCCTCTTGTTCCTGTTTAGTCCCCTTCGTTTCAAAATCTGTTTCTATTTCTACATCTGTTTCTTCCTCACTTTCCCACCCTTCTTCCATTTGTGGGTTCAGTTTCTTAGTAAAAATAGCTGACGGTAGGACCCAAGGAAACTTGGGTACCAAAATCAACTTGATTTGATTTTAATGTGTGCAGGGAAACAGAAAAAATCTATGGTACTTGGATAGTGGTTATTCAAGACACATGACTGGAGATTCTACCTTGCTCACAGAGTTCAAGGAGAGAGATAGCCCAAGTATTACTTTTGGAGATGACAACAAGGGTTATACTGTGGGATATGACTTGATTTCAAGAGACAATGTCATCATTGAGGAGGTTGCCTTAGTGGATGGTCTCAAGCACAATTTGTTGAGTATCAGCCAGCTTTGTGATAAAGGCAATTCAGTAACATTCAACTCAGAAGCCTGTGTTGTGACAAATAAGAGGAGCAACAAAGTGGTTCCCACTGGAGTGAGAAAAGGAAATGTGTACCTAGCTGACTTTAACTCATCAAATGCAGAATCTGTTACTTGTCTTCTCAGTAAAGCAAGTCAAGATGAAAGTTGGCTATGGCACAAGAAGCTATCCCATCTAAACTTCAAGACCATGAATGAACTTGTAAAGAAAGAACCGGTTAGAGGCATTCCTCAAGTGGAGTTTTCTAAGGATGGACTGTGTGATGCTTGCCAAAAGGGAAAGCAAATTAAAGCATCATTCATAAAGAAACTTGATTCAATAATTGAAGAACCTTTGCAACTGCTACACATGGATTTGTTTGGACCAGTCAATGTGTTGTCCATCTTAAGGAAAAGATTTTGCCTAGTAATTGTAGATGATTTCTCAAAGTTCTCTTAGACATATTTCCTTAAGTCTAAAGATGAGGCTAGTGAAATCATCATCAATCACATAAGGCAAGTCAACAATCATCCTGATTTCAAAGTTAGAAGAATCAGGAGTGACAATGGAACTGAGTTCAAGAATTCTGTCATGAGAGCATTTTGTGAAGAAAATGGGATTTTGCATGAGTTTTCAGCAGCAATAACTCCACAACAAAATGGAGTAGTAGAAAGAAAGAACAGATCACTTATTGAAGCTGCAAGGACAATGCTTGAAGAATCTAAGTTACCAACATATTTCTGGGCTGAAGCTGTAAATACTGCATGCTACACTCAGAATATTTCTCTAGTTAATCAAGCAAAATGCATGACTCCCTACCAATTGTTCAAGAACAAGAAGCCAACTCTAAATTTTCTTCATGTCTTTGGCTGCAAATGTTATATCTTGAGAAATCAAACTGATTAGAATGGGAAGTTTGATGCTAAAGCAGATGAAGGAATTTTTGTTGGATATGCTGTTGGTAAAGCATATAGAGTCTATAATCTGAGAACTAACATTGTTGTAGAATCAATACATGTTGTGTTTGATGATAAAACGATTGAAGGTCTGCAAGATGGAGATTACCATGAGAGGCTCAAATTTGACAATGTGGAGATGGTTAGTGATGACAGTGATGATGAAAGTGATCAAGAAACAGTATCAAAGGATAATGCAGAAAAATCCACTACCAGTGAAGCACAAAATTCAACATCTGTCGAGTTGCAAAATGCTTCATCCGTCGGGAGACAATCTGCTCTATCCGTCAGGAGACAACCAGCTTCATCCGTCAGTACTCAAAATTCACCATCCGTCGAGTCATCAAAAGGAGCTGAAATTCAGAATAGATCACTTACAGAAAATTCCACTTTCTCAAATCAAAGATCCATAAACTCAGGGGGAGTTTCTACTAATCAAAACTCAATCACAAATCAAGACAACAATGAGGCCTCTTCATCTAGAGCTAATCTACCTCAATAAAGGAAATGGACAAAGGATCACCCCTTTGAGCTCATCATTGGTGATGTTTCTTCTAGAGTTTAAACAAGGAGAGCAACTCAAGAAGAATATCTATATATCAACTTCCTATCTAAGGAAGAACCAAAGAAGGTAGAAGAAGCTCAATTCAAGGTCTATCAAATGGATGTTAAAAGTTCCTTTCAGAATGGAGATTTGGAGGAGGAAGTTTATGTCAGTCAGCCTCCTGGTTTTGAAAATCCAAATTTTCCAGGATATGTCTACTATCTTTTGAAAGCAATTTATGGACTGAAGCAAGCACCTAGAGCTTGGTATGACACTTTGTCAAAGTTTCTTTTAGAGAATCACTTCACTAGAGGTAATGTTGACAAAACTTTATTCTTTAGAAATGTTAATGGCTCTAGCATAATTGTTCAAATTTATGTAGATGACATTATTTTTGGCTCTACATATGAAAAACTTTGCAAAAAGTTTTCCAAATTGATGCAAAGTAAGTATGAAATGAGCATGATGGGAGAACTAACTTACTTTCTTGGTTTGCAAGTTAAGCAACTTAGTGATGGAATATTCATTAGTCAAACTAAATACATTTCTGATCTTTTAAAGAAGTTTGATCTAATGGATTGCATATATGCAAAAACTCCCATGGCCACTGCAACTAAGCTTGAATTAAACACTACTGAAAAGTCTGTGGATATTTCCACTTATAGGGGCATGGTTGGCTCACTTCTGTACTTAACAGCTAGCAGGCCAGATATAATATTTGCTACATGTCTTTGTGCTAGATTTTAGGCTGATCCTAGAGAATCTCACTTAGTTGCTATTAAGAGAATTTTCAGATATCTCAAGGGAACACCAAAACTTGGCATTTGGTACCCTAGAGATTCTGGTTTTAATCTAACTGGTTATTCAGATGCAGATTATGCAGGTTGCAGAATTGATAAAAAAAAGTACAACAGGAACCTGTCAATTTCTAGGAAACAAGCTTGTGTCCTGGTTCAGTAAAAAGCAAAATTCAGTTTCTACTTCTACAGCTGAAGCTGAATATATTGCTGCTGGCAGTTGCTGTGCACAGATTTTGTGGATGAAAAACCAATTGCTAGACTATGGTCTGCAAGTGGAAAGAATTCCTATTTTCTGTGATAACACAAGTGCAATTGCCATCACTAAAAATCTAGTACAACATTCAAGAACAAAGCACATAGACATCAAGTACCACTTCATAAGGGAACATGTAATGAATGGTACTGTATAACTACATTTTGTTCCAAGTGAAAAACAGCTTGCAAATATATTTACCAAGCCACTGGATGAATCCACCTTTTAAAGGTTGGTACGTGAGTTAGGTATGCTTAATTTTTCTTAAACCTTTTCAGATAATTTGCAAGTTGTAATGTAGCCAGAAATTTAATTGATTTTTCAGTCTTGGATGAAATTTTGGCTAAGTCAAAATTTACATCTCGGCGGATGATCATTATCCATCGAGTTTGATCATCCGTCGGTATACTATTTGTTAATAAAATCAATTATTTTTTCTGGAATATTTTATGTCTCGACGGATAACTGATTTATCCTCATCCGTCGAATTGTCTTATTCTTAGCCGTTGATTCTCTGAACATTATCCATCGAGTATACTTACAGTTTTTAAGCATAACACGACGGATAATTGATGGAATTTTTACAGTTTATTTTTTAAACGGCTATTTTGGGCAATTCTTATTGGTTACTTTATTTTAATTTAATATTTTTGCCAGTTATTTTTGAGATAGTATAAAAGCATAATTCATTTTCATTGCTTTTCTTTTATCATTCTCAAATCATCTGTTCTAACTTCTCTCTTTCTCAAAAGCAATTATCAACTCTCTCTCTGCAATTTTCACTCTCTAACAATGTCACCAGTCGTCAAGATCATGTCTCAAACTGGATTTATCTATGAGAAGAACAACTTCACGGCTCTAGTGAACAAGGGGATTCAGCAGTCTGGCGACTACCACAAAATGATGGATTTTATGAAGAACTACAAACTCAACTAAGCCATGCTGGAATCACCCACATTTACTGTGAGGTTGTTGAAGAAATGTGAACGACTGCAACATATAACTCAACTGATAAGACTATCACTTTCACTATTAAAGGTAAGAAATTCTGTGTTAATAGTGATATTGTTAAAGCATGCTTCAAGTTTCTAGATAATACTGTCACTACTCCACACACATACACTGATATTGTTAATATGCTTAATTCCATGGGCTATGCACTCTCTACTTCTAAATTAAGTGAAATTAGGAGATTGGGTCTTAGGAAGGAATGGAGTTATCTGTGTGATGTAGTCACTAAAGTATTTTCCGGTAAAATTATCAATTTTGATTTAGTTAATATCTCTATGCTCAACATGCTTTACATGCTAGTAAATGATAAATTTTTCAACTTTAGTGATCTAGTCATATTTGAGTTGGGGTTTAAGTTAGGGGAGCTGAATAAGAGGGGTAAAAATGTTAACTATGCTAGATTTTTAATGATTCTTGCTAACCACCTCTCTGAGGATATTGTGCTTGAGAACCCAACCAATAAGTTAGATTGTTGGGTTCAAGAAAAGAGAATCATTGCAGATTTAAACAGAGCAAACCATCACAAATAGGTGCCACTCTTCTACTTCCCAGTAATGGAAGCACCTCAGGTGAGTGAGGTAATTTCAACTGTCTCTACTCTTCCAACCTCAACTACTTCTTTGCCTTCTAGTGTAGTAGCGGCATCTGTGTCAATGACCAGACAGATGCCTACCCAAGCTACCAAATCCAAAATTTCAAAAATAAACACAAAGAAAGCCCCCTCTGGTGTCTCTCAAAAGATGCCAGTTGTAAAATCCACCAAACCTAAAGAGGGGAGTGTGAAGGTGGGTAAGAAAGGTGAGGGACAGGGTGAACATCAAAGAAACCCTAAGGATAAGGTTGGAGAGGTGAGTGTTTCCCAGCCTAGCCACACTGCAGTTTCCCAACAAACTACAGTGTTTAATAAGGACATTAGCTCATTACTAGTTTCATCCTCCCAAACGGATGTTTCCATTGAAACAAGCTCTCAGCCAAGAGCACAGGCCAAAAGGGTAAGGGACACAAGCTCACCCCAAACTTACACTAGAAATAAGAAATCAAAGACCCTTAGGGATGCACAAGGTTCACACACTGTGCAAACTGGTGCTAAAGACACAGTCAGTGCACCTTCTCAAAGTCAGATTGATATGGCTCCAATAAATGTGGAGTCACAGCCAAAATCTCTAATAATAGAAGCACCTGAAATACCAAATTCTCCCACACACTCTTTGGATGTTGACATGATAAACACATCACTTCCAAATTTTCCATCTTTAACTCTCATGGAGAAGCCAAAAATCCAAACAAGTGAGCATCATCTTCTAGATGATTTGTTGGTTCACTTGCCATTTCTTTTTTAGACTGTTGAGATATCTGTGCCAAAATTTTCATCATTCTGCACAGATTCCACAATAGTCTCCACTCCAAACTCATTTATTTCTACTCTCTCGATGGATATTGTTCATCCGTCGAGTAGTGATTGTATCCCGACGCATGTGCCTAACAACAGTCATCCACCGGTTAGCAAAATTACTACCCCGATGGATATTCCTTATCCGTCGACTGTCTCTACACAGCTTCAAATCTCTTCAATTCTTACAAGTGCAGAAGACTTGGTAGTAGTGCAATCACTCCTAAGACTGAGGGAATGGAGTGAAATGAGTGAGAGTCTGGGTTGCTCCCAGGAAAAAGGAGAGGAAAAGAGTGAACCTATGCAGTCCATTTCTTCAGGACTGGCAAAAGTGAGTGTGAGGAGTCCCACCTTAGATGGTGAAGGTAAGGGTGTGAGGGTGGGGAGCCAAGGTGAGACCTTGATGCAACAAAAGAGAGATCATGAGAGAAATGCAGGTACATGAGTGATAAGGATGGAAACCATTGCAAGTGAGTCAATGAATATCAATGATGCAGAAAGGGAAAGGCTATTTCAGCAAGAATATCAAGCTATTATAGATTCTATTTCCATGGATGCTGAGACATTTACTCACCCTGTGACAACTTACCAAACTCTAGCTGTACAGGGCAATGCGGAGGCTGAAAGATTGCTGAACTTGGTGCATACTACACAATCTTTACAAAGAGCAAAGGATGCAATCACTGCTATGCCTTCCAACATTGGCAGTGATTTTGAACTGGATGAAACTTCTTTTGGGGATGCTGGTGGGGATGATGAGGAAGATAGCATGAGCATAGGGGGAGATGCAGATCCTGCCTGGATGCTAACAAAAGAATGTTCCTACTCACATCTCCAATCAACACTATTCAAGCTAATTCATGACACCCAAGCAGCCATTCAGGCATCTTCTAATGCCAGCACAAAGAAGCTACTTATAGCACACCTTGAAGCACTCCAACTGTATAAAATTCAAGCCCTCCAACACAGTCAGAGTGTGGATGCAATCAAGCAAGAAATTTCTGAAGTCAAGCAAGATGTCATAGAAAGGTTGAATGTTAGACTTCCTGCAACCACCATGACTGAAATTGTTCAAAAGCTAAGGAAGGAGGCTGATCTCAATAGGAAAGTTGAGGCCATGGACTCAAGTTTATCTGCTATAGAGAAGTCAATGGTCAAGATACTTACCAATCAAGAAACTCAGACTGCTCTACTCCAACAGTTGGTGGCTGCTCAACTCCCTCCCACACAACATGATGATAACAAAAAGGGGGAGAAAGGCTCAAGTGAGGGGGTAAAACAGCTTAATATTCAAGTTAGCAAAGTAATTGTGCCTACAATTGCTTTCACTAAGCCACCAACTAAAGACATCATTGATTTGATTAATCAAGCAGCAGCCACATTGAGAGTAGCTGAAAAGAAGCAGTTGAGTCCAATCAACTGGGAGAAGATTGATGAGGATATACAAAAGAGGTTTGGTCTAACAAAAAAGCCAGAAAAATCAGCCATTCATCACTCTCAAGTCAGGAAAATCTCTGTGAATGATATGAGCATGAATAATCTGGAAAGAGGCCAGCCATCCTGCATCAAATCTCCAAAGGCTGAGCTAATTTTGAAGCCAAAGGTGAACTATCCTAAACCTTCTCTAAAGAACCCTTTGGATACAGTGTATGAGACACCAAAGCCCGATGAAAAGAAACTGTTGTCAAGATCTATTGTATTCTACAAGGATCCAGCTAATTCAGCATTGAAAAGAAGAATAGCCAAGGTTTTCAGGAATGGTAAGGAAATTCGTGTGGTGGCTGGACACCCTCAATTTGCTGAAGCAAAAAGAGAAGAAAAGGAAAGATTGAAGCAAGAAAAGAAGCAAGCTGCTCTAGATGCTAAAAAGGTTAAACAAAAGAAGGAGCAAGTTGCTATCTTGGCCAAGCTGCAAGCTGTGAAACCTACACAACAAATTCCTGAACAATCATCTGAAACCACTGAATCTAAGGAGCTGAAAATGCAAGAAGAATCACAGCAGAGAAAAAGGTTTAGATACAAACTTCATGCAAAGAGGAAAGTGAACTTTGATGAAAAGGATTTGGAAGATCAGTTTCCCGAAAAGTCTACATCTGCAACAACTCAAATATCCATGCCCTCTGTGGCACATGAAGAATTCAAGATAGATCCATCCAAGAATTTTCATGGTGAACCTATCATTCCAAAGGATGAGCCAATAGACTGGGATAGTCTACTAATACCTGAACTCAATCTACCTCACTTCATGAAGCCAAAGAAGACAAAGACCAGAGCAGTCAAGAAAGTGAAGCCCTCAACTCTCAGATCCAAGTCCCTAATTAAAGCTCAAACCAAAATCAACAAGAGAGACATCATTTACATTTGTGATATCAAGGAATTCTCATATCTAAACCTCTATCTAGATGAACCGGAAGAAGTTAGAGGGATTGATACTTATAGGAATCTACCTGAAAGGTTAGTATTCAAGTACAAAGGAGGAAAAGAGATACAATGGCCACTTCACAGGATCCTTCAAGAAAGTCAATCTGTGCTGATAAAGGTTTATTCATCATTTAAGAAGAACTTTGGATTCAATGTGACAGCTAGAAGACTGGTTCTAAAGAAGATTGAAGAACTGAGGAGTATTAGAGCCAAAGATGAACTCCCAAAGACTCTAACTATTCCTTACACTAGAAGTAGAGTGCATCTAAGGCCCTACTGGCTGATGGAATTCATGGATGATAAGGGAGTTAGAAGATTCTTCATATTAGAAGACCAGTTGGGCATCTCTAGCAATGAGACTCTTTTGGAAATGCAAGGAATGCTAAATCTCTCATAATCTGATGAATTGGAATTCCACAGACAGCTCCAAAATCAGATAGAAGAAAACAACAGAAAGCTTGGAAAGAGATCAAGATCATCAAGGAAATAGATCAATTTGCTCAGGCTAGAGGAGCACCTTGAAAATGACTGTGAGCAAATCTTTGTACATTTTGTTATTTGCAACACTTTACAGTTTTAGCTACTTTCATTTATATTTGTATTCTTAGAGTGTTTTGTTATCATCAAGTTCCTCTTAAATTATGGCTATAATTCTAGTAGGCATCAAATTGGGGGAGATTATTGGGAATATGTTGTGAACTTGATGATTTCATCACCTTAGTAGATTCAACTTAGTTAATTATGTAGCACTCGACGGATAATTAAATATAGTCCCGAAAGATGACTCAATATAGTCCTGACGGATGATGATTTGACATCCATCGAGTGAGTAGCTTATGTAACAAAAAGTCATGTAGCACATTTCTGCAAACACCTTTGTATAGATTCTGTAGTAGCATATAAGTCATGTTGACTCTAATTAGATATGCAGAATAGGTTGATTAATTATAAATAGATGATGTCTTATAATTCTGTATAAATAAAATGAAGTCAAGTGCCAAATAGCTACCCGACGGATGATCAACAAAGCTACCCGACGGATGATCAACAAGGCAACCCGACGGATGATCATGTACCCGACGGATGATAAATTCAAACATCTGTTGACAGTGACAACACAGTCACATGCGTCGAGTGTATGCAAAAGGAATGTGGGAGCCTATTCAACTGGGTTTTTGAGAACAAAGAAGCATTACCATTTCTATGCTATTATGAAGATATTCAAAGATGCCGGAACAGAGTAGTGAAGCAGCATAGTATTAGACTTGATATGTTTTATTTTATTATCTTGTCTCATTACTGTGTAATCTTGGTGATATATAAACCAAGAGTAGCAAATAAAATAACAATAAAACTAAGCAAGTATTATTCTCAGAGAAACAATTGTAAGTTGTATCCTTGGCATTTCTCTGTATGTTTAGTTGTTCATATTTGTAAGCAGCTGTGAGCTATTCAAGCTACATAGGGTTCTCTTGATATATATATATATATATATATATATATATATATATATATATCTGATGGATGCATTCAAATCCACCAGAAAGTTTTAAAGACTAGTGTTTTTATTACTTTGTGTTTTGATTCATTTTAACTTGTCATTTCGCACTTTACAAATTAAAATACTTACATATATATTTTGAGTTAGAACATTTTATAATTCAGAAAAAGTTTCAAGAATTCCATTCACCCCCCTTCTGTAATTCTTGTTGCATTGTTAGGGACTAACAAAGGTATAATTTTTGCTTGTACATCTATTAGTATTTTATGGTAAATTATTGTGCCACCTGCTTATTATTGACTTGAATACACAATTATTATAGAAAACTAAAAAGGTGAAAAGAGCTGAGGTCGGAGCTGGCCCAAGAACTCGTTCTAAGGCTATGAATCTTGCAAAATCTCCTGACAAGAATGTAGTTGGTGATTTACCTACAGCTGAGGTATGATTTTATTTTATAATTTATGTTATTTTTGTTCATTTTTTCTTGTTTTATTATGTCTTTTTTTCTGGTCATCTAAACATGTGGAAATATTAACTTTTTTTCTTGTTTTATTATGTCTTTTGTTTTATTACTGATCAATATTTGATCAATATTTGATCTATTTGTCACATTTGATTAGCTTTTAATTTGGAAGTAAATTATAATGCCTTTTATTATGCCTTTTCTTTTCAAGGCAAAAGATGCATCACCAGTTCCTCGAATAGAGAAGCTTAAAAAGATGAAAACGACAACTCCTGGTTCAATGGAAACGTATAATGAGTTTAGAATACGTCAAAAAGCCCAAGAGGAAATTGAGGCTATTCAGTCACAATCTTAGCCACAATCTGAGCCGCAGAATTTGCAAACACAAACTGGTTCTCTTGTTTACCTTCATATATATTTAGTTCTCTTGTCTTTAACCAAGTTAATTAAATTTATGTATTTATTGGTTGGACAGATGAACCTGAAGAGTCGAAAAAAGAAAGAGAGGAAAGACAAGAATGAATCATGTCCCTAGAAGAAAGGAGAAAAGAGTGATTACCACCAACAAGAAGTCCCAACCTGTATCAACTGATGACAAATTAGTATCGGAGTTCAACCATTTTCTGGGGAAAATCGTAAGGAATTATGTATCACTAACTTGTGTTAGTTGGAGTAAAGTTCCAAATAAAGATATCTTGTGGGAGTATGTCAAGGTAAACTGTATATTTTTAAGGGATATAATTATGTGTCATATTTTTTATGTAGTTGAGGAATTTTAAATAATTCTTAAGAATCATATGTTTTCTTAGGAAAAATATGTCCTTCCCGAGGAGAGTAAGAAATGGGTATTTAAAGGAATGGTAGATTAGTTTAGGACGTATAAATGTCGCATCAAGGCCAACCATTATATTGCTTACCCATCAGATGAGGAGATATTGAAAAATAGGCCTAGAAAAATTCCTCTTTCTGACTTCAAGATACTTTTAAATTATTGGGTTGATGAGAAAGTACATGTAATAATAACTTCAATCAACAGTCGTGTTTTTCAATTTATATCGTGTATAGTTTTAATCACTTTCTGTCCTTGTTCGTAGGAAAAGGCTAAAAAGAACAGAAAAGCGCGAAGTAAAGTGGAAGATACACATACTACTGGTCCTAGGAGCTTCGCCCAAATTCGCAATAAAATGGTAATAAAATTATTTTGACGTTAAAACTGAAGATGCTAAATTTATGAAATTGGTTTCGAAATTAATTTAATCAAAGATATAATTTAAAAGCTTCCCTTGAGTATTAAGAATTTCTCAGCTTCAGTTTATCAGAACATGTATCGTAGGCTTTTATTAAATAGAATTTGATGGATTATAAATAGGATATATTTATAAAAAGGATATATTTATAAATATGATATATTTATAAATGGGATATATTTATAAATGGATTTATGAAGTAGGACATATTTATAATTATGATTTAGAAAGTAGGACATATTTATAAAATATCCTATTTTTTATGGAAGGAACTTGCAAGGGAGGTGGATCCTGAGAATCCTGATGAGGACCTGCTAGTTGATCCTGAGGACCTTGATAAGGAACCTTCGGCACCGATATCAGATGCTCATATTTTTGTAGAAACCCACAAACGAAACCCCAAGCGTGAGTACAAGGTCCCCACTGAGGCGGTTATGAAAAAAATTGTAAGTTAAAATTTAAACTGCAATTTTCCCTTTAAAATATGGATGACATGTAAGATTGGGATATATGAAATTTGCTTGGTCGTAATATTTTTCATAAATGTATGTGACTGGTCGTAATGTTATGAAATCTGCTTATTAACATCATAGTAAATTTGTAAGTAAAAATTTGAACTCGTAATGTCTTGGTCAATGGTTACCGTATTAATATTCTTTATTGTTGCTTGTGTGTAATAGTTCCAAACATTACGACTGTTTGTGTGTGGTTAGTTTCGCAAATTTTAAGATCTAAAAAAGACATGGGAATGTTAATGTATGTAAATCTGGAATGTTTCTGCATTCTAGTTTCTGTAAATCTGGAATGTGCATAAATGTGACTGGTCGTAATATTTTGAATTATACTTGTTGAAATCATAGTAAATTTTAGATACAATATTATTAGATTTACATTTCCTCACTTTGAGAGTGTTGAGACTGGTCGTAATATATTGGTCTACAGGATGACATTGGCAAGATTCTCAAAACTGGAGGAAATGTTAAAGCTGCAAATAAATTGGTTTATGGTAGCAAGGAACACGACCCGTCTTTTCTTGTTGGGAGGGTTTCTTTGAAAAAAGAAGTTAAGGAAAAGGCTGCAACTTCAACCACAGTTCAGAATGATTAATAT
Source organism: Apium graveolens (assembly GCF_009905375.1). Taxonomy (NCBI): domain Eukaryota; kingdom Viridiplantae; phylum Streptophyta; class Magnoliopsida; order Apiales; family Apiaceae; genus Apium; species Apium graveolens. The sequence goes on from NC_133648.1 coordinate 117,581,321, forward strand.
ATGGCAGAACTTACAGCAAAGATCCGTGTTCATCTTAAAAAAGAGATGGACGAGAAATTTGACAGAAAAATTCAGGAGACGCTGAGAAAGTGGGCCAAGAAAAATCATGAACTGAAAATTAACTTTGCAGATGGCAATAACTCCAGCGGTGACAACTCCAGTGCAGAAGGCAACTCTAGTGCAGATGAAAACTCCAACTCCAGTGCCGATAATTATATTGATGTTTAAGCAGCTACTATAGCTACTTATTTAAGTACTTAATGGTTTGTGAACTTGATATGGTGTTAAGTAGTTAATGGCAACTTAAGACGTAATTTGAAACTTTTATTTTGGGTTGCTTTTGAAACTTTGTAATATTAGGATGAATTTGTACCTTGGTTAAATTCTGAAGTTGACTGTATTCAATCCTTAATGTTATGTATTGATCAAGTCGTATCATTTCATTGGAAGTAGATTTAGATTTTATTATATTTTGAAAATCAGAAAGTGTAACCAATATTACATTTTGGTATGTTCTTATTAAAAATATAAGAGAGTGTAACAGTAGATTACACGAATGTTTAAAAAAGGTAGTGTTACAATAGGCTATAAAAATGTTACCAAAACAATTTAACCGTTTTAAAATCTTGTGTTACAATAGTTAATATGATGTTGCAAAAGAGTCTATTCCAACACATATTTAGATGTTACTAAAGATTTAGGTATGTTGTAACAGAATTGTGGTTACATTTTCAAATTGTTACCATAGAAATAAAAATTTAACTATAAGTACTCTATTATTACACATTGAGAGATGTTACCAAAATTTCAAAAAATGTAACCATAACACCCTAGAGTAGCATGCTCAAATCCAACACCCCCTTATTTTCAAAAAGTGTAACCATAACCAATAATTTGGCTTTAGGTAACATTTTTTGGTCATTCTAACACTTTTTTTTGGTATTGCTACAGGTCAAATATGGTGTAGTGCATAATTATTCTTAATTTTCAAATTATTCATTCAGTAAATTTTAACTAAAAAAATGTTAAAGATAACTTGTCCTTTACTGTAGAAGCTAAAAAAATGTTGTGAAGTTGAGGGTCTGTGGCTAAGTTGCCGATTATATAACTGGCCAATGGTTGAGTGGTCGATTTATTGCTAATAGTGTTGGGTACTTTGGCAGTTTGCGTTTAAAACTAAATTTCGTATTGGGCCCCGGTGCCAGAATACACAGTGCCACAATACAGAAATCAAAGCAGACTTCCACGTACCATTGCACAAGTTTCATAAAATATAGTATTTGTAATTTGTTTGTTTTCACCTTTGCATCTACAATTTTAAATCAACTAGACTTCCTACAATTCATGTTGAGGATATAAGTGACCTTCAATAATAAATCAATTCTTCATCTGTCTGATACTGGTTAATTCTTTAAGTTATGATTTATTTGAGATGGCTAGGCAATGAAAAAAATCACAGGACTTTGGAATAGTTTCCACAAAAATTGGCTTACAATAACTGCAAATAAATCAGTTCCATTTTAAGTTTAGTAAAATAATAAGTCCGAGAGATCAACTTCAGAGGCTTCCAACTCCTGTATGAGCTTCTTAATATCATCATCCCCTGACATCTCGGAGAAGTGCTGTTGATTGGCACCACTGCTGCCTCCTCCAATGTTTGCATGGCTCATGTTCGCCAGGTTACCTGCATTTCCAGAACCCACCGTACCCATTTCAAAATCACTTGTTGGGTCTTGGTTCGGATCCTGCAAACCATTGGTCAGCTGAGCACTTGTCGGAGCCTGAAAACCATTTGTCATGTGAGCACTTGCGTTGCCATTTGCATTACTCTTACGCTTCGAGTCAATGCTCTCAGAAATTTGAACTTCTCTATTTTCCTCTCCTACTTGAACACTTCCATTGTTGCTGATTGCGTTCGTAATATTGTTTCCAGAGTAGTTTAAGGCATCCAGCTTTTGTTTCACAAACTCTAGCGTATAACCGACAAATTTTGGAGCATTTAGCAATGCGCCTTCTGTTGCCATATAGTTTGCTTTTGCAAAATCAAAGGTTTGTTCTTTCTCAAAGTTGCCCAATGGTACAGTAGGCAATACAGCTGGCATTACTGGAAGAGCTGTTCCTTGTGGATTAATGTGGAGCCTTTGACGTTTTCTATAATTCTGCAGTAAAGGAACCTTTAGTCTGTATCGTGAAGGTGTATCAGAGTTGTATATTATAATCAAAGAGCAACAGCAATGTAATTTCTGGTTTGTGATAATTAACTAACAATGAAGCTCCATTTGACTTGATTTTGTAAAGTATTGCAATTATAGATAACCAAACATACGTAAATGTGCATATTGAATAACATGTTTCAAATTATAGATCCTTACCTGCAAATGACTCGAAACATCGATATTTGTCAAGCCAGGGTCCTTCATCATCCCAAAAACTGAATTTGGATGAGCCCTTGCTTCTGAATAACAAATTGATTGACAAAATTATTTATATATTTAACAATATCGAGAAACATGAGAATACTACTGATAATAACTTACCTTGTTCTCCCATGATATTAATAGCTTTCAAAAACTCGCCCTGGTGAGGAGCAGTCCAAGTCATTCTTGACCTCTTAGGGTTGCAACAAAACTCCTCACGAGAATTGTGTTCTTCAACAGAAGTGATTACATTCCTCAGATTTAGATTTATAGCAGCACCACGACAACCGCGGCCAATACCAGTACCGCCACATTCCTCTCCATCAAAAGAACTAGTAATGTCAGTTAAGGCAGGCAGTTGTCCTGTCACTCTACCCACATGCTGCCATGTATACATAATTTCACTATCGCTGGGCGGTTTTGAGAACAAGAAGGAGACCCCATTGCCCGTTGCTTCCATCAATAATTGGCTTGTTATATCCTCGGCAATCACTACAGATACAAAAGTCAATGAAATGTGCATATCAATAATAAAAAGGATTTGAACTGTATTCCGGTATTATATAAATGTCTTGTGTAATGAAACAGAGGATTGTGTGTGTCAATTGATTGAGCTTACAAATGACTGGAGTGGTCATGCTTTGATGATGAACTTTCCGTACAAACTCATAGATCGCCATTCTTGGCATGTCAAGGTCAGCAATGACTACATCAAAATTACTGTTTCTCTTCTCCATGATAGCCAGCGCACCACTTGCTGACTCCGCAGTTGTCACTGGAACAAAATCAGGGGCACATTAGCAATTATATTTAAAATTATATTTACTACAGAGTTTTATAAACAAAAACTAAACTACACATACAAATTATATTTAAAATGAACTTTGTCCAATTATTTGCCAACGCAATACTCCACCGGAACATCCTTATATAAAAATTAAAAAAAATCATAAACTCTTACATAAAATTACATATATATTTTTTATACCAACAAATATTTTTATGAATAAAAATTGAATCTAACAAAAAATCAGTATCACATATATGTATATAACATAATTACAAATAGTATTTTTTCACAATTTTAAATCAATTTCCCTAAGTAGTTGATTTAATCAAAGGTAAAAGAAAAATACATTAGATGAGCTAATAATATTTTAGTGTGACTTTTATAACATCCATATCTCGAAATTAAAATGTATTATTTTTACTTTTATAGTTTTATTAATATATACACCACAAAAGAATAAGAGATCTTAATAACAAAGAGGCCGCCCATAGATAATTAGAATCAAGAAGATTAAAAAAATGCAAAATTTTAAGTATTTTAAAAACTTGTAACGCGGGAACAGTTAGAATTATAAAATTTGAAAGTATCCATTATAAACTCCAAACTTTCTCTTTGTTAAAAAAGATTAAGAACTTTTTCTTAAATAATTAAAACAAACATTACCTTGGTATTGTTGTTCCTTAAACCGCGATGCAAGGAACATGAGTGAAACTAAGTTATGAACTATTAACAAAATATGAACACCCTGAGCAAAACTATTCATGTCCATTCCTAGCCCAAAAAAAGGAAATCTTTTGTAAAACTTTTTGATATATTTATGATGAATATAATTAAGGTTTGCACAAATGCAAAAGGTGGTGAAAAGAAATAAAATTGAATGTCAAAATCAACAACGAAAGTGCCACATATATAGGTGTCCAATGTTTTCATCCATCAAAATCTAATGGATTTTTTTAATATTTTAATTAAGATTTAATCCAATAAAGATTTTACTAGGATTTGGATATGATTTTTATTTAATAGTACCGTTAGCAATAATATATTAGATGATACTTAGGTGGGTGATTGGATACTAACTTTTATCTAATATCAATAATATTTTATATGATATTTTATATATAAATATTTTGAGAAGTTACAATTTAAATATTTTTAAATTATATTATTAAACTATTTCGTGTATGATATAAAAGTATGTTTTTGCGAAAGTGAATTGTTTATCTATTTTATTATATTGTAACATGTTTTATTCTATTCTAAACTTTACTTTAATTTGTTTAACTTCCAGAGCAACCAAAATTTTGATATAGGTATATAATATTGATTGTTTTTTGTATTGTAATATGTTGATGGTAAGAGTCTTATTAATCTTTATTTTTATAAATCTTAAATTTTAAAAGTGTAATCTCTAGTTTTTTCGATCACAATAACTATTTAAAATTGATATTTAAAGAAAAGATAATTATCTGAAAAGATATTTCAAAATATATACGGTTGGCACAGTTAGTTAAACAGGGGATAAGGGTCACATGTTCGAATCCCCAGAATTTATGATTATATCTCATGAGTCAGAGCCTATCGATTACATGCGGTTTACCTGGGTTCACTTGATTTGCAGGTTATTGCGTGAACCCGTGGGGTTTACCTTGTGCGCACCCGAAGGATAGCGGCTGCGGGTTTTCTACAATATATACATATATATATATATCCTCGACTGAAGATATATTTTCTAAAGATATATTTTTAGAAGATCTTGTGTAGATATTTTTTGTAGCCTGGATATATTTAAAAGATATTATTGTTTAGATTTTTTTTATATTTGAATATAAGTTTTTCAAGAAAGCTTGTCCTTCTTAATAAATATAAAGTTTCTTAAGAAAGCTTATCGTTATCCTTATAAATAAATAAAATTAGGTAAGATTAGGGGTGTAATCGAGTCGAGCTGAGCTGAATACTGCCAGGCTCGGCTCGAACTCGATTAAAATAGTTCGGCCTCGAGCTCGAGCTCGAACTCGATCGAGCCTTTAATTTCAAGTTCGATCCTTTAGAGTAAATAATAATAATAAAAATAATTGGATAAAAATATGAAAAATATATGTACTCCCTCAGTCCCACTGGATTGTTTACGTTACTTACGTGCAAATAGTGAACGTAAACATCACATTGGGAGATTAAAAAGTTTCATCGAAATGACTAATTTACCCATGTACTTTAAATTTATATAAAAGAGGTGTTAGATATATTTGTGATGTCATGTCTAATCTGATTTGTTTAGTTTCATAACTTACTATCAGAACTTACTGAAGACAGGAAGTTATCAGAACTTAAGCCATCAGAACTTACATCAGAACTTAAGTGCGGATACACCTCAGGGATGAAAAGCGGCTGATTTACAGGAGAGGATCTGGATTAAACAAAAGAAGATATGCTTGGAGAGTTATACAGCTAAAGGACTACAATAGATAATCTCTGATTGATGTATTTTAGGAAACAGAACATATCATATCAATTAGGAGATATCTTGTAACTGTGTAGTATATAAACACAGATTAGGGTATACACTATATGTGATATCATTCACGAGAATATTATTCATTGTAACCCTAACAGCTCTTAGTGATATCATATATCACTGAGAGAGTAGATTAAACCTACTGTAACAGAGTTTGATATATTGAATAAACTTGTTTTTTGTTACATACTTGTGTTTATAATCGAATTGATTGAAGATACTATATTGAACCCCCTTCTATAGTATCATTGATGCCTAACAAGTGGTATCAGAGCCAATATGTTAAGCTTACAAACAATTAAGATCCAAACAAACAATCAATCATGTCTGATCAATCAAAAACACAAGACCCTCAAGAACCTGCAAAGGTTTAACCTATTCAAAACACCAGTAGATATGAAACCATCAGGGTTCCTATGCTCAGGGTGTCTGAGTACCCTCTTTGGAGTGTGAAGATGGTCATGTTTCTGGAAGCTACAGATCCTGAATATTTACAAAGAATTTATGATGGTCCACACAAGCCCACAAAGCTTTCTGTTGCAGTTGGGAATGAGCCACAGAAGATGATTTCCAAGGAATAGAGAGAACTCACCACTGAAGACATCTCTTCACTAGGCAATGATGCAAAAGTAAGACACTTGCTTCATAGTGCACTTGATAATGCCATGTCAAACAGGGTGATTGGATGCAAGACTGCAAAAGAAATCTGGGATGTATTGGAAGTGAGATGTCAAGGAACCAATGCCATCAAAAAGAACAGGAAGATAATACTCACACATGAGTATGAGCACCTTAACTCAAAATCTGATGAGTCACTAACTAATACATATGACAGATTCATAAAGCTGTTGAATGATCTGTCACTAGTGGATAAGGAATATGATCCAGAAGATTCAAATCTGAAATTCCTACTAGCTCTTCCTGAAAAGTGGGATTTGAAAGCTACTACAATAAGAGACAACTATGAACTTGCTGATATGTCTCTTGATGAAATCTATGAGATGCTCAAGACTCATGAACTTCAGACAGAGCAAAGAAAGAAGAGGCATGGAGGGAAGTCTAAGACAGTTGCTTTAATGACTGAAGAAAAGCCAATTGTCTCTAGGAAGGCAAAAGGAAAGACTCTCATCATACAGTCTGATTCAGAGTCATCGGATTCTGATGATGATGATTCAGAACCTGAAAATTTATCTGAAGTTGATGTTGATGCAGAGATGATGCAACCGTGTGCTCTTATGTGAAGGGTATCACAAAGATAGCCTACAAGAAATTCAGAAAGGGTAAGAAGTTTTCCAGGAAAGGTGGAAGTTCTGACAGGAAAGGGTTCAGAAAGACTGAAGGCAAAGGAGGAAAGTCTGACAGAGGAGACAACTCAAATGTCAAATGCTACAATTTTGGTGAAAGAGGCCACATCTCTCCTGATTGCAAGAAAGGAAAAGGTGATAAAGGCCAGACACTTATCACAAAGAAGAAAAATTGGGCAAACACTTTAGAATCTGAAGAAGAGGTGAACTATGCCTTAATGGCAAATGCTGATAGCAGTTCTAATGCTGCTGAACTAAAGGTACCTCTACCAACTCTTGCTTTTGATACATAAGATATTACTGAGTTGAGATTATTTCTGAAAAACATTTATATTAGCTATAGAGATCAGACTTTAGAGAATGAAAGATAAAAATCTGAAAATCTAAAGTACAAAAATAGAAATAACTATCTTGAAGAAGAGTTAGTCAAGATGAACACTAATCAGACAGAGAGAGATAATGTTGTGTATGTTAAGAATGAATTGCTTAAACAGAATGATTATCTAAAAAAATGAATTAGAAAAAGAAAGAGAAATAATCAGGACTTGGACTAACTCAGGCAGAACAACTCAGAATATTCTAAGTTAATATAAAGAGGGGTTAGGTTATAAAGATGGTAAAAGTGAGAAAGGGACTTTGCCAATTAAGGCAATTTGTAATAACCCCAATTTTTGAGAAATTTTGAAACCCTTATGAATAGTGTTTTTGCTGAACGAGAAAACTTTTCATGCCACGCTATGTAGGGGTTCTGTTATGGATCTTATGGGATATTATTAGTACTCTATGAGGTATATAAGTGTATGTAAAGATCGTCAGAATCCAATTACGAACACTTTGATTTTTCCCGGAAATCCACAATATACGGAGAGAATTGAGTATAAGGTAACAGGATAAAAAGGATTTAAATTAAAGAATTATAAGAGAGGATCATAAAAGGAATACAATGTATTGAGAAAGGTTAAGGGAACCTAAGTAATAAGATCCCGGGTATGATCCTTCAAACGATAAACGAGAACGAAAGTTAAGCGAACCGTATAACAGATCAGCGGTCATTAGGCAAACGATTAGGAAGTTAATCAAAGGGATTAATGGGAATGATGTCATCCAACCAATAGAAAGAAGACAAGGAAGGAAGGATGACATCATGAGGATGAGGTAAGCATGACATGGGAAGGAAGGAGGTGTGGTTGAATAAGGACCACACAAATTCAAGGGCAAGGTAGTAATTTGCTAAATCAAATACAAAAATCAATCAACCAAGCAAATCATTTCATTTTCATCAAACAAAACACAAAATCCTCCATTCTTCATGAAGCTCTCGGGTGGTTTTCTTAAATTTTGAAAGTCCAAGCTCCTCCACTTGTTATTTTCCAAGGTAATTATCCTAGCTTCTCCTAGTTAAGTTACATACTTCCTATAAGTTTAAGCTTCTAATTCCAAGCCAATCTTTTTCTATAAATCATCAAAGAAGATGGTGAATAGTGTTTTCAAGAACTAAAATTTGTGTTCTTGAAGTTTTGTTTAGATTAAGCTTGGATAAGGGCTTTAAAGGTGATTCCAAGCCATCCTCTTGATTCTCCACTCTCCAAGGAAGGTATAAACTACAAACCCTAGCTTTAGTTTTGAGTAATTAGGATTGAATGTGTTTGATATAGCATATGTGAAGCATGATGCTTGATTGGTTGAAGTTTG